>NW_027421936.1:0-304720 GCF_037893015.1 Macrotis lagotis | reverse complement strand
GCCTCGCCTGACCGTGCCTTGCCTTGCGTTACCCTTTCCTTGCCTTGCCGTGCATTGCCTAGCCGTGCGTTGTCGTGCATTAGCCTTGCCTTGCCTGACCGTGCCTTGCCTTGCGTTACGCTTTCCTTGCCTTGCCGTGCATTGCCTAGCCGTGCGTTGTCGTGCCTTAGCCTTGTTTCACCTTGCCATAGCCTTGCTTGCGTTGCCTTGCTTTGCCTTGCCTTCCTTGCATTCCGTTACTCTTTGCTTGCCTTCCGTGCATTGCCTAGCCTTGCGTTGTCGTGCCTTAGCCTTTTTTCACCTTGCCATAGCCTTGCTTGCGTTGCCTTGCTTTGCCTTGCATTCCTTGCCTTCCGTTACTCTTTGCTTGCCTTCCGTGCATTGCCTAGCCTTGTATTGTCGTGCATTAGCCTTGCCTTGCCTCACCGTGCCTTGCCTTGCGTTAGCCTTTCCTTGCCTGGCCGTGCATTGCCTAGCCGTGCGTTGCCGTCCCTTCGCCTTGTTTCCCCTTGCCGAGCCGTGCCTTTTGTTACACTTGCCTTCCCTTGCTTTGCCTTGCCTTCCTTTCCTTCCGTTACTCTTTCCCTGCCTAGCCGTGCACTGCCTAGCCTTGCGTTCTCGTGCATTAGCCTTCCCTCGCCTGACTGTGCCTTGCCTTGCGTTACCCTTTCCTTGCCTTGCCGTGCATTGCCTAGTCCTGCGTTGTCGTGCCTTAGCCTTGTTTCCCCTTGCCGTGCCGTTCCTATCGTTACCCTTCCCTTGCCTTGCTTTCCCTTGCCTTCCTTGCCTTCCGTTACTCTTTGCTTGCCTTCCGTGCATTGCCTAGCCTTGCGTTGTCGTGCCTTAGCCTTGCCTCGTCTGACCGTGCCTTGCCTTGCGTTAGCCTTTCCTTGCCTTGCCGTGCATTGCCTAGCCGTGCGTTGTCGTGCATTAGCCTTGCCTTGCCTCACCGTGCCTTGCCTTGCGTTACCCTTTCCTTGCCTTGCCGTGCATTGCCTAGCCGTGCGTTGTCGTGCCTTAGCCTTGTTTCCCCTTGCCGTGCCTTGCCTTTTGTTACACTTGCCTTGCCTGGATTTGCATTGCCTTCCTTTCCTTCCGTTACTCTTTCCTTGCCTTACCGTGCACTGCCTAGCCTTGCGTTGTCGTGCATTAGCCTTGCCTTGCCTGACCGTGCCTTGCCTTGCGTTACCCTTTCCTTGGCTGGCCGTGCATTGCCTAGCCGTGCGTTGCCGCCTTAGCCTTGTTTGCCCTTGCCTTCCTTGCTTTCCGTTACTCTTTGCTTGCCTTCCGTGCATTGCCTAGCCTTGCGTTGTTGTGCCTTAGCCTTGCCTCGTCTGACCGTGCCTTCCCTTGCGTTACCCTTTCCTTGCCTTGCCGTGCATTGCCTAGCCGTGCGTTGTCGTGCATTAGCCTTGCCTTGCCTCACCGTGCCTTGCCTTGCGTTACCCTTTCCTTGCCTTGCCGTGCATTGCCTAGCCGTGCGTTGTCGTGCCTTAGCCTTGTTTCCCCTTGCCGTGAGTTTCCTTCCGTTACCCTTGCCTTGCCTTGCTTTCCCTTGCCTTCCTTGCCTTCCGTTCCTCTTTGCTTGCCTTCCGTGCATTGCCTAGCCTTGCGTTGTCGTGCCTTAGCCTTGCCTCGTCTGAACGTGCCTTCCCTTGCGTTACCCTTTCCTTGCCTTGCCGTGCATTGCCTAGCCGTGCGTTGTCGTGCATTAGCCTTGCCTTGCCTGACCGTGCCTTGCCTTGCGTTACCCTTTCCTTGCCTTGCCGTGCATTGCCTAGCCGTGCGTTGTCGTGCCTTAGCCTTGTTTCACCTTGCTATAGCCTTGCTTGCGTTGCCTTGCTTTGCCTTGCCTTCCTTGCATTCCGTTACTCTTTGCTTGCCTTCCGTGCATTGCCTAGCCTTGCGTTGTCGTGCCTTAGCCTTTTTTCACCTTGCCATAGCCTGGCTTGCGTTGCCTTGCTTTGCCTTGCATTCCTTGCCTTCCGTTACTCTTTGCTTGCCTTCCGTGCATTGCCTAGCCTTGTATTGTCGTGCATTAGCCTTGCCTTGCCTCACCGTGCCTTGCCTTGCGTTAGCCTTTCCTTGCCTTGCCGTGCATTGCCTAGGCGTGCGTTGTCGTGCCTTAGCCTTGTTTCCCCTTGCCGTGCCGTGGCTTTTGTTACACTTGCCTTGCCTGGATTTGCCTTGCCTTCCTTTCCTTCCGTTTCTCTTTCCTTGCCTTACCGTGCACTGTCTAGCCTTGCGTTGTCGTGCATTAGCCTTGCCTCACCTGACCGTGCCTTGCCTTGCGTTACCCTTTCCTTGGCTGGCCGTGCATTGCCTAGCCGTGCGTTGCCGTCCCTTAGCCTTGTTTGCCCTTGCCGAGCCGTTCCTTCTCTTACCCTTGCCTTCCCTTGCTTTCCCTTGCCTTCCTTGCCTTCCGTTACTCTTTGCTTGCCTTCCGTGC
Source organism: Macrotis lagotis (assembly GCF_037893015.1). Taxonomy (NCBI): domain Eukaryota; kingdom Metazoa; phylum Chordata; class Mammalia; order Peramelemorphia; family Peramelidae; genus Macrotis; species Macrotis lagotis. The sequence goes on along the minus strand of NW_027421936.1, from coordinate 302,271 downwards.
ATTGCCTAGCCTTGCGTTGTTGTGCCTTAGCCTTGCCTCGTCTGACCGTGCCTTCCCTTGCGTTACCCTTTCCTTGCCTTGCCGTGCATTGCCTAGCCGTGCGTTGTCGTGCATTAGCCTTGCCTTGCCTCACCGTGCCTTGCCTTGCGTTACCCTTTCCTTGCCTTGCCGTGCATTGCCTAGCCGTGCGTTGTCGTGCCTTAGCCTTGTTTCCCCTTGCCGTGCGTTTCCTTCCGTTACCCTTGCCTTGCCTTGCTTTCCCTTGCCTTCCGTTCCTCTTTGCTTGCCTTCCGTGCATTGCCTAGCCTTGCGTTGTCGTGCCTTAGCCTTGCCTCGTCTGACCGTGCCTTCCCTTGCGTTACCCTTTCCTTGCCTTGCCGTGCATTGCCTAGCCGTGCGTTGTCGTGCATTAGCCTTCCCTTGCCTCTCCGTGCCTTGCCTTGCGTTACCCTTTCCTTGCCTTGCCGTTCATTGCCTAGCCGTGCGTTGTCGTGCCTTAGCCTTGTTTCCCCTTGCCGTGCGTTTCCTTCCATTATCCTTGCCTTGCCATGCTTTTCCGGGCCTTCCTTGCCTTCCGTTACTTTTGCTTGCCTTCCGTGCATTGCGTAGCCTTGCGTTGTCGTGCTTTAGCCTTTTTTCACCTTGCCATAGCCTTGCTTGCGTTGCCTTGCTTTTCCTTGCATTCCTTGCCTTCCGGTACTCTTTGCTTGCCTTCCGTGCATTGTCTAGCCTTGCGTTGTCGTTCCTTAGCCTTGCCTCGCCTGACCGTGCCTTGCCTTGCGTTACCCTTTCCTTGCCTTGCCGTGCATTGCCTAGCCGTGCGTTGTCGTGCATTAGCCTTGCCTTGCCTCACCGTGCCTTGCCTTGCGTTACCCTTTCCTTGCCTTGCCGTGCATTGCCTAGCCGTGCGTTGTCGTGCCTTAGCCTTTTTTCACCTTGCCATAGCCTGGCTTGCGTTGCCTTGCTTTGCCTTGCATTCCTTGCCTTCCGTTACTCTTTGCTTGCCTTCCGTGCATTGCCTAGCCTTGTATTGTCGTGCATTAGCCTTGCCTTGCCTCACCGTGCCTTGCCTTGCGTTAGCCTTTCCTTGCCTTGCCGTGCATTGCCTAGGCGTGCGTTGTCGTGCCTTAGCCTTGTTTCCCCTTGCCGTGCCGTGCGTTTTGTTACACTTGCCTTGCCTGGATTTGCCTTGCCTTCCTTTCCTTCCGTTTCTCTTTCCTTGCCTTACCGTGCACTGTCTAGCCTTGCGTTGTCGTGCATTAGCCTTGCCTCACCTGACCGTGCCTTGCCTTGCGTTACCCTTTCCTTGGCTGGCCGTGCATTGCCTAGCCGTGCGTTGTCGTGCCTTAGCCTTGTTTCCCCTTGCCGTGCCGTTCCTTCTCGTTACCCTTGCCTTGCCTTGCTTTCCCTTGCCTTCCTTGCCTTCCGTTACTCTTTGCTTGCCTTCCGTGCATTGCCTAGCCTTGCGTTGTCGTGCCTTAGCCTTGCCTCGTCTGACCGTGCCTTCCCTTGCGTTACCCTTTCCTTGCCTTGCCGTGCATTGCCTAGCCCTGCGTTGTCGTGCATTAGCCTTGCCTTGCCTCACCGTGACTTGCCTTGCGTTACCCTCTCCTTGCCTTGCCGGTCATTGCCTAGCCGTGCGTTGTCTTGCCTTAGCCTTGTTTCCCCTTGCCGTGCGTTTCCTTCCGTTACCCTTGCCTTGCCTTGCTTTCCCTTGCCTTCCTTGCTTTCCGTTACTCTTTGCTTGCCTTCCGTGCATTGCCTAGCCTTGCGTTGTCGTGCCTTAGCCTTGCCTCGCCTGACCGTGCCTTGCCTTGAATTAGCCTTTCCTTGCCTTGCCGTGCATTGCCCAGCCGTGCGTTGTCGTGCATTAGCCTTGCCTTGCCTCACCGTGCCTTGCCTTGCGTTACCCTTTCCTTGCCTTGCCGTGCATTGCCTAGCCGTGCGTTGTCGTGCCTTAGCCTTGTTTCCCCTTGCCGTGCCGTGCCTTTTGTTACACTTGCCTTGCCTGGATTTGCCTTGCCTTCCTTTCCTTCCGTTTATCTTTCCTTGCCTTACCGTGCACTGTCTAGCCTTGCGTTGTCGTGCATTAGCCTTGCCTCACCTGACCGTGCCTTGCCTTGCGTTACCCTTTCCTTGGCTGGCCGTGCATTGCCTAGCCGTGCGTTGCCGTCCCTTAGCCTTGTTTCCCCTTGCCGAGCCGTTCCTTCTGTTACCCTTGCCTTCCCTTGCTTTCCCTTGCCTTCCTTGCCTTCCGTTACTCTTTGCTTGCTTTCCGGGCATTGCCTAGCCTTGCGTTGTCGTGCCTTAGCCTTGCCTCGTCTGACCGTGCCTTCCCTTGCGTTACCCTTTCCTTGCCTTGCCGTGCATTGCCTAGCCGTGCGTTGTCGTGCATTAGCCTTGCCTTGCCTCACCGTGCCTTGCCTTGCGTTACCCTTTCCTTGCCTTGCCGTGCATTGCCTAGCCTTGCGTTGTCGTGCCTTAGCCTTGCCTCGTCTGACCGTGCCTTGCCTTCCGTTACCCTTTCCTTGCCTTGCCGTGCATGGCCTAGCCCTGCGTTGTCGTGCATTAGCCTTGCCTTGCCTCACCGTGCCTTGCCTTGCGTTACCCTTTCCTTGCCTTGCCGTGCATTGCCTAGCCGTGCGTTGTCGTGCCTTAGCCTTGTTTCCCCTTGCCGTGCCGTGCCTTTTGTTACACTTGCCTTGCCTGGATTTGCCTTGCCTTCCTTTCCTTCCGTTTGCTTTCCTTGCCTTACCGTGCACTGTCTAGCCTTGCGTTGTCGTGCATTAGCCTTGCCTCACCTGACCGTGCCTTGCCTTGCGTTACCCTTTCCTTGGCTGGCCGTGCATTGCCTAGCCGTGCGTTGCCGTCCCTTAGCCTTGTTTCCCCTTGCCGAGCCGTTCCTTCTGTTACCCTTGCCTTGCCTTGCTTTCCCTTGCCTTCCTTGCCTTCCGTTACTCTTTGCTTGCTTTCCGGGCATTGCCTAGCCTTGCGTTGTCGTGCCTTAGCCTTGCCTCGTCTGACCGTGCCTTCCCTTGCGTTACCCTTTCCTTGCCTTGCCGTGCATTGCCTAGCCGTGCGTTTTCGTGCATTAGCCTTGCCCCTTGCCTCCCGTGCCTTGCCTTGCCTTGCCTACCTTGCCTTCCTCCTTGCCTTGCCGTGCATTGCCTAGCCGTGCGTTGTCGTGCCTTAGCCTTGCCTCTCTGACCGTGCCTTGCCTTCCGTTACCCTTTCCTTGCCTTGCCGTGCATGGCCTAGCCCTTCGTTGTCGTGCATTAGCCTTGCCTTGCCTCACCGTGCCTTGCCTTGCGTTACCCTTTCCTTGCCTTGCCGTTCATTGCCTAGCCGTGCGTTGTCTTGCCTTAGCCTTGTTTCCCCTTGCCGTGCGTTTCCTTCCGTTACCCTTGCCTTGCCTTGCTTTCCCTTGCCTTCCTTGCTTTCCGTTCCTCTTTGCTTGCCTTCCGTGCATTGCCTAGCCTTGCGTTGTCGTGCCTTAGCCTTGCCTCGCCTGACCGTGCCTTGCCTTGCGTTAGCCTTTCCTTGCCTTGCCGTGCATTGCCTAGCAGTGCGTTGTCGTGCCTTAGCCTTGTTTCCCCTTGCCGTGCCGTGCCTTTTGTTACACTTGCCTTGCCTGGATTTGCCTTGCCTTCCTTTCCTTCCGTTACTCTTTCCTTGCCTTACCGTGCACTGCCTAGCCTTGCGTTGTCGTGCATTAGCCTTGCCTTGCCTGACCGTGCCTTGCCTTGCGTTACCCTTTCCTTGGCTGGCCGTGCATTGCCTAGCCGTGCGTTGCCGTCCCTTAGCCTTGTTTGCCCTTGCCGAGCGGTTCCTTCTGTTACCCTTGCCTTCCCTTGCTTTCCCTTGCCTTCCTTGCCTTCCGTTACTCTTTGCTTGCCTTCCGTGCATTGCCTAGCCTTGTATTGTCGTGCATTAGCCTTGCCTTGCCTCACCGTGCCTTGCCTTGCGTTAGCCTTTCGTTGCCTGGCCGTGCATTGCCTAGCCGTGCGTTGCCGTCCCTTCGCCTTGTTTCCCCTTGCCGTGCCGTGCCTTTTGTTACACTTGCCTAGCCTTGCTTTGCCTTGCCTTCCTTTCCTTCCGTTACTCTTTCCCTGCCTAGCCGTGCACTGCCTAGCCTTGCGTTGTCGTGCATTAGCCTTCCCTCGCCTGACAGTGCCTTGCCTTGCATTACCCTTTCCTTGCCTTGCCGTGCATTGCCTAGTCCTGCGTTGTCGTGCCTTAGCCTTGTTTCCCCTTGCCGTGCCGTTCCTTCCGTTACCCTTGCCTTGCCTTGCTTTCCCTTGCCTTCCTTGCCTTCCGTTACACTTTGCTTGCCTTCCGTGCATTGCCTAGCCTTGCGTTGTCGTGCCTTAGCCTTGCCTCGCCTGACCGTGCCTTGCCTTGCGTTAGCCTTTCCTTGCCTTGCCGTGCATTGCCTAGCCGTGCGTTGTCGTGCATTAGCCTTGCCTTGCCTCACCGTGCCTTGCCTTGCGTTACCCTTTCCTTGCCTTGCCGTGCATTGCCTAGCCGTGCGTTGTCGTGCCTTAGCCTTGTTTCCCCTTGCCGTGCCGTGCCTTTTGTTACACTTGCCTTGCCTGGATTTGCATTGCCTTCCTTTCCTTCCGTTACTCTTTCCTTGCCTTACCGTGCACTGCCTAGCCTTGCGTTGTCGTGCATTAGCCTTGCCTTGCCTGACCGTGCCTTGCCTTGCGTTACCCTTTCCTTGGCTGGCCGTGCATTGCCTAGCCGTGCGTTGCCGTCCCTTAGCCTTGTTTGCCCTTGCCGAGCCGTTCCTTCTCTTACCCTTGCCTTCCCTTGCTTTCCCTTGCCTTCCTTGCCTTCCGTTACTCTTTGCTTGCCTTCCGTGCATTGCCTAGCCTTGCGTTGTTGTGCCTTAGCCTTGCCTCGTCTGACCGTGCCTTCCCTTGCGTTACCCTTTCCTTGCCTTGCCGTGCATTGCCTAGCCGTGCGTTGTCGTGCATTAGCCTTGCCTTGCCTCACCGTGCCTTGCCTTGCGTTACCCTTTCCTTGCCTTGCCGTGCATTGCCTAGCCGTGCGTTGTCGTGCCTTAGCCTTGTTTCCCCTTGCCGTGAGTTTCCTTCCGTTACCCTTGCCTTGCCTTGCTTTCCCTTGCCTTCCTTGCCTTCCGTTCCTCTTTGCTTGCCTTCCGTGCATTGCCTAGCCTTGCGTTGTCGTGCCTTAGCCTTGCCTCGTCTGAACGTGCCTTCCCTTGCGTTACCCTTTCCTTGCCTTGCCGTGCATTGCCTAGCCGTGCGTTGTCGTGCATTAGCCTTGCCTTGCCTGACCGTGCCTTGCCTTGCGTTACCCTTTCCTTGCCTTGCCGTGCATTGCCTAGCCGTGCGTTGTCGTGCCTTAGCCTTGTTTCACCTTGCTATAGCCTTGCTTGCGTTGCCTTGCTTTGCCTTGCCTTCCTTGCATTCCGTTACTCTTTGCTTGCCTTCCGTGCATTGCCTAGCCTTGCGTTGTCGTGCCTTAGCCTTTTTTCACCTTGCCATAGCCTGGCTTGCGTTGCCTTGCTTTGCCTTGCATTCCTTGCCTTCCGTTACTCTTTGCTTGCCTTCCGTGCATTGCCTAGCCTTGTATTGTCGTGCATTAGCCTTGCCTTGCCTCACCGTGCCTTGCCTTGCGTTAGCCTTTCCTTGCCTTGCCGTGCATTGCCTAGGCGTGCGTTGTCGTGCCTTAGCCTTGTTTCCCCTTGCCGTGCCGTGGCTTTTGTTACACTTGCCTTGCCTGGATTTGCCTTGCCTTCCTTTCCTTCCGTTTCTCTTTCCTTGCCTTACCGTGCACTGTCTAGCCTTGCGTTGTCGTGCATTAGCCTTGCCTCACCTGACCGTGCCTTGCCTTGCGTTACCCTTTCCTTGGCTGGCCGTGCATTGCCTAGCCGTGCGTTGCCGTCCCTTAGCCTTGTTTGCCCTTGCCGAGCCGTTCCTTCTCTTACCCTTGCCTTCCCTTGCTTTCCCTTGCCTTCCTTGCCTTCCGTTACTCTTTGCTTGCCTTCCGTGCATTGCCTAGCCTTGCGTTGTTGTGCCTTAGCCTTGCCTCGTCTGACCGTGCCTTCCCTTGCGTTACCCTTTCCTTGCCTTGCCGTGCATTGCCTAGCCGTGCGTTGTCGTGCATTAGCCTTGCCTTGCCTCACCGTGCCTTGCCTTGCGTTACCGCCTTGCCGTTGCTTGCGTTACCCTTTCCTTGCCTTGCCGTGCATTGCCTAGCCGTGCGTTGTCGTGCCTTAGCCTTGTTTCCCCTTGCCGTGAGTTTCCTTCCGTTACCCTTGCCTTGCCTTGCTTTCCCTTGCCTTCCTTGCCTTCCGTTCCTCTTTGCTTGCCTTCCGTGCATTGCCTAGCCTTGCGTTGTCGTGCCTTAGCCTTGCCTCGTCTGAACGTGCCTTCCCTTGCGTTACCCTTTCCTTGCCTTGCCGTGCATTGCCTAGCCGTGCGTTGTCGTGCATTAGCCTTCCCTTGCCTCTCCGTGCCTTGCCTTGCGTTACCCTTTCCTTGCCTTGCCGTTCATTGCCTAGCCGTGCGTTGTCGTGCCTTAGCCTTGTTTCCCCTTGCCGTGCGTTTCCTTCCATTACCCTTGCCTTGCCATGCTTTTCCGGGCCTTCCTTGCCTTCCGTTACTTTTGCTTGCCTTCCGTGCATTGCCTAGCCTTGCGTTGTCGTGCTTTAGCCTTTTTTCACCTTGCCATAGCCTTGCTTGCGTTGCCTTGCTTTTCCTTGCATTCCTTGCCTTCCGGTACTCTTTGCTTGCCTTCCGTGCATTGCCTAGCCTTGCGTTGTCGTGCCTTAGCCTTGCCTCGCCTGACCGTGCCTTGCCTTGCGTTACCCTTTCCTTGCCTTGCCGTGCATTGCCTAGCCGTGCGTTGTCGTGCATTAGCCTTGCCTTGCCTGACCGTGCCTTGCCTTGCGTTACCCTTTCCTTGCCTTGCCGTGCATTGCCTAGCCGTGCGTTGTCGTGCCTTAGCCTTGTTTCACCTTGCTATAGACTTGCTTGCGTTGCCTTGCTTTGCCTTGCCTTCCTTGCCTTCCGTTACTCTTTGCTTGCCTTCCGTGCATTGCCTAGCCTTGCGTTGTCGTGCCTTAGCCTTTTTTCACCTTGCCATAGCCTGGCTTGCGTTGCCTTGCTTTGCCTTGCATTCCTTGCCTTCCGTTACTCTTTGCTTGCCTTCCGTGAATTGCCTAGCCTTGTATTGTCGTGCATTAGCCTTGCCTTGCCTCACCGTGCCTTGCCTTGCGTTAGCCTTTCCTTGCCTGGCCGTGCATTGCCTAGCCGTGCGTTGCCGTCCCTTCGCCTTGTTTCCCCTTGCCGTGCCGTGCCTTTTGTTACACTTGCCTTCCCTTGCTTTGCCTTGCCTTCCTTTCCTTCCGTTACTCTTTCCCTGCCTAGCCGTGCACTGCCTAGCCTTGCGTTGTCGTGCATTAGCCTTCCCTCGCCTGACAGTGCCTTGCCTTGCGTTACCCTTTCCTTGCCTTGCCGTGCATTGCCTAGTCCTGCGTTGTCGTGCCTTAGCCTGGTTTCCCCTTGCCGTGCCGTTCCTTTCGTTACCCTTCCCTTGCCTTGCTTTCCCTTGCCTTCCTTGCCTTCCGTTACACTTTGCTTGCCTTCCGTGCATTGCCTAGCCTTGCGTTGTCGTGCCTTAGCCTTGCCTCGCCTGACCGTGCCTTGCCTTGCGTTAGCCTTTCCTTGCCTTGCCGTGCATTGCCTAGCCGTGCGTTGTCGTGCATTAGCCTTGCCTTGCCTCACCGTGCCTTGCCTTGCGTTACCCTTTCCTTGCCTTGCCGTGCATTGCCTAGCCGTGCGTTGTCGTGCCTTAGCCTTGTTTCCCCTTGCCGTGCCGTGCCTTTTGTTACACTTGCCTTGCCTGGATTTGCATTGCCTTCCTTTCCTTCCGTTACTCTTTCCTTGCCTTAGCCGTGCACTGCCTAGCCTTGCGTTGTCGTGCATTAGCCTTCCCTCGCCTGACAGTGCCTTGCCTTGCGTTACCCTTTCCTTGCCTTGCCGTGCATTGCCTAGTCCTGCGTTGTCGTGCCTTAGCCTTGTTTCCCCTTGCCGTGCCGTTCCTTCCGTTACCCTTGCCTTGCCTTGCTTTCCCTTGCCTTCCTTGCCTTCCGTTACTCTTTGCTTGCCTTCCGTGCATTGCCTAGCCTTGCGTTGTCGTGCCTTAACCTTGCCTCGCCTGACCGTGCCTTGCCTTGCGTTAGCCTTTCGTTGCCTTGCCGTGCATTGCCTAGCCGTGCGTTGTCGTGCATTAGCCTTGCCTTGCCTCACCGTGCCTTGCCTTGCGTTACCCTTTCCTTGCCTTGCCGTGCATTGCCTAGCCGTGCGTTGTCGTGCCTTAGCCTTGTTTCCCCTTGCCGTGCCGTTTTTGTTACACTTGCCTTGCCTGGATTTGCATTGCCTTCCTTTCCTTCCGTTACTCTTTCCTTGCCTTACCGTGCACTGCCTAGCCTTGCGTTGTCGTGCATTAGCCTTGCCTTGCCTGACCGTGCCTTGCCTTGCGTTACCCTTTCCTTGCCTTGCCGTGCATTGCCTAGCCGTGCGTTGTCGTGCCTTAGCCTTGTTTCCCCTTGCCGTGAGTTTCCTTCCGTTACCCTTGCCTTGCCTTGCTTTCCCTTGCCTTCCTTGCCTTCCGTTCCTCTTTGCTTGCCTTCCGTGCATTGCCTAGCCTTGCGTTGTCGTGCCTTAGCCTTGCCTCGTCTGAACGTGCCTTCCCTTGCGTTACCCTTTCCTTGCCTTGCCGTGCATTGCCTAGCCGTGCGTTGTCGTGCATTAGCCTTCCCTCCCTCTCCGTGCCTTGCCTTGCGTTACCCTTTCCTTGCCTTGCCGTTCATTGCCTAGCCGTGCGTTGTCGTGCCTTAGCCTTGTTTCCCCTTGCCGTGCGTTTCCTTCCATTACCCTTGCCTTGCCATGCTTTTCCGGGCCTTCCTTGCCTTCCGTTACTTTTGCTTGCCTTCCGTGCATTGCGTAGCCTTGCGTTGTCGTGCTTTAGCCTTTTTTCACCTTGCCATAGCCTTGCTTGCGTTGCCTTGCTTTTCCTTGCATTCCTTGCCTTCCGGTACTCTTTGCTTGCCTTCCGTGCATTGTCTAGCCTTGCGTTGTCGTTCCTTAGCCTTGCCTCGCCTGACCGTGCCTTGCCTTGCGTTACCCTTTCCTTGCCTTGCCGTGCATTGCCTAGCCGTGCGTTGTCGTGCATTAGCCTTGCCTTGCCTGACCGTGCCTTGCCTTGCGTTACCCTTTCCTTGCCTTGCCGTGCATTGCCTAGCCGTGCGTTGTCGTGCCTTAGCCTTGTTTCACCTTGCTATAGACTTGCTTGCGTTGCCTTGCTTTGCCTTGCCTTCCTTGCATTCCGTTACTCTTTGCTTGCCTTCCGTGCATTGCCTAGCCTTGCGTTGTCATGCCTTAGCCTTTTTTCACCTTGCCATAGCCTGGCTTGCGTTGCCTTGCTTTGCCTTGCATTCCTTGCCTTCCGTTACTCTTTGCTTGCCTTCCGTGAATTGCCTAGCCTTGTATTGTCGTGCATTAGCCTTGCCTTGCCTCACCGTGGCTTGCCTTGCGTTAGCCTTTCCTTGCCTGGCCGTGCATTGCCTAGCCGTGCGTTGCCGTCCCTTCGCCTTGTTTCCCCTTGCCGTGACGTGCCTTTTGTTACACTTGCCTTCCCTTGCTTTGCCTTGCCTTCCTTTCCTTCCGTTACTCTTTCCCTGCCTAGCCGTGCACTGCCTAGCCTTGCGTTGTCGTGCATTAGCCTTCCCTCGCCTGACAGTGCCTTGCCTTGCGTTACCCTTTCCTTGCCTTGCCGTGCATTGCCTAGTCCTGCGTTGTCGTGCCTTAGCCTGGTTTCCCCTTGCCGTGCCGTTCCTTTCGTTACCCTTCCCTTGCCTTGCTTTCCCTTGCCTTCCTTGCCTTCCGTTACACTTTGCTTGCCTTCCGTGCATTGCCTAGCCTTGCGTTGTCGTGCCTTAGCCTTGCCTCGCCTGACCGTGCCTTGCCTTGCGTTAGCCTTTCCTTGCCTTGCCGTGCATTGCCTAGCCGTGCGTTGTCGTGCATTAGCCTTGCCTTGCCTCACCGTGCCTTGCCTTGCGTTACCCTTTCCTTGCCTTGCCGTGCATTGCCTAGCCGTGCGTTGTCGTGCCTTAGCCTTGTTTCCCCTTGCCGTGCCGTGCCTTTTGTTACACTTGCCTTGCCTGGATTTGCATTGCCTTCCTTTCCTTCCGTTACTCTTTCCTTGCCTTACCGTGCACTGCCTAGCCTTGCGTTGTCGTGCATTAGCCTTGCCTTGCCTGACCGTTCCTTGCCTTGCGTTACCCTTTCCTTGGCTGGCCGTGCATTGCCTAGCCGTGCGTTGCCGTCCCTTAGCCTTGTTTGCCCTGGCCGAGCCGTTCCTTCTGTTACCCTTGCCTTCCCTTGCTTTCCCTTGCCTTCCTTGCCTTCTGTTACTCTTTGCTTGCCTTCCGTGCATTGCCTAGCCTTGCGTTGTCGTGCCTTAGCCTTGCCTCGTCTGACCGTGCCTTCCTTTGCGTTACCCTTTCCTTGCCTTGCCGTGCATTGCCTAGCCGTGCGTTGTCGTGCATTAGCCTTGCCTTGCCTCACCGTGCCTTGCCTTGCGTTACCCTTTCCTTGCCTTGCCGTGCATTGCCTAGCCGTGCGTTGTCGTGCCTTAGCCTTGTTTCCCCTTGCCGTGAGTTTCCTTCCGTTACCCTTGCCTTGCCTTGCTTTCCCTTGCCTTCCTTGCCTTCCGTTCCTCTTTGCTTGCCTTCCGTGCATTGCCTAGCCTTGCGTTGTCGTGCCTTAGCCTTGCCTCGTCTGAACGTGCCTTCCCTTGCGTTACCCTTTCCTTGCCTTGCCGTGCATTGCCTAGCCGTGCGTTGTCGTGCATTAGCCTTGCCTTGCCTGACCGTGCCTTGCCTTGCGTTACCCTTTCCTTGCCTTGCCGTGCATTGCCTAGCCGTGCGTTGTCGTGCCTTAGCCTTGTTTCACCTTGCTATAGCCTTGCTTGCGTTGCCTTGCTTTGCCTTGCCTTCCTTGCATTCCGTTACTCTTTGCTTGCCTTCCGTGCATTGCCTAGCCTTGCGTTGTCGTGCCTTAGCCTTTTTTCACCTTGCCATAGCCTGGCTTGCGTTGCCTTGCTTTGCCTTGCATTCCTTGCCTTCCGTTACACTTTGCTTGCCTTCCGTGCATTGCCTAGCCTTGTATTGTCGTGCATTAGCCTTGCCTTGCCTCACCGTGCCTTGCCTTGCGTTAGCCTTTCCTTGCCTTGCCGTGCATTGCCTAGGCGTGCGTTGTCGTGCCTTAGCCTTGTTTCCCCTTGCCGTGCCGTGGCTTTTGTTACACTTGCCTTGCCTGGATTTGCCTTGCCTTCCTTTCCTTCCGTTTCTCTTTCCTTGCCTTACCGTGCACTGTCTAGCCTTGCGTTGTCGTGCATTAGCCTTGCCTCACCTGACCGTGCCTTGCCTTGCGTTACCCTTTCCTTGGCTGGCCGTGCATTGCCTAGCCGTGCGTTGCCGTCCCTTAGCCTTGTTTGCCCTTGCCGAGCCGTTCCATCTCTTACCCTTGCCTTCCCTTGCTTTCCCTTGCCTTCCTTGCCTTCCGTTACTCTTTGCTTGCCTTCCGTGCATTGCCTAGCCTTGCGTTGTTGTGCCTTAGCCTTGCCTCGTCTGACCGTGCCTTCCCTTGCGTTACCCTTTCCTTGCCTTGCCGTGCATTGCCTAGCCGTGCGTTGTCGTGCATTAGCCTTCACTTGCCTCTCCGTGCCTTGCCTTGCGTTACCCTTTCCTTGCCTTGCCGTTCATTGCCTAGCCGTGCGTTGTCGTGCCTTAGCCTTGTTTCCCCTTGCCGTGCGTTTCCTTCCATTACCCTTGCCTTGCCATGCTTTTCCGGGCCTTCCTTGCCTTCCGTTACTTTTGCTTGCCTTCCGTGCATTGCGTAGCCTTGCGTTGTCGTGCTTTAGCCTTTTTTCACCTTGCCATAGCCTTGCTTGCGTTGCCTTGCTTTTCCTTGCATTCCTTGCCTTCCGGTACTCTTTGCTTGCCTTCCGTGCATTGTCTAGCCTTGCGTTGTCGTTCCTTAGCCTTGCCTCGCCTGACCGTGCCTTGCCTTGCGTTACCCTTTCCTTGCCTTGCCGTGCATTGCCTAGCCGTGCGTTGTCGTGCATTAGCCTTGCCTTGCCTGACCGTGCCTTGCCTTGCGTTACCCTTTCCTTGCCTTGCCGTGCATTGCCTAGCCGTGCGTTGTCGTGCCTTAGCCTTGTTTCACCTTGCTGGAGACTTGCTTGCGTTGCCTTGCTTTGCCTTGCCTTCCTTGCATTCCGTTACTCTTTGCTTGCCTTCCGTGCATTGCCTAGCCTTGCGTTGTCGTGCCTTAGCCTTTTTTCACCTTGCCATAGCCTGGCTTGCGTTGCCTTGCTTTGCCTTGCATTCCTTGCCTTCCGTTACTCTTTGCTTGCCTTCCGTGAATTGCCTAGCCTTGTATTGTCGTGCATTAGCCTTGCCTTGCCTCACCGTGCCTTGCCTTGCGTTAGCCTTTCCTTGCCTGGCCGTGCATTGCCTAGCCGTGCGTTGCCGTCCCTTCGCCTTGTTTCCCCTTGCCGTGCCGTGCCTTTTGTTACACTTGCCTTCCCTTGCTTTGCCTTGCCTTCCTTTCCTTCCGTTACTCTTTCCCTGCCTAGCCGTGCACTGCCTAGCCTTGCGTTGTCGTGCATTAGCCTTCCCTCGCCTGACAGTGCCTTGCCTTGCGTTACCCTTTCCTTGCCTTGCCGTGCATTGCCTAGTCCTGCGTTGTCGTGCCTTAGCCTGGTTTCCCCTTGCCGTGCCGTTCCTTTCGTTACCCTTCCCTTGCCTTGCTTTCCCTTGCCTTCCTTGCCTTCCGTTACACTTTGCTTGCCTTCCGTGCATTGCCTAGCCTTGCGTTGTCGTGCCTTAGCCTTGCCTCGCCTGACCGTGCCTTGCCTTGCGTTAGCCTTTCCTTGCCTTGCCGTGCATTGCCTAGCCGTGCGTTGTCGTGCATTAGCCTTGCCTTGCCTCACCGTGCCTTGCCTTGCGTTACCCTTTCCTTGCCTTGCCTTGCATTGCCTAGCCGTGCGTTGTCGTGCCTTAGCCTTGTTTCCCCTTGCCGTGCCGTGCCTTTTGTTACACTTGCCTTGCCTGGATTTGCATTGCCTTCCTTTCCTTCCGTTACTCTTTCCCTGCCTAGCCGTGCACTGCCTAGCCTTGCGTTGTCGTGCATTAGCCTTCCCTCGCCTGACAGTGCCTTGCCTTGCGTTACCCTTTCCTTGCCTTGCCGTGCATTGCCTAGTCCTGCGTTGTCGTGCCTTAGCCTTGTTTCCCTTGCCGTGCCGTTCCTTCCGTTACCCTTGCCTTGCCTTGCTTTCCCTTGCCTTCCTTGCCTTCCGTTACACTTTGCTTGCCTTCCGTGCATTGCCTAGCCTTGCGTTGTCGTGCCTTAACCTTGCCTCGCCTGACCGTGCCTTGCCTTGCGTTAGCCTTTCGTTGCCTTGCCGTGCATTGCCTAGCCGTGCGTTGTCGTGCATTAGCCTTGCCTTGCCTCACCGTGCCTTGCCTTGCGTTACCCTTTCCTTGCCTTGCCGTGCATTGCCTAGCCGTGCGTTGTCGTGCCTTAGCCTTGTTTCCCCTTGCCGTGCCGTGTCTTTTGTTACACTTGCCTTGCCTGGATTTGCATTGCCTTCCTTTCCTTCCGTTACTCTTTCCTTGCCTTACCGTGCACTGCCTAGCCTTGCGTTGTCGTGCATTAGCCTTGCCTTGCCTGACCGTGCCTTGCCTTGCGTTACCCTTTCCTTGGCTGGCCGTGCATTGCCTAGCCGTGCGTTGCCGTCCCTTAGCCTTGTTTGCCCTTGCCGAGCCGTTCCTTCTCTTACCCTTGCCTTCCCTTGCTTTCCCTTGCCTTCCTTGCCTTCCGTTACTCTTTGTTTGCCTTCCGTGCATTGCCTAGCCTTGCGTTGTTGTGCCTTAGCCTTGCCTCGTCTGACCGTGCCTTCCCTTGCGTTACCCTTTCCTTGCCGTGCATTGCCTAGCCGTGCGTTGTCGTGCATTAGCCTTGCCTTGCCTCACCGTGCCTTGCCTTGCGTTACCCTTTCCTTGCCTTGCCGTGCATTGCCTAGCCGTGCGTTGTCGTGCCTTAGCCTTGTTTCCCCTTGCCGTGAGTTTCCTTCCGTTACCCTTGCCTTGCCTTGCTTTCCCTTGCCTTCCTTGCCTTCCGTTCCTCTTTGCTTGCCTTCCGTGCATTGCCTAGCCTTGCGTTGTCGTGCCTTAGCCTTGCCTCGTCTGAACGTGCCTTCCCTTGCGTTACCCTTTCCTTGCCTTGCCGTGCATTGCCTAGCCGTGCGTTGTCGTGCATTAGCCTTCCCTTGCCTCTCCGTGCCTTGCCTTGCGTTACCCTTTCCTTGCCTTGCCGTTCATTGCCTAGCCGTGCGTTGTCGTGCCTTAGCCTTGTTTCCCCTTGCCGTGCGTTTCCTTCCATTACCCTTGCCTTGCCATGCTTTTCCGGGCCTTCCTTGCCTTCCGTTACTTTTGCTTGCCTTCCGTGCATTGCGTAGCCTTGCGTTGTCGTGCTTTAGCCTTTTTTCACCTTGCCATAGCCTTGCTTGCGTTGCCTTGCTTTTCCTTGCATTCCTTGCCTTCCGGTACTCTTTGCTTGCCTTCCGTGCATTGTCTAGCCTTGCGTTGTCGTTCCTTAGCCTTGCCTCGCCTGACCGTGCCTTGCCTTGCGTTACCCTTTCCTTGCCTTGCCGTGCATTGCCTAGCCGTGCGTTGTCGTGCATTAGCCTTGCCTTGCCTGACCGTGCCTTGCCTTGCGTTACCCTTTCCTTGCCTTGCCGTGCATTGCCTAGCCGTGCGTTGTCGTGCCTTAGCCTTGTTTCACCTTGCTATAGACTTGCTTGCGTTGCCTTGCTTTGCCTTGCCTTCCTTGCATTCCGTTACTCTTTGCTTGCCTTCCGTGCATTGCCTAGCCTTGCGTTGTCGTGCCTTAGCCTTTTTTCACCTTGCCATAGCCTGGCTTGCGTTGCCTTGCTTTGCCTTGCATTCCTTGCCTTCCGTTACTCTTTGCTTGCCTTCCGTGAATTGCCTAGCCTTGTATTGTCGTGCATTAGCCTTGCCTTGCCTCACCGTGCCTTGCCTTGCGTTAGCCTTTCCTTGCCTGGCCGTGCATTGCCTAGCCGTGCGTTGCCGTCCCTTCGCCTTGTTTCCCCTTGCCGTGCCGTGCCTTTTGTTACACTTGCCTTCCCTTGCTTTGCCTTGCCTTCCTTTCCTTCCCTTACTCTTTCCCTGCCTAGCCGTGCACTGCCTAGCCTTGCGTTGTCGTGCATTAGCCTTCCCTCGCCTGACAGTGCCTTGCCTTGCGTTACCCTTTCCTTGCCTTGCCGTGCATTGCCTAGTCCTGCGTTGTCGTGCCTTAGCCTGGTTTCCCCTTGCCGTGCCGTTCCTTTCGTTACCCTTCCCTTGCCTTGCTTTCCCTTGCCTTCCTTGCCTTCCGTTACACTTTGCTTGCCTTCCGTGCATTGCCTAGCCTTGCGTTGTCGTGCCTTAGCCTTGCCTCGCCTGACCGTGCCTTGCCTTGCGTTAGCCTTTCCTTGCCTTGCCGTGCATTGCCTAGCCGTGCGTTGTCGTGCATTAGCCTTGCCTTGCCTCACCGTGCCTTGCCTTGCGTTACCCTTTCCTTGCCTTGCCGTGCATTGCCTAGCCGTGCGTTGTCGTGCCTTAGCCTTGTTTCCCCTTGCCGTGCCGTGCCTTTTGTTACACTTGCCTTGCCTGGATTTGCATTGCCTTCCTTTCCTTCCGTTACTCTTTCCCTGCCTAGCCGTGCACTGCCTAGCCTTGCGTTGTCGTGCATTAGCCTTCCCTCGCCTGACAGTGCCTTGCCTTGCGTTACCCTTTCCTTGCCTTGCCGTGCATTGCCTAGTCCTGCGTTGTCGTGCCTTAGCCTTGTTTCCCCTTGCCGTGCCGTTCCTTCCGTTACCCTTGCCTTGCCTTGCTTTCCCTTGCCTTCCTTGCCTTCCGTTACACTTTGCTTGCCTTCCGTGCATTGCCTAGCCTTGCGTTGTCGTGCCTTAACCTTGCCTCGCCTGACCGTGCCTTGCCTTGCGTTAGCCTTTCGTTGCCTTGCCGTGCATTGCCTAGCCGTGCGTTGTCGTGCATTAGCCTTGCCTTGCCTCACCGTGCCTTGCCTTGCGTTACCCTTTCCTTGCCTTGCCGTGCATTGCCTAGCCGTGCGTTGTCGTGCCTTAGCCTTGTTTCCCCTTGCCGTGCCGTACCTTTTGTTACACTTGCCTTGCCTGGATTTGCATTGCCTTCCTTTCCTTCCGTTACTCTTTCCTTGCCTTACCGTGCACTGCCTAGCCTTGCGTTGTCGTGCATTAGCCTTGCCTTGCCTGACCGTGCCTTGCCTTGCGTTACCCTTTCCTTGCCTTGCCGTGCATTGCCTAGCCGTGCGTTGTCGTGCCTTAGCCTTGTTTCCCCTTGCCGTGAGTTTCCTTCCGTTACCCTTGCCTTGCCTTGCTTTCCCTTGCCTTCCTTGCCTTCCGTTCCTCTTTGCTTGCCTTCCGTGCATTGCCTAGCCTTGCGTTGTCGTGCCTTAGCCTTGCCTCGTCTGAACGTGCCTTCCCTTGCGTTACCCTTTCCTTGCCTTGCCGTGCATTGCCTAGCCGTGCGTTGTCGTGCATTAGCCTTCCCCTGCCTCTCCGTGCCTTGCCTTGCGTTACCCTTTCCTTGCCTTGCCGTTCATTGCCTAGCCGTGCGTTGTCGTGCCTTAGCCTTGTTTCCCCTTGCCGTGCGTTTCCTTCCATTACCCTTGCCTTGCCATGCTTTTCCGGGCCTTCCTTGCCTTCCGTTACTTTTGCTTGCCTTCCGTGCATTGCGTAGCCTTGCGTTGTCGTGCTTTAGCCTTTTTTCACCTTGCCATAGCCTTGCTTGCGTTGCCTTGCTTTTCCTTGCATTCCTTGCCTTCCGGTACTCTTTGCTTGCCTTCCGTGCATTGTCTAGCCTTGCGTTGTCGTTCCTTAGCCTTGCCTCGCCTGACCGTGCCTTGCCTTGCGTTACCCTTTCCTTGCCTTGCCGTGCATTGCCTAGCCGTGCGTTGTCGTGCATTAGCCTTGCCTTGCCTGACCGTGCCTTGCCTTGCGTTACCCTTTCCTTGCCTTGCCGTGCATTGCCTAGCCGTGCGTTGTCGTGCCTTAGCCTTGTTTCACCTTGCTATAGACTTGCTTGCGTTGCCTTGCTTTGCCTTGCCTTCCTTGCATTCCGTTACTCTTTGCTTGCCTTCCGTGCATTGCCTAGCCTTGCGTTGTCATGCCTTAGCCTTTTTTCACCTTGCCATAGCCTGGCTTGCGTTGCCTTGCTTTGCCTTGCATTCCTTGCCTTCCGTTACTCTTTGCTTGCCTTCCGTGAATTGCCTAGCCTTGTATTGTCGTGCATTAGCCTTGCCTTGCCTCACCGTGGCTTGCCTTGCGTTAGCCTTTCCTTGCCTGGCCGTGCATTGCCTAGCCGTGCGTTGCCGTCCCTTCGCCTTGTTTCCCCTTGCCGTGACGTGCCTTTTGTTACACTTGCCTTCCCTTGCTTTGCCTTGCCTTCCTTTCCTTCCGTTACTCTTTCCCTGCCTAGCCGTGCACTGCCTAGCCTTGCGTTGTCGTGCATTAGCCTTCCCTCGCCTGACAGTGCCTTGCCTTGCGTTACCCTTTCCTTGCCTTGCCGTGCATTGCCTAGTCCTGCGTTGTCGTGCCTTAGCCTGGTTTCCCCTTGCCGTGCCGTTCCTTTCGTTACCCTTCCCTTGCCTTGCTTTCCCTTGCCTTCCTTGCCTTCCGTTACACTTTGCTTGCCTTCCGTGCATTGCCTAGCCTTGCGTTGTCGTGCCTTAGCCTTGCCTCGCCTGACCGTGCCTTGCCTTGCGTTAGCCTTTCCTTGCCTTGCCGTGCATTGCCTAGCCGTGCGTTGTCGTGCATTAGCCTTGCCTTGCCTCACCGTGCCTTGCCTTGCGTTACCCTTTCCTTGCCTTGCCGTGCATTGCCTAGCCGTGCGTTGTCGTGCCTTAGCCTTGTTTCCCCTTGCCGTGCCGTGCCTTTTGTTACACTTGCCTTGCCTGGATTTGCATTGCCTTCCTTTCCTTCCGTTACTCTTTCCTTGCCTTACCGTGCACTGCCTAGCCTTGCGTTGTCGTGCATTAGCCTTGCCTTGCCTGACCGTTCCTTGCCTTGCGTTACCCTTTCCTTGGCTGGCCGTGCATTGCCTAGCCGTGCGTTGCCGTCCCTTAGCCTTGTTTGCCCTGGCCGAGCCGTTCCTTCTGTTACCCTTGCCTTCCCTTGCTTTCCCTTGCCTTCCTTGCCTTCTGTTACTCTTTGCTTGCCTTCCGTGCATTGCCTAGCCTTGCGTTGTCGTGCCTTAGCCTTGCCTCGTCTGACCGTGCCTTCCTTTGCGTTACCCTTTCCTTGCCTTGCCGTGCATTGCCTAGCCGTGCGTTGTCGTGCATTAGCCTTGCCTTGCCTCACCGTGCCTTGCCTTGCGTTACCCTTTCCTTGCCTTGCCGTGCTTTGCCTAGCCGTGCGTTGTCGTGCCTTAGCCTTGTTTCCCCTTGCCGTGAGTTTCCTTCCGTTACCCTTGCCTTGCCTTGCTTTCCCTTGCCTTCCTTGCCTTCCGTTCCTCTTTGCTTGCCTTCCGTGCATTGCCTAGCCTTGCGTTGTCGTGCCTTAGCCTTGCCTCGTCTGAACGTGCCTTCCCTTGCGTTACCCTTTCCTTGCCTTGCCGTGCATTGCCTAGCCGTGCGTTGTCGTGCATTAGCCTTGCCTTGCCTGACCGTGCCTTGCCTTGCGTTACCCTTTCCTTGCCTTGCCGTGCATTGCCTAGCCGTGCGTTGTCGTGCCTTAGCCTTGTTTCACCTTGCTATAGCCTTGCTTGCGTTGCCTTGCTTTGCCTTGCCTTCCTTGCATTCCGTTACTCTTTGCTTGCCTTCCGTGCATTGCCTAGCCTTGCGTTGTCGTGCCTTAGCCTTTTTTCACCTTGCCATAGCCTGGCTTGCGTTGCCTTGCTTTGCCTTGCATTCCTTGCCTTCCGTTACACTTTGCTTGCCTTCCGTGCATTGCCTAGCCTTGTATTGTCGTGCATTAGCCTTGCCTTGCCTCACCGTGCCTTGCCTTGCGTTAGCCTTTCCTTGCCTTGCCGTGCATTGCCTAGGCGTGCGTTGTCGTGCCTTAGCCTTGTTTCCCCTTGCCGTGCCGTGGCTTTTGTTACACTTGCCTTGCCTGGATTTGCCTTGCCTTCCTTTCCTTCCGTTTCTCTTTCCTTGCCTTACCGTGCACTGTCTAGCCTTGCGTTGTCGTGCATTAGCCTTGCCTCACCTGACCGTGCCTTGCCTTGCGTTACCCTTTCCTTGGCTGGCCGTGCATTGCCTAGCCGTGCGTTGCCGTCCCTTAGCCTTGTTTGCCCTTGCCGAGCCGTTCCATCTCTTACCCTTGCCTTCCCTTGCTTTCCCTTGCCTTCCTTGCCTTCCGTTACTCTTTGCTTGCCTTCCGTGCATTGCCTAGCCTTGCGTTGTTGTGCCTTAGCCTTGCCTCGTCTGACCGTGCCTTCCCTTGCGTTACCCTTTCCTTGCCTTGCCGTGCATTGCCTAGCCGTGCGTTGTCGTGCATTAGCCTTCACTTGCCTCTCCGTGCCTTGCCTTGCGTTACCCTTTCCTTGCCTTGCCGTTCATTGCCTAGCCGTGCGTTGTCGTGCCTTAGCCTTGTTTCCCCTTGCCGTGCGTTTCCTTCCATTACCCTTGCCTTGCCATGCTTTTCCGGGCCTTCCTTGCCTTCCGTTACTTTTGCTTGCCTTCCGTGCATTGCGTAGCCTTGCGTTGTCGTGCTTTAGCCTTTTTTCACCTTGCCATAGCCTTGCTTGCGTTGCCTTGCTTTTCCTTGCATTCCTTGCCTTCCGGTACTCTTTGCTTGCCTTCCGTGCATTGTCTAGCCTTGCGTTGTCGTTCCTTAGCCTTGCCTCGCCTGACCGTGCCTTGCCTTGCGTTACCCTTTCCTTGCCTTGCCGTGCATTGCCTAGCCGTGCGTTGTCGTGCATTAGCCTTGCCTTGCCTGACCGTGCCTTGCCTTGCGTTACCCTTTCCTTGCCTTGCCGTGCATTGCCTAGCCGTGCGTTGTCGTGCCTTAGCCTTGTTTCACCTTGCTGTAGACTTGCTTGCGTTGCCTTGCTTTGCCTTGCCTTCCTTGCATTCCGTTACTCTTTGCTTGCCTTCCGTGCATTGCCTAGCCTTGCGTTGTCGTGCCTTAGCCTTTTTTCACCTTGCCATAGCCTGGCTTGCGTTGCCTTGCTTTGCCTTGCATTCCTTGCCTTCCGTTACTCTTTGCTTGCCTTCCGTGAATTGCCTAGCCTTGTATTGTCGTGCATTAGCCTTGCCTTGCCTCACCGTGCCTTGCCTTGCGTTAGCCTTTCCTTGCCTGGCCGTGCATTGCCTAGCCGTGCGTTGCCGTCCCTTCGCCTTGTTTCCCCTTGCCGTGCCGTGCCTTTTGTTACACTTGCCTTCCCTTGCTTTGCCTTGCCTTCCTTTCCTTCCGTTACTCTTTCCCTGCCTAGCCGTGCACTGCCTAGCCTTGCGTTGTCGTGCATTAGCCTTCCCTCGCCTGACAGTGCCTTGCCTTGCGTTACCCTTTCCTTGCCTTGCCGTGCATTGCCTAGTCCTGCGTTGTCGTGCCTTAGCCTGGTTTCCCCTTGCCGTGCCGTTCCTTTCGTTACCCTTCCCTTGCCTTGCTTTCCCTTGCCTTCCTTGCCTTCCGTTACACTTTGCTTGCCTTCCGTGCATTGCCTAGCCTTGCGTTGTCGTGCCTTAGCCTTGCCTCGCCTGACCGTGCCTTGCCTTGCGTTAGCCTTTCCTTGCCTTGCCGTGCATTGCCTAGCCGTGCGTTGTCGTGCATTAGCCTTGCCTTGCCTCACCGTGCCTTGCCTTGCGTTACCCTTTCCTTGCCTTGCCTTGCATTGCCTAGCCGTGCGTTGTCGTGCCTTAGCCTTGTTTCCCCTTGCCGTGCCGTGCCTTTTGTTACACTTGCCTTGCCTGGATTTGCATTGCCTTCCTTTCCTTCCGTTACTCTTTCCCTGCCTAGCCGTGCACTGCCTAGCCTTGCGTTGTCGTGCATTAGCCTTCCCTCGCCTGACAGTGCCTTGCCTTGCGTTACCCTTTCCTTGCCTTGCCGTGCATTGCCTAGTCCTGCGTTGTCGTGCCTTAGCCTTGTTTCCCTTGCCGTGCCGTTCCTTCCGTTACCCTTGCCTTGCCTTGCTTTCCCTTGCCTTCCTTGCCTTCCGTTACACTTTGCTTGCCTTCCGTGCATTGCCTAGCCTTGCGTTGTCGTGCCTTAACCTTGCCTCGCCTGACCGTGCCTTGCCTTGCGTTAGCCTTTCGTTGCCTTGCCGTGCATTGCCTAGCCGTGCGTTGTCGTGCATTAGCCTTGCCTTGCCTCACCGTGCCTTGCCTTGCGTTACCCTTTCCTTGCCTTGCCGTGCATTGCCTAGCCGTGCGTTGTCGTGCCTTAGCCTTGTTTCCCCTTGCCGTGCCGTGTCTTTTGTTACACTTGCCTTGCCTGGATTTGCATTGCCTTCCTTTCCTTCCGTTACTCTTTCCTTGCCTTACCGTGCACTGCCTAGCCTTGCGTTGTCGTGCATTAGCCTTGCCTTGCCTGACCGTGCCTTGCCTTGCGTTACCCTTTCCTTGGCTGGCCGTGCATTGCCTAGCCGTGCGTTGCCGTCCCTTAGCCTTGTTTGCCCTTGCCGAGCCGTTCCTTCTCTTACCCTTGCCTTCCCTTGCTTTCCCTTGCCTTCCTTGCCTTCCGTTACTCTTTGTTTGCCTTCCGTGCATTGCCTAGCCTTGCGTTGTTGTGCCTTAGCCTTGCCTCGTCTGACCGTGCCTTCCCTTGCGTTACCCTTTCCTTGCCGTGCATTGCCTAGCCGTGCGTTGTCGTGCATTAGCCTTGCCTTGCCTCACCGTGCCTTGCCTTGCGTTACCCTTTCCTTGCCTTGCCGTGCATTGCCTAGCCGTGCGTTGTCGTGCCTTAGCCTTGTTTCCCCTTGCCGTGAGTTTCCTTCCGTTACCCTTGCCTTGCCTTGCTTTCCCTTGCCTTCCTTGCCTTCCGTTCCTCTTTGCTTGCCTTCCGTGCATTGCCTAGCCTTGCGTTGTCGTGCCTTAGCCTTGCCTCGTCTGAACGTGCCTTCCCTTGCGTTACCCTTTCCTTGCCTTGCCGTGCATTGCCTAGCCGTGCGTTGTCGTGCATTAGCCTTCCCTTGCCTCTCCGTGCCTTGCCTTGCGTTACCCTTTCCTTGCCTTGCCGTTCATTGCCTAGCCGTGCGTTGTCGTGCCTTAGCCTTGTTTCCCCTTGCCGTGCGTTTCCTTCCATTACCCTTGCCTTGCCATGCTTTTCCGGGCCTTCCTTGCCTTCCGTTACTTTTGCTTGCCTTCCGTGCATTGCGTAGCCTTGCGTTGTCGTGCTTTAGCCTTTTTTCACCTTGCCATAGCCTTGCTTGCGTTGCCTTGCTTTTCCTTGCATTCCTTGCCTTCCGGTACTCTTTGCTTGCCTTCCGTGCATTGTCTAGCCTTGCGTTGTCGTTCCTTAGCCTTGCCTCGCCTGACCGTGCCTTGCCTTGCGTTACCCTTTCCTTGCCTTGCCGTGCATTGCCTAGCCGTGCGTTGTCGTTCATTAGCCTTGCCTTGCCTGACCGTGCCTTGCCTTGCGTTACCCTTTCCTTGCCTTGCCGTGCATTGCCTAGCCGTGCGTTGTCGTGCCTTAGCCTTGTTTCACCTTGCTATAGACTTGCTTGCGTTGCCTTGCTTTGCCTTGCCTTCCTTGCATTCCGTTACTCTTTGCTTGCCTTCCGTGCATTGCCTAGCCTTGCGTTGTCGTGCCTTAGCCTTTTTTCACCTTGCCATAGCCTGGTTTGCGTTGCCTTGCTTTGCCTTGCATTCCTTGCCTTCCGTTACTCTTTGCTTGCCTTCCGTGAATTGCCTAGCCTTGGATTGTCGTGCATTAGCCTTGCCTTGCCTCACCGTGCCTTGCCTTGCGTTAGCCTTTCCTTGCCTGGCCGTGCATTGCCTAGCCGTGCGTTGTCGTGCCTTAGCCTTGTTTCCCCTTGCCGTGCCGTGCCTTTTGTTACACTTGCCTTGCCTGGATTTGCCTTGCCTTCCTTTCCTTCCGTTACTCTTTCCCTGCCTAGCCGTGCACTGCCTAGCCTTGCGTTGTCGTGCATTAGCCTTCCCTCGCCTGACAGTGCCTTGCCTTGCGTTACCCTTTCCTTGCCTTGCCGTGCATTGCCTAGTCCTGCGTTGTCGTGCCTTAGCCTTGTTTCCCCTTGCAGTGCCGTTCCTTCCGTTACCCTTGCCTTGCCTTGCTTTCCCTTGCCTTCCTTGCCTTCCGTTACACTTTGCTTGCCTTCCGTGCATTGCCTAGCCTTGCGTTGTCGTGCCTTAACCTTGCCTCGCCTGACCGTGCCTTGCCTTGCGTTAGCCTTTCGTTGCCTTGCCGTGCATTGCCTAGCCGTGCGTTGTCGTGCATTAGCCTTGCCTTGCCTCACCGTGCCTTGCCTTGCGTTACCCTTTCCTTGCCTTGCCGTGCATTGCCTAGCCGTGCGTTGTCGTGCCTTAGCCTTGTTTCCCCTTGCCGTGCCGTGCCTTTTGTTACACTTGCCTTGCCTGGATTTGCATTGCCTTCCTTTCCTTCCGTTACTCTTTCCTTGCCTTACCGTGCACTGCCTAGCCTTGCGTTGTCGTGCATTAGCCTTGCCTTGCCTGACCGTGCCTTGCCTTGCGTTACCCTTTCCTTGCCTTGCCGTGCATTGCCTAGCCGTGCGTTGTCGTGCCTTAGCCTTGTTTCCCCTTGCCGTGAGTTTCCTTCCGTTACCCTTGCCTTGCCTTGCTTTCCCTTGCCTTCCTTGCCTTCCGTTCCTCTTTGCTTGCCTTCCGTGCATTGCCTAGCCTTGCGTTGTCGTGCCTTAGCCTTGCCTCGTCTGAACGTGCCTTCCCTTGCGTTACCCTTTGCTTGCCTTGCCGTGCATTGCCTAGCCGTGCGTTGTCGTGCATTAGCCTTCCCCTGCCTCTCCGTGCCTTGCCTTGCGTTACCCTTTCCTTGCCTTGCCGTTCATTGCCTAGCCGTGCGTTGTCGTGCCTTAGCCTTGTTTCCCCTTGCCGTGCGTTTCCTTCCATTACCCTTGCCTTGCCATGCTTTTCCGGGCCTTCCTTGCCTTCCGTTACTTTTGCTTGCCTTCCGTGCATTGCGTAGCCTTGCGTTGTCGTGCTTTAGCCTTTTTTCACCTTGCCATAGCCTTGCTTGCGTTGCCTTGCTTTTCCTTGCATTCCTTGCCTTCCGGTCCTCTTTGCTTGCCTTCCGTGCATTGTCTAGCCTTGCGTTGTCGTTCCTTAGCCTTGCCTCGCCTGACCGTGCCTTGCCTTGCGTTACCCTTTCCTTGCCTTGCCGTGCATTGCCTAGCCGTGCGTTGTCGTGCATTAGCCTTGCCTTGCCTGACCGTGCCTTGCCTTGCGTTACCCTTTCCTTGCCTTGCCGTGCATTGCCTAGCCGTGCGTTGTCGTGCCTTAGCCTTGTTTCACCTTGCTATAGACTTGCTTGCGTTGCCTTGCTTTCCCTTGCCTTCCTTGCATTCCGTTACTCTTTGCTTGCCTTCCGTGCATGGCCTAGCCTTGCGTTGTCGTGCCTTAGCCTTTTTTCACCTTGCCATAGCCTGGCTTGCGTTGCCTTGCTTTGCCTTGCATTCCTTGCCTTCCGTTACTCTTTGCTTGCCTTCCGTGAATTGCCTAGCCTTGTATTGTCGTGCATTAGCCTTGCCTTGCCTCACCGTGGCTTGCCTTGCGTTAGCCTTTCCTTGCCTGGCCGTGCATTGCCTAGCCGTGCGTTGCCGTCCCTTCGCCTTGTTTCCCCTTGCCGTGACGTGCCTTTTCTTACACTTGCCTTCCCTTGCTTTGCCTTGCCTTCCTTTCCTTCCGTTACTCTTTCCCTGCCTAGCCGTGCACTGCCTAGCCTTGCGTTGTCGTGCATTAGCCTTCCCTCGCCTGACAGTGCCTTCCCTTGCGTTACCCTTTCCTTGCCTTGCCGTGCATTGCCTAGTCCTGCGTTGTCGTGCATTAGCCTTCCCTTGCCTCTCCGTGCCTTGCCTTGCGTTACCCTTTCCTTGCCTTGCCGTTCATTGCCTAGCCGTGCGTTGTCGTGCCTTAGCCTTGTTTCCCCTTGCCGTGCGTTTCCTTCCATTACCCTTGCCTTGCCATGCTTTTCCGGGCCTTCCTTGCCTTCCGTTACTTTTGCTTGCCTTCCGTGCATTGCGTAGCCTTGCGTTGTCGTGCTTTAGCCTTTTTTCACCTTGCCATAGCCTTGCTTGCGTTGCCTTGCTTTTCCTTGCATTCCTTGCCTTCCGGTACTCTTTGCTTGCCTTCCGTGCATTGCCTAGCCTTGCGTTGTCGTTCCTTAGCCTTGCCTCGCCTGACCGTGCCTTGCCTTGCGTTAGCCTTTCCTTGCCTTGCCGTGCATTGCCTAGCCGTGCGTTGTCGTGCATTAGCCTTGCCTTGCCTCACCGTGCCTTGCCTTGCGTTACCCTTTCCTTGCCTTGCCGTGCATTGCCTAGCCGTGCGTTGTCGTGCCTTAGCCTTGTTTCCCCTTGCCGTGCCGTGCCTTTTGTTACACTTGCCTTGCCTGGCTTTGCCTTGCCTTCCTTTCCTTCCGTTACTCTTTCCTTGCCTTACCGTGCACTGCCTAGCCTTGCGTTGTCGTGCATTAGCCTTGCCTTGCCTGACCGTTCCTTGCCTTGCGTTACCCTTTCCTTGGCTGGCCGTGCATTGCCTAGCGTGCGTTGCCGTCCCTTAGCCTTGTTTGCCCTGGCCGAGCCGTTCCTTCTGTTACCCTTGCCTTCCCTTGCTTTCCCTTGCCTTCCTTGCCTTCCGTTACTCTTTGCTTGCCTTCCGTGCATTGCCTAGCCTTGCGTTGTCGTGCCTTAGCCTTGCCTCGTCTGACCGTGCCTTCCTTTGCGTTACCCTTTCCTTGCCTTGCCGTGCATTGCCTAGCCGTGCGTTGTCGTGCATTAGCCTTGCCTTGCCTCACCGTGCCTTGCCTTGCGTTACCCTTTCCTTGCCTTTCCGTGCATTGCCTAGCCGTGCGTTGTCGTTCCTTAGCCTTGTTTCCCTTTGCCGTGCGTTTCCTTCCGTTACCCTTGCCTTGCCTTGCTTTCCCTTGCCTTCCTTGCCTTCCATTACTCTTTGCTTGCCTTCCGTGCATTGCCTAGCCTTGCGTTGTCGTGCCTTAGCCTTGCCTCGTCTGACCGTGCCTTCCCTTGCGTTACCCTTTCCTTGCCTTGCCGTGCATTGCCTAGCCCTGCGTTGTCGTGCATTAGCCTTGCCTTGCCTCACCGTGCCTTGCCTTGCGTTACCCTTTCCTTGCTTGCCGGTCATTGCCTAGCCGTGCGTTGTCTTGCCTAGGCTTGTTTCCCCTTGCCGTGCGTTTCCTTCCGTTACCCTTGCCTTGCCTTGCTTTCCCTTGCCTTCCTTGCTTTCCGTTACTCTTTGCTTGCCTTCCGTTCATTGCCTAGCCTTGCGTTGTCGTGCCTTAGCCTTGCCTCGCCTGACCGTGCCTTGCCTTGCGTTAGCCTTTCCTTGCCTTGCCGTGCATTGCCCAGCCGTGCGTTGTCGTGCATTAGCCTTGCCTTGCCTCACCGTGCCTTGCCTTGCGTTACCCTTTCCTTGCCTTGCCGTGCATTGCCTAGCCGTGCGTTGTCGTGCCTTAGCCTTGTTTCCCCTTTCCGTGCCGTGCCTTTTGTTACACTTGCCTTGCCTGGATTTGCCTTGCCTTCCTTTCCTTCCGTTACTCTTTCCTTGCCTTACCGTGCACTGCCTAGCCTTGCGTTGTCGTGCATTAGCCTTGCCTTGCCTGACCGTGCCTTGCCTTGCGTTACCCTTTCCTTGGCTGGCCGTGCATTGCCTAGCCGTGCGTTGCCGTCCCTTAGCCTTGTTTGCCCTTGCCGAGCCGTTCCTTCTGTTACCCTTGCCTTCCCTTGCTTTCCCTTGCCTTCCTTGCCTTCCGTTACTCTTTGCTTGCCTTCCGTGCATTGCCTAGCCTTGTATTGTCGTGCATTAGCCTTGCCTTGCCTCACCGTGCCTTGCCTTGCGTTAGCCTTTCGTTGCCTGGCCGTGCATTGCCTAGCCGTGCGTTGCCGTCCCTTCGCCTTGTTTCCCCTTGCCGTGCCGTGCCTTTTGTTACACTTGCCTAGCCTTGCTTTGCCTTGCCTTCCTTTCCTTCCGTTACTCTTTCCCTGCCTAGCCGTGCACTGCCTAGCCTTGCGTTGTCGTGCATTAGCCTTCCCTCGCCTGACAGTGCCTTGCCTTGCGTTACCCTTTCCTTGCCTTGCCGTGCATTGCCTAGTCCTGCGTTGTCGTGCCTTAGCCTTGTTTCCCCTTGCCGTGCCGTTCCTTCCGTTACCCTTGCCTTGCCTTGCTTTCCCTTGCCTTCCTTGCCTTCCGTTACACTTTGCTTGCCTTCCGTGCATTGCCTAGCCTTGCGTTGTCGTGCCTTAGCCTTGCCTCGCCTGACCGTGCCTTGCCTTGCGTTAGCCATTCGTTGCCTTGCCGTGCATTGCCTAGCCGTGCGTTGTCGTGCATTAGCCTTGCCTTGCCTCACCGTGCCTTGCCTTGCGTTACCCTTTCCTTGCCTTGCCGTGCATTGCCTAGCCGTGCGTTGTCGTGCCTTAGCCTTGTTTCCCCTTGCCGTGCCGTGCCTTTTGTTACACTTGCCTTGCCTGGATTTGCATTGCCTTCCTTTCCTTCCGTTACCCTTTCCTTGCCTTGCCGTGCATTGCCTAGCCGTGCGTTGTCGTGCCTTAGCCTTGTTTCACCTTGCTATAGCCTTGCTTGCGTTGCCTTGCTTTGCCTTGCCTTCCTTGCCTTCCGTTACTCTTTGCTTGCCTTCCGTGCATTGCCTAGCCTTGCGTTGTCGTGCCTTAGCCTTTTTTCACCTTGCCATAGCCTTGCTTGCGTTTCCTTGCTTTGCCTTGCATTCCTTGCCTTCCGTTACTCTTTGCTTGCCTTCCGTGCATTGCCTAGCCTTGTATTGTCGTGCATTAGCCTTGCCTTGCCTCACCGTGCCTTGCCTTGCGTTAGCCTTTCCTTGCCTGGCCGTGCATTGCCTAGCCATGCGTTGCCGTCCCTTCGCCTTGTTTCCCCTTGCCGTGCCGTGCCTTTTGTTACACTTGCCTTCCCTTGCTTTGCCTTGCCTTCCTTTCCTTCCGTTACTCTTTCCCTGCCTAGCCGTGCACTGCCTAGCCTTGCGTTCTCGTGCATTAGCCTTCCCTCGCCTGACTGTGCCTTGCCTTGCGTTACCCTTTCCTTGCCTTGCCGTGCATTCCCTAGTCCTGCGTTGTCGTGCCTTAGCCTGGTTTCCCCTTGCCGTGCCGTTCCTATCGTTACCCTTCCCTTGCCTTGCTTTCCCTTGCCTTCCTTGCCTTCCGTTACTCTTTGCTTGCCTTCCGTGCATTGCCTAGCCTTGCGTTGTCGTGCCTTAGCCTTGCCTCGTCTGACCGTGCCTTCCCTTGCGTTACCCTTTCCTTGCCTTGCCGTGCATTGCCTAGCCCTGCGTTGTCGTGCATTAGCCTTGCCTTGCCTCACCGTGACTTGCCTTGCGTTACCCTCTCCTTGCCTTGCCGGTCATTGCCTAGCCGTGCGTTGTCTTGCCTTAGCCTTGTTTCCCCTTGCCGTGCGTTTCCTTCCGTTACCCTTGCCTTGCCTTGCTTTCCCTTGCCTTCCTTGCTTTCCGTTACTCTTTGCTTGCCTTCCGTGCATTGCCTAGCCTTGCGTTGTCGTGCCTTAGCCTTGCCTCGCCTGACCGTGCCTTGCCTTGAATTAGCCTTTCCTTGCCTTGCCGTGCATTGCCCAGCCGTGCGTTGTCGTGCATTAGCCTTGCCTTGCCTCACCGTGCCTTGCCTTGCGTTACCCTTTCCTTGCCTTGCCGTGCATTGCCTAGCCGTGCGTTGTCGTGCCTTAGCCTTGTTTCCCCTTGCCGTGCCGTGCCTTTTGTTACACTTGCCTTGCCTGGATTTGCCTTGCCTTCCTTTCCTTCCGTTTCTCTTTCCTTGCCTTACCGTGCACTGTCTAGCCTTGCGTTGTCGTGCATTAGCCTTGCCTCACCTGACCGTGCCTTGCCTTGCGTTACCCTTTCCTTGGCTGGCCGTGCATTGCCTAGCCGTGCGTTGCCGTCCCTTAGCCTTGTTTCCCCTTGCCGAGCCGTTCCTTCTGTTACCCTTGCCTTCCCTTGCTTTCCCTTGCCTTCCTTGCCTTCCGTTACTCTTTGCTTGCTTTCCGGGCATTGCCTAGCCTTGCGTTGTCGTGCCTTAGCCTTGCCTCGTCTGACCGTGCCTTCCCTTGCGTTACCCTTTCCTTGCCTTGCCGTGCATTGCCTAGCCGTACGTTGTCGTGCATTAGCCTTGCCTTGCCTCACCGTGCCTTGCCTTGCGTTACCCTTTCCTTGCCTTGCCGTGCATTGCCTAGCCTTGCGTTGTCGTGCCTTAGCCTTGCCTCGTCTGACCGTGCCTTGCCTTCCGTTACCCTTTCCTTGCCTTGCCGTGCATGGCCTAGCCCTGCGTTGTCGTGCATTAGCCTTGCCTTGCCTCACCGTGCCTTGCCTTGCGTTACCCTTTCCTTGCCTTGCCGTGCATTGCCTAGCCGTGCGTTGTCGTGCCTTAGCCTTGTTTCCCCTTGCCGTGCCGTGCCTTTTGTTACACTTGCCTTGCCTGGATTTGCCTTGCCTTCCTTTCCTTCCGTTTGTCTTTCCTTGCCTTACCGTGCACTGTCTAGCCTTGCGTTGTCGTGCATTAGCCTTGCCTCACCTGACCGTGCCTTGCCTTGCGTTACCCTTTCCTTGGCTGGCCGTGCATTGCCTAGCCGTGCGTTGCCGTCCCTTAGCCTTGTTTCCCCTTGCCGAGCCGTTCCTTCTGTTACCCTTGCCTTGCCTTGCTTTCCCTTGCCTTCCTTGCCTTCCGTTACTCTTTGCTTGCTTTCCGGGCATTGCCTAGCCTTGCGTTGTCGTGCCTTAGCCTTGCCTCGTCTGACCGTGCCTTCCCTTGCGTTACCCTTTCCTTGCCTTGCCGTGCATTGCCTAGCCGTGCGTTTTCGTGCATTAGCCTTGCCTTGCCTCACCGTGCCTTGCCTTGCGTTACCCTTTCCTTGCCTTGCCGTGCATTGCCTAGCCGTGCGTTGTCGTGCCTTAGCCTTGCCTCATCTGACCGTGCCTTGCCTTCCGTTACCCTTTCCTTGCCTTGCCGTGCATGGCGTAGCCCTTCGTTGTCGTGCATTAGCCTTGCCTTGCCTCACCGTGCCTTGCCTTGCGTTACCCTTTCCTTGCCTTGCCGTTCATTGCCTAGCCGTGCGTTGTCTTGCCTTAGCCTTGTTTCCCCTTGCCGTGCGTTTCCTTCCGTTACCCTTGCCTTGCCTTGCTTTCCCTTGCCTTCCTTGCTTTCCGTTCCTCTTTGCTTGCCTTCCGTGCATTGCCTAGCCTTGCGTTGTCGTGCCTTAGCCTTGCCTCCCCTGACCGTGCCTTGCCTTGCGTTAGCCTTTCCTTGCCTTGCCGTGCATTGCCTAGCAGTGCGTTGTCGTGCCTTAGCCTTGTTTCCCCTTGCCGTGCCATGCCTTTTGTTACACTTGCCTTGCCCGGATTTGCCTTGCCTTCCTTTCCTTCCGTTACTCTTTCCTTGCCTTACCGTGCACTGCCTAGCCTTGCGTTGTCGTGCATTAGCCTTGCCTTGCCTGACCGTGCCTTGCCTTGCGTTACCCTTTCCTTGGCTGGCCGTGCATTTCCTAGCCGTGCGTTGCCGTCCCTTAGCCTTGTTTGCCCTTGCCGAGCGGTTCCTTCTGTTACCCTTGCCTTCCCTTGCTTTCCCTTGCCTTCCTTGCCTTCCGTTACTCTTTGCTTGCCTTCCGTGCATTGCCTAGCCTTGTATTGTCGTGCATTAGCCTTGCCTTGCCTCACCGTGCCTTGCCTTGCGTTATCCTTTCGTTGCCTGGCCGTGCATTGCCTAGCCGTGCGTTGCCGTCCCTTCTCCTTGTTTCCCCTTGCCGTGCCGTGCCTTTTGTTACACTTGCCTAGCCTTGCTTTGCCTTGCCTTCCTTTCCTTCCGTTACTCTTTCCCTGCCTAGCCGTGCACTGCCTAGCCTTGCGTTGTCGTGCATTAGCCTTCCCTCGCCTGACAGTGCCTTGCCTTGCATTAGCCTTTCCTTGCCTTGCCGTGCATTGCCTAGTACTGCGTTGTCGTGCCTTAGCCTTGTTTCCCCTTGCCGTGCCGTTCCTTCCGTTACCCTTGCCTTGCCTTGCTTTCCCTTGCCTTCCTTGCCTTCCGTTACACTTTGCTTGCCTTCCGTGCATTGCCTAGCCTTGCGTTGTCGTGCCTTAGCCTTGCCTCGCCTGACCGTGCCTTGCCTTGCGTTAGCCTTTCGTTACCTTGCCGTGCATTGCCTAGCCGTGCGTTGTCGTGCATTAGCCTTGCCTTGCCTCACCGTGCCTTGCCTTGCGTTACCCTTTCCTTGCCTTGCCGTGCATTGCCTAGCCGTGCGTTGTCGTGCCTTAGCCTTGTTTCCCCTTGCCGTGCCGTGCCTTTTGTTACACTTGCCTTGCCTGGATTTGCATTGCCTTCCTTTCCTTCCGTTACTCTTTCCTTGCCTTACCGTGCACTGCCTAGCCTTGTGTTGTCGTGCATTAGCCTTGCCTTGCCTGACCGTGCCTTGCCTTGCGTTACCCTTTCCTTGGCTGGCCGTGCATTGCCTAGCCGTGCGTTGCCGTCCCTTAGCCTTGTTTGCCCTTGCCGAGCCGTTCCTTCTCTTACCCTTGCCTTCCCTTGCTTTCCCTTGCCTTCCTTGCCTTCCGTTACTCTTTGCTTGCCTTCCGTGCATTGCCTAGCCTTGCGTTGTTGTGCCTTAGCCTTGCCTCGTCTGACCGTGCCTTCCCTTGCGTTACCCTTTCCTTGCCTTGCCGTGCATTGCCTAGCCGTGCGTTGTCGTGCATTAGCCTTGCCTTGCCTGACCGTGCCTTGCCTTGCGTTACCCTTTCCTTGCCTTGCCGTGCATTGCCTAGCCGTGCGTTGTCGTGCCTTAGCCTTGTTTCACCTTGCTATAGCCTTGCTTGCGTTGCCTTGCTTTGCCTTGCCTTCCTTGCATTCCGTTACTCTTTGCTTGCCTTCCGTGCATTGCCTAGCCTTGCGTTGTCGTGCCTTAGCCTTTTTTCACCTTGCCATAGCCTGGCTTGCGTTGCCTTGCTTTGCCTTGCATTCCTTGCCTTCCGTTACTCTTTGCTTGCCTTCCGTGCATTGCCTAGCCTTGTATTGTCGTGCATTAGCCTTGCCTTGCCTCACCGTGCCTTGCCTTGCGTTAGCCTTTCCTTGCCTTGCCGTGCATTGCCTAGGCGTGCGTTGTCGTGCCTTAGCCTTGTTTCCCCTTGCCGTGCCGTGGCTTTTGTTACACTTGCCTTGCCTGGATTTGCCTTGCCTTCCTTTCCTTCCGTTTCTCTTTCCTTGCCTTACCGTGCACTGTCTAGCCTTGCGTTGTCGTGCATTAGCCTTGCCTCACCTGACCGTGCCTTGCCTTGCGTTACCCTTTCCTTGGCTGGCCGTGCATTGCCTAGCCGTGCGTTGCCGTCCCTTAGCCTTGTTTGCCCTTGCCGAGCCGTTCCATCTCTTACCCTTGCCTTCCCTTGCTTTCCCTTGCCTTCCTTGCCTTCCGTTACTCTTTGCTTGCCTTCCGTGCATTGCCTAGCCTTGCGTTGTTGTGCCTTAGCCTTGCCTCGTCTGACCGTGCCTTCCCTTGCGTTACCCTTTCCTTGCCTTGCCGTGCATTGCCTAGCCGTGCGTTGTCGTGCATTAGCCTTGCCTTGCCTCACCGTGCCTTGCCTTGCGTTACCCTTTCCTTGCCTTGCCGTGCATTGCCTAGCCGTGCCTTGTCGTGCCTTAGCCTTGTTTCCCCTTGCCGTGAGTTTCCTTCCGTTACCCTTGCCTTGCCTTGCTTTCCCTTGCCTTCCTTGCCTTCCGTTCCTCTTTGCTTGCCTTCCGTTACTCTTTGCCTTGCGTTGTCGTGCCTTAGCCTTGCCTCGTCTGAACGTGCCTTCCCTTGCGTTACCCTTTCCTTGCCTTGCCGTGCATTGCCTAGCCGTGCGTTGTCGTGCATTAGCCTTCCCTTGCCTCTCCGTGCCTTGCCTTGCGTTACCCTTTCCTTGCCTTGCCGTTCATTGCCTAGCCGTGCGTTGTCGTGCCTTAGCCTTGTTTCCCCTTGCCGTGCGTTTCCTTCCATTACCCTTGCCTTGCCATGCTTTTCCGAGCCTTCCTTGCCTTCCGTTACTTTTGCTTGCCTTCCGTGCATTGCGTAGCCTTGCGTTGTCGTGCTTTAGCCTTTTTTCACCTTGCCATAGCCTTGCTTGCGTTGCCTTGCTTTTCCTTGCATTCCTTGCCTTCCGGTACTCTTTGCTTGCCTTCCGTGCATTGTCTAGCCTTGCGTTGTCGTTCCTTAGCCTTGCCTCGCCTGACCGTGCCTTGCCTTGCGTTACCCTTTCCTTGCCTTGCCGTGCATTGCCTAGCCGTGTGTTGTCGTGCATTAGCCTTGCCTTGCCTGACCGTGCCTTGCCTTGCGTTACCCTTTCCTTGCCTTGCCGTGCATTGCCTAGCCGTGCGTTGTCGTGCCTTAGCCTTGTTTCACCTAGCTATAGACTTGCTTGCGTTGCCTTGCTTTGCCTTGCCTTCCTTGCATTCCGTTACTCTTTGCTTGCCTTCCGTGCATTGCCTAGCCTTGCGTTGTCGTGCCTTAGCCTTTTTTCACCTTGCCATAGCCTGGCTTGCGTTGCCTTGCTTTACCTTGCATTCCTTGCCTTCCGTTACTCTTTGCTTGCCTTCCGTGAATTGCCTAGCCTTGTATTGTCGTGCATTAGCCTTGCCTTGCCTCACCGTGCCTTGCCTTGCGTTAGCCTTTCCTTGCCTGGCCGTGCATTGCCTAGCCGTGCGTTGTCGTGCCTTAGCCTGGTTTCCCCTTGCCGTGCCGTTCCTTTCGTTACCCTTCCCTTGCCTTGCTTTCCCTTGCCTTCCTTGCCTTCCGTTACACTTTGCTTGCCTTCCGTGCATTGCCTAGCCTTGCGTTGTCGTGCCTTAGCCTTGCCTCGCCTGACCGTGCCTTGCCTTGCGTTAGCCTTTCCTTGCCTTGCCGTGCATTGCCTAGCCGTGCGTTGTCGTGCATTAGCCTTGCCTTGCCTCACCGTGCCTTGCCTTGCGTTACCCTTTCCTTGCCTTGCCGTGCATTGCCTAGCAGTGCGTTGTCGTGCCTTAGCCTTGTTTCCCCTTGCCGTGCCGTGCCTTTTGTTACACTTGCCTTGCCTGGATTTGCCTTGCCTTCCTTTCCTTCCGTTACTCTTTCCTTGCCTTACCGTGCACTGCCTAGCCTTGCGTTGTCGTGCATTAGCCTTGCCTTGCCTGACCGTTCCTTGCCTTGCGTTACCCTTTCCTTGGCTGGCCGTGCATTGCCTAGCCGTGCGTTGCCGTCCCTTAGCCTTGTTTGCCCTGGCCGAGCCGTTCCTTCTGTTACCCTTGCCTTCCCTTGCTTTCCCTTGCCTTCCTTGCCTTCTGTTACTCTTTGCTTGCCTTCCGTGCATTGCCTAGCCTTGCGTTGTCGTGCCTTAGCCTTGCCTCGCCTGACCGTGCCTTGCCTTGCGTTAGCCTTTCCTTGCCTTGCCGTGCATTGCCTAGCCGTGCGTTGTCGTGCATTAGCCTTGCCTTGCCTCACCGTGCCTTGCCTTGCGTTACCCTTTCCTTGCCTTGCCGTGCATTGCCTAGCCGTGCGTTGTCGTGCCTTAGCCTTGTTTCCCCTTGCCGTGCGTTTCCTTCCGTTACCCTTGCCTTGCCTTGCTTTCCCTGGCCTTCCTTGCCTTCCGTTACCCTTTCCTTGCCTTGCCGTGCATTACCAGCCGTGCGTTGTCCTGCCATAGCCTTGTTTCACCTTGCTATAGCCTTGCTTGCGTTGCCTTGCTTTCCCTTGCCTTCCTTGCCTTCCGTTCCTCTTTGCTTGCATTCCGTGCATTGCCTAGCGTTGAGTGGTCGTGCCTTAGCCTTGCCTCGTCTGACCGTGCCTTCCCTTGCGTTACCCTTTCCTTGCCTTGCCGTGCATTGCCTAGCCTTGCGTTGTCGTGCCTTAGCCTTGTTTCCCCTTGCCGTGCCGTGCCTTTTGTTACACTTGCCTTGCCTGGATTTGCCTTGCCTTCCTTTCCTTCCGTTACTCTTTCCTTGCCTTACCGTGCACTGCCTAGCCTTGCGTTGTCGTGCATTAGCCTTGCCTTGCCTGACCGTGCCTTGCCTTGCGTTACCCTTTCCTTGGCTGGCCGTGCATTGCCTAGCCGTGCGTTGCCGTGCCTTAGCCTTGTTTGCCCTTGCAGAGCCGTTCCTTCCGTTACCCTTGCCTTGCCTTGCTTTCCCTTGCCTTCCTTGCCTTCCGTTACTCTTTGCTTGCCTTCCGTGCATTGCCTAGCCTTGCGTTGTCGTGCCTTAGCCTTGCCTCGTGTGACCGTGCCTTGCCTTCCGTTACCCTTTCCTTGCCTTGCCGTGCATTGCCTAGGCGTGCGTTGTCGTGCCTTAGCCTGGTTTCCCGTTGCCGTGCCGTTCCTTCCCTTACCCTTACCTTGCCTTGCTTTCCCTTGCTTTCCTTGCCTTACGTTTCTCTTTGCTTACCTTCCGTGCATTGCCTAGCCTTGCGTTGTCGTGCCTTAGCCTTGCCTCGCCTGACAGTTCCTTGCCTTGCGTTACCCTTTCCTTGCGTTGCCGTGCATTGCCTAGCCGTGCGTTGTCGTGCCTTAGCCTTGTTTCCCCTTGCCGTGGCGTTCCTTCCGTTACCCTTGCCTTGCCTTGTTTCCCCTGCGTTCCTTGCCCTCCGTTACTCTTTGCTTGCCTTCCGTGCATTGCATAGCCTTGCGTTGTCGTGCCTTAGCTTTGCCTCCCCTGACCGTGCCTTGCCTTGCGTTAGCCTTTCCTTGCCTTGCCGTGCATTGCCTAGCCGTGCGTTGTCGTGCCTTAGCCTTGTTTCCCCTTGCCGTGCCGTGCCTTTTGTTACACTTGCCTTGCCTGGATTTCCCTGGCCTTCCTTTCCTTCCGTTACTCTTTCCTTGCCTTACCGTGCACTGCCTCGCCTTGCGTTGTCGTGCATTAGCCTTGCCTTGCCTGACCGTGCCTTGCCTTGCGTTACCCTTTCCTTGGCTGGCCGTGCATTGCCTAGCCGTGCGTTGCCGTCCCTTAGCCTTGTTTGCCCTTGCCGAGCCGTTCCTTCTGTTACCCTTGCCTTCCCTTGCTTTCCCTTGCCTTCCTTGCCTTCCGTTACTCTTTGCTTGACTTCTGTGCATTGCCTAGCTTTGCGTTGTCGTGCCTTAGCCTTGCCTCGTCTGACCGTGCCTTCCCTTGCGTTACGCTTTCCTTGCCTTGCCGTGCATTGCCTAGCCGTGCGTTGTCGTGCATTAGCGTTGCCTTGCCTCACCGTGCCTTGCCTTGCGTTACCCTTTCCTTGCCTTGCCGTGCATTGCCTAGCCGTGCGTTGTCGTGCCTTAGCCTTGTTTCCCCTTGCCGTGCGTTTCCTTCCGTTACCCTTTCCTTGCCTTGCTTTCCCTTGCCTTCCTTGCCTTCCGTTACTCTTTGCTTGCCTTCCGTGCATTGCGTAGCCTTGCGTTGTCGTGCTTTAGACTTTTTTCACCTTGCCATAGCCTTGCTTGCGTTGCCTTGCTTTTCCTTGCATTCCTTGCCTTCCGTTACTCTTTACTTGCCTTCCGTGCATTGTCTAGCCTTGAGTTGTCGTTCCTTAGCCTTGCCTCGCCTGACGGTGCCTTGCCTTGCGTTACCCTTTCCTTGCCTTGTCGTGCATTGCCTAGCCGTGCGTTGTCGTGCATTAGCCTTGCCTTGCCTGACCGTGCCTTGCCTTGCGTTACCCTTTAATTGCCTTGCCGTGCATTGCCTAGCCGTGCGTTGTCGTGCCTTAGCCTTGTTTCACCTTGCTATAGCCTTGCTTGCGTTGCCTTGCTTTGCCTTGCCTTCCTTGCCTTCCGTTACTCTTTGCCTGCCTTCCGTGCATTGCCTAGCCTTGCGTTGTCGTGCCTTAGCCTTTTTTCACCTTGCCATAGCCTTGCTTGCGTTTCCTTGCTTTGCCTTGCATTCCTTGCCTTCCGTTACTCTTTGCTTGCCTTCCGTGCATTGCCTAGCCTTGTATTGTCGTGCATTAGCCTTGCCTTGCCTCACCGTGCCTTGCCTTGCGTTAGCCTTTCCTTGCCTGGCCGTGCATTGCCTAGCCGTGCGTTGCCGTCCCTTCGCCTTGTTTCCCCTTGCCGTGCCGTGCCTTTTGTTACACTTGCCTTGCCTTGCTTTGCCTTGCCTTCCTTTCCTTCCGTTACTCTTTCCCTGCCTAGCCGTGCACTGCCTAGCCTTGCGTTGTCGTGCATTAGCCTTCCCTCGCCTGACAGTGCCTTGCCTTGCGTTACCCTTTCCTTGCCTTCCCGTGCATTTCCTAGTCCTGTGTTTTCGTGCCTTAGCCTTGTTTCCCCTTGCCGTGCCGTTCCTTCCGTTACCCTTGCCTTGCCTTGCTTTCCCTTGCCTTCCTTGCCTTCCGTTACTCTTTGATTGCCTTCCGTGCATTGCCTAGCCTTGCGTTGTCGTGCCTTAGCCTTGCCTCGCCTGACCGTGCCTTGCCTTGCGTTAGCCTTTCCTTGCCTTGCCGTGCATTTCCTAGCCGTGCGTTGTCGTGCATTAGCCTTGCCTTGCCTCACCGTGCCTTGCCTTGCGTTACCCTTTCCTTGCCTTGCCGTGCATTGCCTAGACTTGCGTTGTCGTGCCTTAGCCTTGCCTCGTCTGACCGTGCCTTGCCTTCCGTTACCCTTTCCTTGCCTTGCCGTGCATGGCCTAGCCCTGCGTTGTCGTGCATTAGCCTTGCCTTGCCTCACCGTGCCTTGCCTTGCGTTACCCTTTCCTTGCCTTGCCGTTCATTGCCTAGCCGTGCGTTGTCTTGCCTTAGCCTTGTTTCCCCTTGCCGTGCGTTTCCTTCCGTTACCCTTGCCTTGCCTTGCTTTCCCTTGCCTTCCTTGCTTTCCGTTCCTCTTTGCTTGCCTTCCGTGCATTGCCTAGCCTTGCGTTGTCGTGCCTTAGCCTTGCCTCGCCTGACCGTGCCTTGCCTTGCCTTAGCGTTTCCTTGCCTTGCCGTGCATTGCCTAGCAGTGCGTTGTCGTGCCTTAGCCTTGTTTCCCCTTGCCGTGCCGTGCCTTTTGTTACACTTGCCTTGCCTGGATTTGCCTTGACTTCCTTTCCTTCCGTTACTCTTTCCTTGCCTTACCGTGGACTGCCTAGCCTTGCGTTGTCGTGCATTAGCCTTGCCTTGCCTGACCGTGCCTTGCCTTGCGTTACCCTTTCCTTGGCTGGCCGTGCATTGCCTAGCCGTGCGTTGCCGTCCCTTAGCCTTGTTTGCCCTTGCCGAGCCGTTCCTTCTGGTACCCTTGCCTTCCCTTGCTTTCCCTTGCCTTCCTTGTCTTCCGTTACTCTTTGCTTGCCTTCCGTGCATTGCCTAGCCTAGCGTTGTCGTGCCTTAGCCTTGCCTCCTCTGACCGTGCCTTCCCTTGCGTTACCCTTTCCTTGCCTTGCCGTGCATTGCCTAGCCGTGCGTTGTCGTGCATTAGCCTTGGCTTGCCTCACCGTGCCTTGCCTTGCGTTACCCTTTCCTTGCCTTGCCGTGCATTGCCTAGCCGTGCGTTGTCGTGCCTTAGCCTTGTTTCCCCTTGCCGTGCGTTTCCTTCGGTTACCCTTGCCTTGCCTTGCTTTCCCTTGCCTTCCTTGCCTTCCGTTACTCTTTGCTTGCCTTCCGTGCATTGCCTAGCCTTGCGTTGTCGTGCCTTAGCCTTGCCTCGTCTGACCGTGCCTTCCCTTGCGTTACCCTTTCCGTGCCTTGCCGTGCATTGCCTAGCCCTGCGTTGTCGTGCATTAGCCTTGCCTTGCCTCACCATGCCTTGCCTTGCATTACCCTTTCCTTGCCTTGCCGTTCATTGCCTAGCCGTGCGTTGTCGTGCCTTAGCCTTGTTTCCCCTTGCCGTGCGTTTCCTTCCGTTACCCTTGCCTTATCTTGCTTTCCCTGTCCTTCCTTGCCTTCCGTTACCCTTTCCTTGCCTTGCCGTGCATTGCCTAGCCGTGCGTTGTCGTGACATAGCCTTGTTTCACCTTCCTATAGCCTTGCTTGCGTTGCCTTGCTTTCCCTTGCCTTCCTTGCCTTCCGTTCCTCTTTGCTTGCCTTCCGTGCATTGCCTAGCGTTGAGTTGTCGTGCCTTAGCCTTGCCTCGTCTGACCGTGCCTTCCCTTGCGTTACCCTCTCCTTGCCTTGCCGTGCATTGCCTAGCCGTGCGTTGCCGTCCCTTAGCCTTGTTTGCCCTTGCCGAGCCGTTCCTTCTGTTACCCTTGCCTTCCCTTGTTTTCCCTTGCCTTCCTTGCCTTCCGTTACTCTTTCCTTGCCTTCCGTGCATTGCCTAGCCTTGCGTTGTCGTGCCTTAGCCTTGCCTCGTCTGACCGTGCCTTCCCTTGCGTTACCCTTTCCTTGCCTTGCCGTGCATTGCCTAGCCGTGCGTTGTCGTGCATTAGCCTTGCCTTGCCTCACCGTGCCTTGCCTTGCGTTACCCTTTCCTTGCCTTGCCGTGCATTGCCTAGCCGTGCGTTGTCGTGCCTTAGCCTTGTTTCCCCGTGCCGTGCGTTTCCTTCCGTTACCCTTGCCTTGCCTTGCTTTCCCTTGCCTTCCTTGCCTTCCGTTACTCTTTGCTTGCCTTCCGTGCATTGCCTAGCCTTGCGTTGTCGTGCCTTAGCCTTGCCTCGTCTGACCGTGCCTTCCCTTGCGTTACCCTTTCCTTGCCTTGCCGTGCATTGCCTAGCCCTGCGTTGTCGTGCATTAGCCTTGCCTTGCCTCACTGTGCCTTGCCTTGCCTTACCCTTTCCTTGCCTTGCCGTGCATTGCCTAGCCCTGCGTTGTCGTGCCTTAGCCTTGTTTCCCCTTGCCGTGCCGTTCCTTCTGTTACCCTTGCCTTGCCTTGCTTTCCCTTGCCTTCCTTGCCATCCGTTACTCTTTGCCTGCCTTCCGTGCATTGCCTAGCCTTGCGTTGTCGTGCCTTAGCCTTGTTTCCCCTTGCCGTGACGTGCCTTTTGTTACACTTGCCTTGCCTGGATTTGCCTTGCCTTCCTTTCCTTCCGTTACTCTTTCCTTGCCTTACCGTGCACTGCCTAGCCTTGCGTTGTCGTGCATTAGCCTTGCCTTGCCTGACCGTGCCTTGCCTTGCGTTACCCTTTCCTTGGCTGGCCGTGCATTGCCTAGCCGTACGTTGCCGTGCCTTAGCCTTGTTTGCCCTTGCCGAGACGTTCCTTTTGTTACGCTTGCATTCCCTTGCCGTGCATTGCCTAGCCGTGCGTTGTCGTGCATTAGCCTTGCGTTGCCTCACCGTGCCTTGCCTAGCCTTGCGTTGTCGTGCCTTAGCCTTGTTTCCCCTTGCCGTGACGTGCCTTTTGTTACACTTGCCTTGCCTGGATTTGCCTTGCCTTCCTTTCCTTCCGTTACTCTTTCCTTGCCTTGCCGTTCATTGCCTAGCCGTGCGTTGTCGTGCCTTAGCCTTGTTTCGCCTTGCCGTGCCTTGCCTTGCGTTACCCTTTCCTTGCTGTGCCGTGCATTGCCTAGCCTTCCGTTACTCTTTGCTTGCCTTCCGTGCATTGCCCTTGCGTTGTCGTGCTTTAGCCTTTTTTCACCTTGCCATAGCCTTGCTTGCGTTGCCTTGCTTTGCCTTGCCTTCCTTGCCTTCCGTTACTCTTTGCTTGCCTTCCGTGCATTGCCTAGCCTTGCGTTGTCGTGCCTTAGCCTTGCCTCGCCTGACCGTGCCTTGCCTTGCGTTACCCTTTCCTTGCCTTGCCGTGCATTGCCTAGCCGTGCGTTGTCGTGCATTAGCCTTGCCTTGCCTCACCGTGCCTTGCCTTGCGTTACCCTTTCCTTGCCTTGCCGTGCATTGCCTAGCCGTGCGTTGTCGTGCCTTAGCCTTGTTTCACCTTGCTATAGCCTTGCTTGCGTTGCCTTGCTTTGCCTTGCCTTCCTTGCCTTCCGTTACACTTTGCTTGCCTTCCGTGCATTGCCTAGCCTTGCGTTGTCGTTCCTTAGCCTTTTTTCACCTTGCCATAGCCTTGCTTGCGTTGCCTTGCTTTGCCTTGCATTCCTTGCCTTCCGTTACTCTTTGCTTGCCTTCCGTGCATTGCCTTTCGTTACCCTTTCCTTGCCTGTCCGTGCATTGCCTAGCCGTGCGTTGCCGTCCCTTCGCCTTGTTTCCCCTTGCCGTGCCGTGCCTTTTGTTACACTTGCCTTGCCTTGCTTTGCCTTGCCTTCCTTTCCTTCCGTTACTCTTTCCTTGCCTAGCCGTGCACTGCCTAGCCTTGCGTTGTCGTGCATTAGCCTTGCCTTGCCTGACCGTGCCTTGCCTTGCGTTACCCTTTCCTTGCCTTGCCGTGCATTGCCTAGCCGTGCGTTGTCGTGCCTTAGCCTTGTTTCACCTTGCCGGCCGTATAGCCTTGCCTTGCCTTGCCTTGTTACTTTTGCCTTCCCTTCCTTGCCTTCCGTTACTCTTTGCTTGCCTTCCGTGCATTGCCTAGCCTTGCGTTGTCGTGCATTAGCCTTGCCTTGCCTCACCGTGCCTTGCCTTGCGTTACCCTTTCCTTGCCTTGCCGTGCATTGCCTAGCCGTGCGTTGTCGTGCCTTAGCCTTGTTTCCCCTTGCCGTGCCGTGCCTTTTGTTACACTTGCCTTGCCTGGATTTGCCTTGCCTTCCTTTCCTTCCGTTACTCTTTCCTTGCCTTACCGTGCACTGCCTAGCCTTGCGTTGTCGTGCATTAGCCTTGCCTTGCCTGACCGTGCCTTGCCTTGCGTTACCCTTTCCTTGGCTGGCCGTGCATTGCCTAGCCGTGCGTTGCCGTCCCTTAGCCTTGTTTCCCCTTGCCGTGCCGTGCCTTTTGTTACACTTGCCTTGCCTTGCTTTGCATTGCCTTCCTTTCCTTCCGTTACTCTTTCGCTGCCTTAGCCGTGCACTGCCCAGCCTTGCGTTGTCGTGCATTAGTCTTGCCTCGTCTGACCGTGCCTTCCCTTGCGTTACCCTTTCCTTGCCTTGCCGTGCATTGCCTAGCCGTGCGTTGTCGTGCCTTAGCCTTGTTTCCCCTTGCCGTGCCTTTCCTTCCCTTACCCTTGCCTTGCCTTGCTTTCCTTGCTTTCCTTGCCTTACGTTACTCTTTCCTTGCCTTCCGTGCACTGCCTAGCCTTGCGTTGTCGTGCCTTAGCCTTGCCTCGCCTGACCGTGCCTTGCCTTGCGTTACCCTTTCCTTGCCTTGCCGTGCATTGCCTAGCCGTGCGTTGTCGTGCCTTAGCCTTGTTTCCCCTTGCCGTGCGCGTTCCTTCCCTTACCCTTACCTTGCCTTGCTTTCCCTTGCTTTCCTTGCCTTCCGTTTCTCTTTGCTTGCCTTCCGTGCATTGCCTAGCCTTGCGTTGTCGTGCCTTAGCCTTGTTTCCCCTTGCCGTGAGTGCCTTTTGTTACACTTGCCTTGCCTGGATTTGCCTTGCCTTCCTTTCCTTCCGTTACTCTTTCCTTGCCTTACCGTGCACTGCCTAGCCTTGCGTTGTCGTGCATTAGCCTTGCCTTGCCTGACCGTGCCTTGCCTTGCGTTACCCTTTCCTTGGCTGGCCGTGCATTGCCTAGCCGTGCGTTGCCGTGCCTTAGCCTTGTTTCCCCTTGCCGAGCCGTTCCTTTTGTTACCCTTGCCTTCCCTTGCTTTCCCTTGCCTTCCTTGCCTTCCGTTCCTCTTTGCTTGCCTTCCGTGCATTGCCTAGCCTTGCGTTGTCGTGCCTTAGCCTTGCCTCGTCTGAACGTGCCTTCCCTTGCGTTACCCTTTCCTTTCCTTGCCGTGCATTGCCTAGCCGTGCGTTGTCGTGCATTAGCCTTGCCTTGCCTCACCGTGCCTTGCCTTGCGTTACCCTTTCCTTGCCTTGCCGTGCATTGCCTAGCCGTGCGTTGTCGTGCCTTAGCCTTGTTTCCCCTTGCCGTGCCGTTTCCTTCCGTTACCCTTCCCTTGCCTTGCTTTCCCTTGCCTTCCTTGCCTTCCGTTACACTTTGCTTGCCTTCCGTGCATTGCCTAGCCTTGCGTTGTCGTGGCTTAGCCTTGCCTCGCCTGACCGTGCCTTGCCTTG
The DNA here is from genome assembly GCF_037893015.1 of Macrotis lagotis. Lineage (NCBI taxonomy): Eukaryota > Metazoa > Chordata > Mammalia > Peramelemorphia > Peramelidae > Macrotis > Macrotis lagotis. Next base: position 259,025 of record NW_027421936.1, on the reverse strand, counting down.
CGTTAGCCTTTCCTTGCCTTGCCGTGCATTGCCTAGCCGTGCGTTGTCGTGCATTAGCCTTGCCTTGCCTCACCGTGCCTTGCCTTGCGTTACCCTTTCCTTGCCTTGCCGTGCATTGCCTAGCCGTGCGTTGTCGTGCCTTAGCCTTGTTTCCCCTTGCCGTGCCGTGCCTTTTGTTACACTTGCCTTGCCTGGATTTGCATTGCCTTCCTTTCCTTCCGTTACTCTTTCCTTGCCTTACCGTGCACTGCCTAGCCTTGCGTTGTCGTGCATTAGCCTTGCCTTGCCTGACCGTTCCTTGCCTTGCGTTACCCTTTCCTTGGCTGGCCGTGCATTGCCTAGCCGTGCGTTGCCGTCCCTTAGCCTTGTTTGCCCTGGCCGAGCCGTTCCTTCTGTTACCCTTGCCTTCCCTTGCTTTCCCTTGCCTTCCTTGCCTTCTGTTACTCTTTGCTTGCCTTCCGTGCATTGCCTAGCCTTGCGTTGTCGTGCCTTAGCCTTGCCTCGTCTGACCGTGCCTTCCTTTGCGTTACCCTTTCCTTGCCTTGCCGTGCATTGCCTAGCCGTGCGTTGTCGTGCATTAGCCTTGCCTTGCCTCACCGTGCCTTGCCTTGCGTTACCCTTTCCTTGCCTTTCCGTGCATTGCCTAGCCGTGCGTTGTCGTTTCTTAGCCTTGTTTCCCTTTGCCGTGCGTTTCCTTCCGTTACCCTTGCCTTGCCTTGCTTTCCCTTGCCTTCCTTGCCTTCCATTACTCTTTGCTTGCCTTCCGTGCATTGCCTAGCCTTGCGTTGTCGTGCCTTAGCCTTGCCTCGTCTGACCGTGCCTTCCCTTGCGTTACCCTTTACTTGCCATGCCGTGCATTGCCTAGCCCTGCGTTGTCGTGCATTAGCCTTGCCTTGCCTCACCGTGCCTTGCCTTGCGTTACCCTTTCCTTGCCTTGCCGGTCATTGCCTAGCCGTGCGTTGTCTTGCCTAGGCTTGTTTCCCCTTGCCGTGCGTTTCCATTCCGTTACCCTTGCCTTGCCTTGCTTTCCCTTGCCTTCCTTGCTTTCCGTTACTCTTTGCTTGCCTTCCGTTCATTGCCTAGCCTTGCGTTGTCGTGCCTTAGCCTTGCCTCGCCTGACCGTGCCTTGCCTTGCGTTAGCCTTTCCTTGCCTTGCCGTGCATTGCCCAGCCGTGCGTTGTCGTGCATTAGCCTTGCCTTGCCTCACCGTGCCTTGCCTTGCGTTACCCTTTCCTTGGCTTGCCGTGCATTGCCTAGCCGTGCGTTGTCGTGCCTTAGCCTTGTTTCCCCTTTCCGTGCCGTGCCTTTTGTTACACTTGCCTTGCCTGGATTTGCCTTGCCTTCCTTTCCTTCCGTTTCTCTTTCCTTGCCTTACCGTGCACTGTCTAGCCTTGCGTTGTCGTGCATTAGCCTTGCCTCACCTGACCGTGCCTTGCCTTGCGTTACCCTTTCCTTGGCTGGCCGTGCATTGCCCAGCCGTGCGTTGCCGTCCCTTAGCCTTGTTTCCCCTTGCCGAGCCGTTCCTTCTGTTACCCTTGCCTTGCCTTGCTTTCCCTTGCCTTCCTTGCCTTCCGTTACTCTTTGCTTGCTTTCCGGGCATTGCCTAGCCTTGCGTTGTCGTGCCTTAGCCTTGCCTCGTCTGACCGTGCCTTCCCTTGCGTTACCCTTTCCTTGCCTTGCCGTGCATTGCCTAGCCGTGCGTTGTCGTGCATTAGCCTTGCCTTGCCTCACCGTGCCTTGCCTTGCGTTACCCTTTCCTTGCCTTGCCGTGCATTGCCTAGCCTTGCGTTGTCGTGCCTTAGCCTTGCCTCGTCTGACCGTGCCTTGCCTTCCGTTACCCTTTCCTTGCCTTGCCGTGCATGGCCTAGCCCTGCGTTGTCGTGCATTAGCCTTGCCTTGCCTCACCGTGCCTTGCCTTGCGTTACCCTTTCCTTGCCTTGCCGTTCATTGCCTAGCTGTGCGTTGTCTTGCCTTAGCCTTGTTTCCCCTTGCCGTGCGTTTCCTTCCGTTACCCTTGCCTTGCCTTGCTTTCCCTTGCCTTCCTTGCTTTCCGTTCCTCTTTGCTTGACTTCCGTGCATTGCCTAGCCTTGCGTTGTCGTGCCTTAGCCTTGCCTCGCCTGACCGTGCCTTGCCTTGCGTTAGCCTTTCCTTGCCTTGTCGTGCATTGCCTAGCCGTGCGTTGTCGTGCATTAGCCTTCCCTCGCCTGACCGTGCCTTGCCTTGCGTTACCCTTTCCTTGCCTTGCCGTGCATTGCCAAGCCGTGCGTTGTCGTGCCTTAGCTTTGTTTCCCCTTGCCGTGCGTTTCCTTCCGTTACCCTTGCCTTGCCTTGCTTTCCCTTGCCTTCCTTGCCTTCCGTTACTCTTTGCTTGCCTTCCGTGCATTGCCAAGCCTTGCGTTGTCGTGCCTTAGCCTTGCCTCGTCTGACCGTGCCTTCCCTTGCGTTACCCTTTCCGTGCCTTGCCGTGCATTGCCTAGCCCTGCGTTGTCGTGCATTAGCCTTGCCTTGCCTCACAATGCCTTGCCTTGCGTTACCCTTTCCTTGCCTTGCCGTTCATTGCCTAGCCGTGCGTTGTCGTGCCTTAGCCTTGTTTCCCCTTGCCGTGCGTTTCCTTCCGTTACCCTTGCCTTGCCTTGCTTTCCCTGGCCTTCCTTGCCTTCCGTTACACTTTCCTTGCCTTGCCGTGCATTACCAGCCGTGCGTTGTCGTGCCATAGCCTTGTTTCACCTTGCTATAGCCTTGCTTGCGTTGCCTTGCTTTCCCTTGCCTTCCTTGCCTTCCGTTCCTCTTTGCTTGCATTCCGTGCATTGCCTAGCGTTGAGTTGTCGTGCCTTAGCCTTGCCTCGTCTGACCGTGCCTTCCCTTGCGTTACCCTTTCCTTGCCTTGCCGTGCATTGCCTAGCCTTGCGTTGTCGTGCCTTAGCCTTGTTTCCCCTTGCCGTGCCGTGCCTTTTGTTACACTTGCCTTGCCTGGATTTGCCTTGCCTTCCTTTCCTTCCGTTACTCTTTCCTTGCCTTACCGTGCACTGCCTAGCCTTGCGTTGTCGTGCATTAGCCTTGCCTTGCCTGACCGTGCCTTGCCTTGCGTTACCCTTTCCTTGGCTGGCCGTGCATTGCCTAGCCGTGCGTTGCCGTGCCTTAGCCTTGTTTGCCCTTGCAGAGCCGTTCCTTCCGTTACCCTTGCCTTGCCTTGCTTTCCCTTGCCTTCCTTGCCTTCCGTTACTCTTTGCTTGCCTTCCGTGCATTGCCTAGCCTTGCGTTGTCGTGCCTTAGCCTTGCCTCGTGTGACCGTGCCTTGCCTTCCGTTACCCTTTCCTTGCCTTGCCGTGCATTGCCTAGGCGTGCGTTGTCGTGCCTTAGCCTTGCGTTGTCGTGCCTTAGCCTTGCCTCGTTGCCTTCCCTTGCGTTCCCTTTCCTTGCCTTGCCGTGCATTGCGTAGCCCGTTGCCCTTAGCCTGGTTTCCCGTTCCGTTCCTTCCCTTACCCTTAACTTGCCTTGCTTTCCCTTGCTTTCCTTGCCTTACGTTTCTCTTTGCTTACCTTCCGTGCATTGCCTAGCCTTGCGTTGTCGTGCCTTAGCCTTGCCTCGCCTGACAGTTCCTTGCCTTGCGTTACCCTTTCCTTGCGTTGCCGTGCATTGCCTAGCCGTGCGTTGTCGTGCCTTAGCCTTGTTTCCCCTTGCCGTGGCGTTCCTTCCGTTACCCTTGCCTTGCCTTGTTTCCCTTGCGTTCCTTGCCCTCCGTTACTCTTTGCTTGCCTTCCGTGCATTGCATAGCCTTGCGTTGTCGTGCCTTAGCTTTGCCTCCCCTGACCGTGCCTTGCCTTGCGTTAGCCTTTCCTTGCCTTGCCGTGCATTGCCTAGCCGTGCGTTGTCGTGCCTTAGCCTTGTTTCCCCTTGCCGTGCCGTGCCTTTTGTTACACTTGCCTTGCCTGGATTTCCCTTGCCTTCCTTTCCTTCCGTTACTCTTTCCTTGCCTTACCGTGCACTGCCTCGCCTTGCGTTGTCGTGCATTAGCCTTGCCTTGCCTGACCGTGCCTTGCCTTGCGTTACCCTTTCCTTGGCTGGCCGTGCATTGCCTAGCCGTGCGTTGCCGTCCCTTAGCCTTGTTTGCCCTTGCCGAGCCGTTCCTTCTGTTACCCTTGCCTTCCCTTGCTTTCCCTTGCCTTCCTTGCCTTCCGTTACTCTTTGCTTGACTTCCGTGCATTGCCTAGCTTTGCGTTGTCGTGCCTTAGCCTTGCCTCGTCTGACCGTGCCTTCCCTTGCGTTACCCTTTCCTTGCCTTGCCGTGCATTGCCTAGCCGTGCGTTGTCGTGCATTAGCCTTGCCTTGCCTCACCGTGCCTTGCCTTGCGTTACCCTTTCCTTGCCTTGCCGTGCATTGCCTAGCCGTGCGTTGTCGTGCCTTAGCCTTGTTTCGCCTTGCCGTGCCTTTCCTTCCGTTACCCTTGCCTTGCCTTGCTTTCCCTTGACTTCCTTGCCTTCCGTTACTCTTTGGTTGCCTTCCGTGCATTCCGTAGCCTTGCGTTGTCGTGCTTTAGCCTTTTTTCACCTTGCCATAGCCTTGCTTGCGTTGCCTTGCTTTGCCTTGCATTCCTTGCCTTCCGTTACTCTTTACTTGCCTTCCGTGCATTGTCTAGCCTTGAGTTGTCGTTCCTTAGCCTTGCCTCGCCTGACGGTGCCTTGCCTTGCGTTACCCTTTCCTTGCCTTGTCGTGCATTGCCTAGCCTTGCGTTGTCGTGCATTAGCCTTGCCTTGCCTCACCGTGCCTTGCCTTGCGTTACCCTTTCCTTGCCTTGCCGTGCATTGCCTAGCCGTGCGTTGTCGTGCCTTAGCCTTGTTTCACCTTGCTATAGCCTTGCTTGCGTTGCCTTGCTTTGCCTTGCCTTCCTTGCCTTCCGTTACTCTTTGCTTGCCTTCCGTGCATTGCCTAGCCTTGCGTTGTCGTGCCTTAGCCTTTTTTCACCTTGCCATAGCCTTGCTTGCGTTGCCTTGCTTTGCCTTGCATTCCTTGCCTTCCGTTACTCTTTGCTTGCCTTCCGTGCATTGCCTAGCCTTGTATTGTCGTGCATTAGCCTTGCCTTGCCTCACCGTGCCTTGCCTTGCGTTACCCTTTCCTTGCCTGGCCGTGCATTGCCTAGCCGTGCGTTGCCGTCCCTTCGCCTTGTTTCCCCTTGCCGTGCCGTGCCTTTTGTTACACTTGCCTTGCCTTGCTTTGCCTTGCCTTCCTTTCCTTCCGTTACTCTTTCCCTGCCTAGCCGTGCACTGCCTAGCCTTGCGTTGTCGTGCATTAGCCTTCCCTCGCCTGACAGTGCCTTGCCTTGCGTTACCCTTTCCTTGCCTTCCCGTGCATTTCCTAGTCCTGTGTTGTCGTGCCTTAGCCTTGTTTCCCCTTGCCGTGCCGTTCCTTCCGTTACCCTTGCCTTGCCTTGCTTTCCCTTGCCTTCCTTGCCTTCCGTTACTCTTTGATTGCCTTCCGTGCATTGCCTAGCCTTGCGTTGTCGTGCCTTAGCCTTGCCTCGCCTGACCGTGCCTTGCCTTGCGTTAGCCTTTCCTTGCCTTGCCGTGCATTGCCTAGCCGTGCGTTGTCGTGCATTAGCCTTGCCTTGCCTCACCGTGCCTTGCCTTGCGTTACCCTTTCCTTGCCTTGCCGTGCATTGCCTAGACTTGCGTTGTCGTGCCTTAGCCTTGCCTCGTCTGACCGTGCCTTGCCTTCCGTTACCCTTTCCTTGCCTTGCCGTGCATGGCCTAGCCCTGCGTTGTCGTGCATTAGCCTTGCCTTGCCTCACCGTGCCTTGCCTTGCGTTACCCTTTCCTTGCCTTGCCGTTCATTGCCTAGCCGTGCGTTGTCTTGCCTTAGCCTTGTTTCCCCTTGCCGTGCGTTTCCTTCCGTTACCCTTGCCTTGCCTTGCTTTCCCTTGCCTTCCTTGCTTTCCGTTCCTCTTTGCTTGCCTTCCGTGCATTGCCTAGCCTTGCGTTGTCGTGCCTTAGCCTTGCCTCGCCTGACCGTGCCTTGCCTTGCGTTAGCCTTTCCTTGCCTTGCCGTGCATTGCCTAGCAGTGCGTTGTCGTGCCTTAGCCTTGTTTCCCCTTGCCGTGCCGTGCCTTTTGTTACACTTGCCTTGCCTGGATTTGCCTTGACTTCCTTTCCTTCCGTTACTCTTTCCTTGCCTTACCGTGCACTGCCTAGCCTTGCGTTGTCGTGCATTAGCCTTGCCTTGCCTGACCGTGCCTTGCCTTGCGTTACCCTTTCCTTGGCTGGCCGTGCATTGCCTAGCCGTGCGTTGCCGTCCCTTAGCCTTGTTTGCCCTTGCCGAGCCGTTCCTTCTGGTACCCTTGCCTTCCCTTGCTTTCCCTTGCCTTCCTTGTCTTCCGTTACTCTTTGCTTGCCTTCCGTGCATTGCCTAGCCTAGCGTTGTCGTGCCTTAGCCTTGCCTCCTCTGACCGTGCCTTCCCTTGCGTTACCCTTTCCTTGCCTTGCCGTGCATTGCCTAGCCGTGCGTTGTCGTGCATTAGCCTTGGCTTGCCTCACCGTGCCTTGCCTTGCGTTACCCTTTCCTTGCCTTGCCGTGCATTGCCTAGCCGTGCGTTGTCGTGCCTTAGCCTTGTTTCCCCTTGCCGTGCGTTTCCTTCCGTTACCCTTGCCTTGCCTTGCTTTCCCTTGCCTTCCTTGCCTTCCGTTACTCTTTGCTTGCCTTCCGTGCATTGCCTAGCCTTGCGTTGTCGTGCCTTAGCCTTGCCTCGTCTGACCGTGCCTTCCCTTGCGTTACCCTTTCCGTGCCTTGCCGTGCATTGCCTAGCCCTGCGTTGTCGTGCATTAGCCTTGCCTTGCCTCACCATGCCTTGCCTTGCGTTACCCTTTCCTTGCCTTGCCGTTCATTGCCTAGCCGTGCGTTGTCGTGCCTTAGCCTTGTTTCCCCTTGCCGTGCGTTTCCTTCCGTTACCCTTGCCTTGCCTTGCTTTCCCTGGCCTTCCTTGCCTTCCGTTACCCTTTCCTTGCCTTGCCGTGCATTGCCAGCCGTGCGTTGTCGTGCCATAGCCTTGTTTCACCTTGCTATAGCCTTGCTTGCGTTGCCTTGCTTTCCCTTACCTTCCTTGCCTTCCGTTCCTCTTTGCTTGCCTTCCGTGCATTGCCTAGCGTTGAGTTGTCGTGCCTTAGCCTTGCCTCGTCTGACCGTGCCTTCCCTTGCGTTACCCTTTCCTTGCCTTGCCGTGCATTGCCTAGCCGTGCGTTGCCGTCCCTTAGCCTTGTTTGCCCTTGCCGAGCCGTTCCTTCTGTTACCCTTGCCTTCCCTTGTTTTCCCTTGCCTTCCTTGCCTTCCGTTACTCTTTCCTTGCCTTCCGTGCATTGCCTAGCCTTGCGTTGTCGTGCCTTAGCCTTGCCTCGTCTGACCGTGCCTTCCCTTGCGTTACCCTTTCCTTGCCTTGCCGTGCATTGCCTAGCCGTGCGTTGTCGTGCATTAGCCTTGCCTTGCCTCACCGTGCCTTGCCTTGCGTTACCCTTTCCTTGCCTTGCCGTGCATTGCCTAGCCGTGCGTTGTCGTGCCTTAGCCTTGTTTCCCCTTGCCGTGCGTTTCCTTCCGTTACCCTTGCCTTGCCTTGCTTTCCCTTGCCTTCCTTGCCTTCCCTTACTCTTTGCTTGCCTTCCGTGCATTGCCTAGCCTTGCGTTGTCGTGCCTTAGCCTTGCCTCGTCTGACCGTGCCTTCCCTTGCGTTACCCTTTCCTTGCCTTGCCGTGCATTGCCTAGCCCTGCGTTGTCGTGCATTAGCCTTGCCTTGCCTCACTGTGCCTTGCCTTGCCTTACCCTTTCCTTGCCTTGCCGTTCATTGCATAGCCGTGCGTTGTCGTGCCTTAGCCTTGTTTCCCCTTGCCGTGCGTTTCCTTCCGTTACCCTTGCCTTACCTTGCTTTCCCTGTCCTTCCTTGCCTTCCGTTACTCTTTGCTTGCCTTCCGTGCATTGCGTAGCCTTGCGTTGTCGTGCTTTAGCCTTTTTTCACCTTGCCATAGCCTTGCTTGCTTTGCCTTGCTTTTCCTTGCATTCCTTTGCCTTCCGTTACTCTTTGCTTGCCTTCCGTGCATTGTCTAGCCTTGCGTTGTCGTTCCTTAGCCTTGCCTCGCCTGACCGTGCCTTGCCTTTCGTTACCCTTTCCTTGCCTTGCCGTGCATTGCCTAGCCGTGCCTTGTCGTGCATTAGCCTTGCCTTGCCTCACTGTGCCTTGCCTTGCGTTACCCTTTCCTTGCCTTGCCGTGCATTGCCTAGCCGTGCGTTGTCGTGCCTTAGCCTTGTTTCACCTTGCTATAGCCTTGCTTGCGTTGCCTTGCTTTGCCTTGCCTTTCTTGCCTTCCGTTACTCTTTGCTTGCCTTCCGTGCATTGCCTAGCCTTGCTTTGTCGTGCCTTAGCCTTTTTTAACCTTGCCATAGCGTTGCTTGCGTTGCCTTGCTTTGCCTTGCATTCCTTGCCTTCCGTTACTCTTTGCTTGCCTTCCGTGCATTGCCTAGCCTTGTATTGTCGTGCATTAGCCTTGCCTTGCCTCACCGTGCCTTGCCTTGCGTTAGCCTTTCCTTGCCTAGCCGTGCATTGCCTAGCCGTGCGTTGCCGTCCCTTCGCCTTGTTTCCCCTTGCCGTGCCGTGCCTTTTGTTACACTTGCCTTGCCTTGCTTTGCCTTGCCTTCCTTTCCTTCCGTTACTCTTTCCCTTCCTAACCGTGCACTGCCCAGCCTTGCGTTGTCGTGCATTAGCCTTGCCTCGTCTGACCGTGCCTTCCCTTGCGTTACCCTTTCCTTGCCTTGCCGTGCATTGCCTAGGCGTGCGTTGTCGTGCCTTAGCCTGGTTTCCCGTTGCCGTGCCGTTCCTTCCCTTACCCTTAACTTGCCTTGCTTTCCCTTGCTTTCCTTGCCTTACGTTTCTCTTTGCTTACCTTCCGTGCATTGCCTAGCCTTGCGTTGTCGTGCCTTAGCCTTGCCTCGCCTGACAGTTCCTTGCCTTGCGTTACCCTTTCCTTGCGTTGCCGTGCATTGCCTAGCCGTGCGTTGTCGTGCCTTAGCCTTGTTTCCCCTTGCCGTGGCGTTCCTTCCGTTACCCTTGCCTTGCCTTGTTTCCCTTGCGTTCCTTGCCCTCCGTTACTCTTTGCTTGCCTTCCGTGCATTGCATAGCCTTGCGTTGTCGTGCCTTAGCTTTGCCTCCCCTGACCGTGCCTTGCCTTGCGTTAGCCTTTCCTTGCCTTGCCGTGCATTGCCTAGCCGTGCGTTGTCGTGCCTTAGCCTTGTTTCCCCTTGCCGTGCCGTGCCTTTTGTTACACTTGCCTTGCCTGGATTTCCCTGGCCTTCCTTTCCTTCCGTTACTCTTTCCTTGCCTTACCGTGCACTGCCTCGCCTTGCGTTGTCGTGCATTAGCCTTGCCTTGCCTGACCGTGCCTTGCCTTGCGTTACCCTTTCCTTGGCTGGCCGTGCATTGCCTAGCCGTGCGTTGCCGTCCCTTAGCCTTGTTTGCCCTTGCCGAGCCGTTCCTTCTGTTACCCTTGCCTTCCCTTGCTTTCCCTTGCCTTCCTTGCCTTCCGTTACTCTTTGCTTGACTTCTGTGCATTGCCTAGCTTTGCGTTGTCGTGCCTTAGCCTTGCCTCGTCTGACCGTGCCTTCCCTTGCGTTACGCTTTCCTTGCCTTGCCGTGCATTGCCTAGCCGTGCGTTGTCGTGCATTAGCGTTGCCTTGCCTCACCGTGCCTTGCCTTGCGTTACCCTTTCCTTGCCTTGCCGTGCATTGCCTAGCCGTGCGTTGTCGTGCCTTAGCCTTGTTTCCCCTTGCCGTGCGTTTCCTTCCGTTACCCTTTCCTTGCCTTGCTTTCCCTTGCCTTCCTTGCCTTCCGTTACTCTTTGCTTGCCTTCCGTGCATTGCGTAGCCTTGCGTTGTCGTGCTTTAGCCTTTTTTCACCTTGCCATAGCCTTGCTTGCGTTGCCTTGCTTTTCCTTGCATTCCTTGCCTTCCGTTACTCTTTACTTGCCTTCCGTGCATTGTCTAGCCTTGAGTTGTCGTTCCTTAGCCTTGCCTCGCCTGACGGTGCCTTGCCTTGCGTTACCCTTTCCTTGCCTTGTCGTGCATTGCCTAGCCGTGCGTTGTCGTGCATTAGCCTTGCCTTGCCTGACCGTGCCTTGCCTTGCGTTACCCTTTAATTGCCTTGCCGTGCATTGCCTAGCCGTGCGTTGTCGTGCCTTAGCCTTGTTTCACCTTGCTATAGCCTTGCTTGCGTTGCCTTGCTTTGCCTTGCCTTCCTTGCCTTCCGTTACTCTTTGCCTGCCTTCCGTGCATTGCCTAGCCTTGCGTTGTCGTGCCTTAGCCTTTTTTCACCTTGCCATAGCCTTGCTTGCGTTTCCTTGCTTTGCCTTGCATTCCTTGCCTTCCGTTACTCTTTGCTTGCCTTCCGTGCATTGCCTAGCCTTGTATTGTCGTGCATTAGCCTTGCCTTGCCTCACCGTGCCTTGCCTTGCGTTAGCCTTTCCTTGCCTGGCCGTGCATTGCCTAGCCGTGCGTTGCCGTCCCTTCGCCTTGTTTCCCCTTGCCGTGCCGTGCCTTTTGTTACACTTGCCTTGCCTTGCTTTGCCTTGCCTTCCTTTCCTTCCGTTACTCTTTCCCTGCCTAGCCGTGCACTGCCTAGCCTTGCGTTGTCGTGCATTAGCCTTCCCTCGCCTGACAGTGCCTTGCCTTGCGTTACCCTTTCCTTGCCTTCCCGTGCATTTCCTAGTCCTGTGTTTTCGTGCCTTAGCCTTGTTTCCCCTTGCCGTGCCGTTCCTTCCGTTACCCTTGCCTTGCCTTGCTTTCTCTTGCCTTCCTTGCCTTCCGTTACTCTTTGATTGCCTTCCGTGCATTGCCTAGCCTTGCGTTGTCGTGCCTTAGCCTTGCCTCGCCTGACCGTGCCTTGCCTTGCGTTAGCCTTTCCTTGCCTTGCCGTGCATTTCCTAGCCGTGCGTTGTCGTGCATTAGCCTTGCCTTGCCTCACCGTGCCTTGCCTTGCGTTACCCTTTCCTTGCCTTGCCGTGCATTGCCTAGACTTGCGTTGTCGTGCCTTAGCCTTGCCTCGTCTGACCGTGCCTTGCCTTCCGTTACCCTTTCCTTGCCTTGCGGTGCATGGCCTAGCCCTGCGTTGTCGTGCATTAGCCTTGCCTTGCCTCACCGTGCCTTGCCTTGCGTTACCCTTTCCTTGCCTTGCCGTTCATTGCCTAGCCGTGCGTTGTCTTGCCTTAGCCTTGTTTCCCCTTGCCGTGCGTTTCCTTCCGTTACCCTTGCCTTGCCTTGCTTTCCCTTGCCTTCCTTGCTTTCCGTTCCTCTTTGCTTGCCTTCCGTGCATTGCCTAGCCTTGCGTTGTCGTGCCTTAGCCTTGCCTCGCCTGACCGTGCCTTGCCTTGCCTTAGCGTTTCCTTGCCTTGCCGTGCATTGCCTAGCAGTGCGTTGTCGTGCCTTAGCCTTGTTTCCCCTTGCCGTGCCGTGCCTTTTGTTACACTTGCCTTGCCTGGATTTGCCTTGACTTCCTTTCCTTCCGTTACCCTTTCCTTGCCTTGCCGTGCATTGCCTAGCCGTGCGTTGTCGTGCATTAGCCTTGGCTTGCCTCACCGTGCCTTGCCTTGCGTTACCCTTTCCTTGCCTTGCCGTGCATTGCCTAGCCGTGCGTTGTCGTGCCTTAGCCTTGTTTCCCCTTGCCGTGCGTTTCCTTCCGTTACCCTTGCCTTGCCTTGCTTTCCCTTGCCTTCCTTGCCTTCCGTTACTCTTTGCTTGCCTTCCGTGCATTGCCTAGCCTTGCGTTGTCGTGCCTTAGCCTTGCCTCGTCTGACCGTGCCTTCCCTTGCGTTACCCTTTCCGTGCCTTGCCGTGCATTGCCTAGCCCTGCGTTGTCGTGCATTAGCCTTGCCTTGCCTCACCATGCCTTGCCTTGCATTACCCTTTCCTTGCCTTGCCGTTCATTGCCTAGCCGTGCGTTGTCGTGCCTTAGCCTTGTTTCCCCTTGCCGTGCGTTTCCTTCCGTTACCCTTGCCTTGCCTTGCTTTCCCTGGCCTTCCTTGCCTTCCGTTACCCTTTCCTTGCCTTGCCGTGCATTGCCAGCCGTGCGTTGTCGTGCCATAGCCTTGTTTCACCTTGCTATAGCCTTGCTTGCGTTGCCTTGCTTTCCCTTACCTTCCTTGCCTTCCGTTCCTCTTTGCTTGCCTTCCGTGCATTGCCTAGCGTTGAGTTGTCGTGCCTTAGCCTTGCCTCGTCTGACCGTGCCTTCCCTTGCGTTACCCTTTCCTTGCCTTGCCGTGCATTGCCTAGCCGTGCGTTGCCGTCCCTTAGCCTTGTTTGCCCTTGCCGAGCCGTTCCTTCTGTTACCCTTGCCTTCCCTTGTTTTCCCTTGCCTTCCTTGCCTTCCGTTACTCTTTCCTTGCCTTCCGTGCATTGCCTAGCCTTGCGTTGTCGTGCCTTAGCCTTGCCTCGTCTGACCGTGCCTTCCCTTGCGTTACCCTTTCCTTGCCTTGCCGTGCATTGCCTAGCCGTGCGTTGTCGTGCATTAGCCTTGCCTTGCCTCACCGTGCCTTGCCTTGCGTTACCCTTTCCTTGCCTTGCCGTGCATTGCCTAGCCGTGCGTTGTCGTGCCTTAGCCTTGTTTCCCCTTGCCGTGCGTTTCCTTCCGTTACCCTTGCCTTGCCTTGCTTTCCCTTGCCTTCCTTGCCTTCCGTTACTCTTTGCTTGCCTTCCGTGCATTGCCTAGCCTTGCGTTGTCGTGCCTTAGCCTTGCCTCGTCTGACCGTGCCTTCCCTTGCGTTACCCTTTCCTTGCCTTGCCGTGCATTGCCTAGCCCTGCGTTGTCGTGCATTAGCCTTGCCTTGCCTCACTCTGCCTTGCCTTGCCTTACCCTTTCCTTGCCTTGCCGTTCATTGCATAGCCGTGCGTTGTCGTGCCTTAGCCTTGTTTCCCCTTGCCGTGCGTTTCCTTCCGTTACCCTTGCCTTACCTTGCTTTCCCTGTCCTTCCTTGCCTTCCGTTACTCTTTGCTTGCCTTCCGTGCATTGCGTAGCCTTGCGTTGTCGTGCTTTAGCATTTTTTCACCTTGCCATAGCCTTGCTTGCTTTGCCTTGCTTTTCCTTGCATTCCTTTGCCTTCCGTTACTCTTTGCTTGCCTTCCGTGCATTGTCTAGCCTTGCGTTGTCGTTCCTTAGCCTTGCCTCGCCTAACCGTGCCTTGCCTTTCGTTACCCTTTCCTTGCCTTGCCGTGCATTGCCTAGCCGTGCCTTGTCGTGCATTAGCCTTGCCTTGCCTCACTGTGCCTTGCCTTGCGTTACCCTTTCCTTGCCTTGCCGTGCATTGCCTAGCCGTGCGTTGTCGTGCCTTAGCCTTGTTTCACCTTGCTATAGCCTTGCTTGCGTTGCCTTGCTTTGCCTTGCCTTTCTTGCCTTCCGTTACTCTTTGCTTGCCTTCCGTGCATTGCCTAGCCTTGCTTTGTCGTGCCTTAGCCTTTTTTAACCTTGCCATAGCGTTGCTTGCGTTGCCTTGCTTTGCCTTGCATTCCTTGCCTTCCGTTACTCTTTGCTTGCCTTCCGTGCATTGCCTAGCCTTGTATTGTCGTGCATTAGCCTTGCCTTGCCTCACCGTGCCTTGCCTTGCGTTAGCCTTTCCTTGCCTAGCCGTGCATTGCCTAGCCGTGCGTTGCCGTCCCTTCGCCTTGTTTCCCCTTGCCGTGCCGTGCCTTTTGTTACACTTGCCTTGCCTTGCTTTGCCTTGCCTTCCTTTCCTTCCGTTACTCTTTCCCTTCCTAACCGTGCACTGCCCAGCCTTGCGTTGTCGTGCATTAGCCTTGCCTCGTCTGACCGTGCCTTCCCTTGCGTTACCCTTTCCTTGCCTTGCCGTGCATTGCCTAGCCGTGCGTTGTCGTGCCTTAGCCTGGTTTCCCCTTGCCGTGCCGTTCCTTCCCTTACCCTTACCTTGCCTTGCTTTCCCTTGCTTTCCTTGCCTTTCATTTCTCTTTGCTTACCTTCCGTGCATTGCCTAGCCTTGCGTTCTCGTGCCTTAGCCTTGCCTCGCCTGACAGTTCCTTGCCTTGCGTTACCCTTTCCTTGCGTTGCCGTGCATTGCCTAGCCCTGCGTTGTCGTGCCTTAGCCTTGTTTCCCCTTGCCGTGCCGTTCCTTCTGTTACCCTTGCCTTGCCTTGCTTTCCCTTGCCTTCCTTGCCATCCGTTACTCTTTGCCTGCCTTCCGTGCATTGCCTAGCCTTGCGTTGTCGTGCCTTAGCCTTGTTTCCCCTTGCCGTGACGTGCCTTTTGTTACACTTGCCTTGCCTGGATTTGCCTTGCCTTCCTTTCCTTCCGTTACTCTTTCCTTGCCTTACCGTGCACTGCCTAGCCTTGCGTTGTCGTGCATTAGCCTTGCCTTGCCTGACCGTGCCTTGCCTTGCGTTACCCTTTCCTTGGCTGGCCGTGCATTGCCTAGCCGTACGTTGCCGTGCCTTAGCCTTGTTTGCCCTTGCCGAGACGTTCCTTTTGTTACGCTTGCATTCCCTTGCCGTGCATTGCCTAGCCGTGCGTTGTCGTGCATTAGCCTTGCGTTGCCTCACCGTGCCTTGCCTAGCCTTGCGTTGTCGTGCCTTAGCCTTGTTTCCCCTTGCCGTGACGTGCCTTTTGTTACACTTGCCTTGCCTGGATTTGCCTTGCCTTCCTTTCCTTCCGTTACTCTTTCCTTGCCTTGCCGTTCATTGCCTAGCCGTGCGTTGTCGTGCCTTAGCCTTGTTTCGCCTTGCCGTGCCTTTCCTTCCGTTACCCTTGCCTTGCTGTGCTTTCCCTGGCCTTCCTTGCCTTCCGTTACTCTTTGCTTGCCTTCCGTGCATTGCGTAGCCTTGCGTTGTCGTGCTTTAGCCTTTTTTCACCTTGCCATAGCCTTGCTTGCGTTGCCTTGCTTTGCCTTGCATTCCTTGACTTCCGTTACTCTTTGCTTGCCTTCCGTGCATTGTCTAGCCTTGCGTTGTCGTTCCTTAGCCTTGCCTCGCCTGACCGTGCCTTGCCTTGCGTTACCCTTTCCTTGCCTTGCCGCGCATTGCCTAGCCGTGCGTTGTCGTGCATTAGCCTTGCCTTGCCTCACCGTGCCTTGCCTTGCGTTACCCTTTCCTTGCCTTGCCGTGCATTGCCTAGCCGTGCGTTGTCGTGCCTTAGCCTTGTTTCACCTTGCTATAGCCTTGCTTGCGTTGCCTTGCTTTGCCTTGCCTTCCTTGCCTTCCGTTACACTTTGCTTGCCTTCCGTGCATTGCCTAGCCTTGCGTTGTCGTTCCTTAGCCTTTTTTCACCTTGCCATAGCCTTGCTTGCGTTGCCTTGCTTTGCCTTGCATTCCTTGCCTTCCGTTACTCTTTGCTTGCCTTCCGTGCATTGCCTTTCGTTACCCTTTCCTTGCCTGTCCGTGCATTGCCTAGCCGTGCGTTGCCGTCCCTTCGCCTTGTTTCCCCTTCCCGTGCCGTGCCTTTTGTTACACTTGCCTTGCCTTGCTTTGCCTTGCCTTCCTTTCCTTCCGTTACTCTTTCCCTGCCTAGCCGTGCACTGCCTAGCCGTGCGTTGTCATGCATTAGCCTTGCCTTGCCTCACCGTGCCTTGCCTTGCGTCACCCTTTCCTTGCCTTGCCGTGCATTGCCTAGCCGTGCGTTTTCGTGCCATAGCCTTGTTTCACCTTGCTATAGCCTTGCTTGCGTTGCCTTGCTTTGCCTTCCCTTCCTTGCCTTCCGTTACTCTTTGCTTGCCTTCCGTGCATT
This sequence comes from Macrotis lagotis, assembly GCF_037893015.1. Classification (NCBI taxonomy): domain Eukaryota; kingdom Metazoa; phylum Chordata; class Mammalia; order Peramelemorphia; family Peramelidae; genus Macrotis; species Macrotis lagotis. Next base: position 243,279 of record NW_027421936.1, on the reverse strand, counting down.
ACCTAGCCTTGTATTGTCGTGCATTAGCCTTGCCTTGCCTCACCGTGCCTTGCCTTGCGTTACCCTTTCCTTGCCTGGCCGTGCATTGCCGAGCCGTGCGTTGTCGTGCCTTAGCCTTGGTTCCCCTTGCCGTGCCGTGCCTTTTGTTACACTTGCCTTGCCTGGATTTGCCTTGCCTTCCTTTCCTTCCGTTACTCTTTCCTTGCCTTACCGTGCACTGCCTAGCCTTGCGTTGTCGTGCATTAGCCTTGCCTTGCCTGAGCGTGCCTTGCCTTGCGTTACCCTTTCCTTGGCTGGCCGTGCATTGCCTAGGCGTGCGTTGCCGTCCCTTAGCCTTGTTTCCCCTTGCCGTGCCGTGCCTTTTGTTACACTTGCCTTGCCTTGCTTTGCATTGCCTTCCTTTCCTTCCGTTACTCTTTCGCTGCCTAGCCGTGCACTGCCCAGCCTTGCGTTGTCGTGCATTAGCCTTGCCTCGTCTGACCGTGCCTTCCCTTGCGTTACCCTTTCCTTCCCTTGCCGTGCATTGCCTAGGCGTGCGTTGTCGTGCCTTAGCCTGGTTTCCCCTTGCCGTGCCTTTCCTTCCCTTACCCTTACCTTGCCTTGCTTTCCCTTGCTTTCCTTGCCTTACGTTACTCTTTCCCTGCCTAGCCGTGCACTGCCCAGCCTTGCGTTGTCGTGCCTTAGCCTTGCCTCGCCTGACAGTTCCTTGCCTTGCGTTACCCTTTCCTTGCCTTGCCGTGCATTGCTTAGCCGTGCGTTGTCGTGCCTTAGCCTGGTTTCCCCTTGCCGTGGCGTTCCTTCCCTTACCCTTACCTTGCCTTGCTTTCCCTTGCTTTCCTTGCCTTACGTTTCTCTTTGCTTACCTTCCGTGCATTGCCTAGCCTTGCGTTGTCGTGCCTTAGCCTTGTTTCCCCTTGCCGTGACGTGCCTTTTGTTACACTTGCCTTGCCTGGATTTGCCTTGCCTTCCTTTCCTTCCGTTACTCTTTCCTTGCCTTACCGTGCACTGCCTAGCCTTGCGTTGTCGTGCATTAGCCTTGCCTTGCCTGACCGTGACTTGCCTTGCGTTACCCTTTCCTTGGCTGGCCGTGCAATGCCTAGCCGTGCGTTGCCGTGCCTTAGCCTTGTTTGCCCTTGCCGAGCCCTTCCTTTTGTTAAGCTTGCCTTCCCTTGCTTTCCCTTGCCTTCCTTGCCTTCCGTTCCTCTTTGCTTGCCTTCCGTGCATTGCCTAGCCTTGCGTTGTCGTGCCTTAGCCTTGCCTCGTCTGACCGTGCCTTCCCTTGCGTTACCCTTTCCTTTCCTTGCCGTGCATTGCCTAGCCGTGCGTTGTCGTGCATTAGCCTTGCCTTGCCTCACCGTGCCTTGCCTTGCGTTAGCCTTTCCTTGCCTTGCCGTGCATTGCCTAGCCGTGCGTTGTCGTGCCTTAGCCTTGTTTCCCCTTGCCGTGTGTTTCCTTCCGTTACCCTTCCCTTGCCTTGCTTTCCCTTGCCTTCCTTGCCTTCCGTTACACTTTGCTTGCCTTCCGTGCATTGCCTAGCCTTGCGTTGTCGTGCCTTAGCCTTGCCTCGCCTGACCGTGCCTTGCCTTGCGTTAGCCTTTCCTTGCCTTGCCGTGCATTGCCTAGCCGTGCGTTGTCGTGCATTAGCCTTGCCTTGCCTCACCGTGCCTTGCCTTGCGTTACCCTTTCCTTGCCTTGCCGTGCATTGCCTAGCAGTGCGTTGTCGTGCCTTAGCCTTGTTTCCCCTTGCCGTGCCGTGCCTTTTGTTACACTTGCCTTGCCTGGATTTGCCTTGCCTTCCTTTCCTTCCGTTTCTCTTTCCTTGCCTTACCGTGCACTGTCTAGCCTTGCGTTGTCGTGCATTAGCCTTGCCTCACCTGACCGTGCCTTGCCTTGCGTTACCCTTTCCTTGGCTGGCCGTGCATTGCCCAGCCGTGCGTTGCCGTCCCTTAGCCTTGTTTCCCCTTGCCGAGCCGTTCCTTCTGTTACCCTTGCCTTGCCTTGCTTTCCCTTGCCTTCCTTGCCTTCCGTTACTCTTTGCTTGCTTTCCGGGCATTGCCTAGCCTTGCGTTGTCGTGCCTTAGCCTTGCCTCGTCTGACCGTGCCTTCCCTTGCGTTACCCTTTCCTTGCCTTGCCGTGCATTGCCTAGCCGTGCGTTGTCGTGCATTAGCCTTGCCTTGCCTCACCGTGCCTTGCCTTGCGTTACCCTTTCCTTGCCTTGCCGTGCATTGCCTAGCCTTGCGTTGTCGTGCCTTAGCCTTGCCTCGTCTGACCGTGCCTTGCCTTCCGTTACCCTTTCCTTGCCTTGCCGTGCATGGCCTAGCCCTGCGTTGTCGTGCATTAGCCTTGCCTTGCCTCACCGTGCCTTGCCTTGCGTTACCCTTTCCTTGCCTTGCCGTTCATTGCCTAGCTGTGCGTTGTCTTGCCTTAGCCTTGTTTCCCCTTGCCGTGCGTTTCCTTCCGTTACCCTTGCCTTGCCTTGCTTTCCCTTGCCTTCCTTGCTTTCCGTTCCTCTTTGCTTGACTTCCGTGCATTGCCTAGCCTTGCGTTGTCGTGCCTTAGCCTTGCCTCGCCTGACCGTGCCTTGCCTTGCGTTAGCCTTTCCTTGCCTTGCCGTGCATTGCCTAGCCGTGCGTTGTCGTGCATTAGCCTTGCCTTGCCTCACCGTGCCTTGCCTTGCGTTACCCTTTCCTTGCCTTGCCGTGCATTGCCTAGCCGTGCGTTGTCGTGCCTTAGCCTTGTTTCCCCTTGCCGTGCGTTTCCTTCCGTTACCCTTGCCTTGCCTTGCTTTCCCTTGCCTTCCTTGCCTTCCGTTACTCTTTGCTTGCCTTCCGTGCATTGCCAAGCCTTGCGTTGTCGTGCCTTAGCCTTGCCTCGTCTGACCGTGCCTTCCCTTGCGTTACCCTTTCCGTGCCTTGCCGTGCATTGCCTAGCCCTGCGTTGTCGTGCATTAGCCTTGCCTTGCCTGACAATGCCTTGCCTTGCGTTACCCTTTCCTTGCCTTGCCGTTCATTGCCTAGCCGTGCGTTGTCGTGCCTTAGCCTTGTTTCCCCTTGCCGTGCGTTTCCTTCCGTTACCCTTGCCTTGCCTTGCTTTCCCTGGCCTTCCTTGCCTTCCGTTACACTTTCCTTGCCTTGCCGTGCATTACCAGCCGTGCGTTGTCGTGCCATAGCCTTGTTTCACCTTGCTATAGCCTTGCTTGCGTTGCCTTGCTTTCCCTTGCCTTCCTTGCCTTCCGTTCCTCTTTGCTTGCATTCCGTGCATTGCCTAGCGTTGAGTTGTCGTGCCTTAGCCTTGCCTCGTCTGACCGTGCCTTCCCTTGCGTTACCCTTTCCTTGCCTTGCCGTGCATTGCCTAGCCTTGCGTTGTCGTGCCTTAGCCTTGTTTCCCCTTGCCGTGCCGTGCCTTTTGTTACACTTGCCTTGCCTGGATTTGCCTTGCCTTCCTTTCCTTCCGTTACTCTTTCCTTGCCTTACCGTGCACTGCCTAGCCTTGCGTTGTCGTGCATTAGCCTTGCCTTGCCTGACCGTGCCTTGCCTTGCGTTACCCTTTCCTTGGCTGGCCGTGCATTGCCTAGCCGTGCGTTGCCGTGCCTTAGCCTTGTTTGCCCTTGCAGAGCCGTTCCTTCCGTTACCCTTGCCTTGCCTTGCTTTCCCTTGCCTTCCTTGCCTTCCGTTACTCTTTGCTTGCCTTCCGTGCATTGCCTAGCCTTGCGTTGTCGTGCCTTAGCCTTGCCTCGTGTGACCGTGCCTTGCCTTCCGTTACCCTTTCCTTGCCTTGCCGTGCATTGCCTAGGCGTGCGTTGTCGTGCCTTAGCCTGGTTTCCCGTTGCCCTGCCGTTCCTTCCCTTACCCTTAACTTGCCTTGCTTTCCCTTGCTTTCCTTGCCTTACGTTTCTCTTTGCTTACCTTCCGTGCATTGCCTAGCCTTGCGTTGTCGTGCCTTAGCCTTGCCTCGCCTGACAGTTCCTTGCCTTGCGTTACCCTTTCCTTGCGTTGCCGTGCATTGCCTAGCCGTGCGTTGTCGTGCCTTAGCCTTGTTTCCCCTTGCCGTGGCGTTCCTTCCGTTACCCTTGCCTTGCCTTGTTTCCCCTGCGTTCCTTGCCCTCCGTTACTCTTTGCTTGCCTTCCGTGCATTGCATAGCCTTGCGTTGTCGTGCCTTAGCTTTGCCTCCCCTGACCGTGCCTTGCCTTGCGTTAGCCTTTCCTTGCCTTGCCGTGCATTGCCTAGCCGTGCGTTGTCGTGCCTTAGCCTTGTTTCCCCTTGCCGTGCCGTGCCTTTTGTTACACTTGCCTTGCCTGGATTTCCCTGGCCTTCCTTTCCTTCCGTTACTCTTTCCTTGCCTTACCGTGCACTGCCTCGCCTTGCGTTGTCGTGCATTAGCCTTGCCTTGCCTGACCGTGCCTTGCCTTGCGTTACCCTTTCCTTGGCTGGCCGTGCATTGCCTAGCCGTGCGTTGCCGTGCCTTAGCCTTGTTTGCCCTTGCCGAGCCGTTCCTTCTGTTACCCTTGCCTTCCCTTGCTTTCCCTTGCCTTCCTTGCCTTCCGTTACTCTTTGCTTGACTTCTGTGCATTGCCTAGCTTTGCGTTGTCGTGCCTTAGCCTTGCCTCGTCTGACCGTGCCTTCCCTTGCGTTACGCTTTCCTTGCCTTGCCGTGCATTGCCTAGCCGTGCGTTGTCGTGCATTAGCGTTGCCTTGCCTCACCGTGCCTTGCCTTGCGTTACCCTTTCCTTGCCTTGCCGTGCATTGCCTAGCCGTGCGTTGTCGTGCCTTAGCCTTGTTTCCCCTTGCCGTGCGTTTCCTTCCGTTACCCTTTCCTTGCCTTGCTTTCCCTTGCCTTCCTTGCCTTCCGTTACTCTTTGCTTGCCTTCCGTGCATTGCGTAGCCTTGCGTTGTCGTGCTTTAGCCTTTTTTCACCTTGCCATAGCCTTGCTTGCGTTGCCTTGCTTTTCCTTGCATTCCTTGCCTTCCGTTACTCTTTACTTGCCTTCCGTGCATTGTCTAGCCTTGAGTTGTCGTTCCTTAGCCTTGCCTCGCCTGACGGTGCCTTGCCTTGCGTTACCCTTTCCTTGCCTTGTCGTGCATTGCCTAGCCGTGCGTTGTCGTGCATTAGCCTTGCCTTGCCTGACCGTGCCTTGCCTTGCGTTACCCTTTAATTGCCTTGCCGTGCATTGCCTAGCCGTGCGTTGTCGTGCCTTAGCCTTGTTTCACCTTGCTATAGCCTTGCTTGCGTTGCCTTGCTTTGCCTTGCCTTCCTTGCCTTCCGTTACTCTTTGCCTGCCTTCCGTGCATTGCCTAGCCTTGCGTTGTCGTGCCTTAGCCTTTTTTCACCTTGCCATAGCCTTGCTTGCGTTTCCTTGCTTTGCCTTGCATTCCTTGCCTTCCGTTACTCTTTGCTTGCCTTCCGTGCATTGCCTAGCCTTGTATTGTCGTGCATTAGCCTTGCCTTGCCTCACCGTGCCTTGCCTTGCGTTAGCCTTTCCTTGCCTGGCCGTGCATTGCCTAGCCGTGCGTTGCCGTCCCTTCGCCTTGTTTCCCCTTGCCGTGCCGTGCCTTTTGTTACACTTGCCTTGCCTTGCTTTGCCTTGCCTTCCTTTCCTTCCGTTACTCTTTCCCTGCCTAGCCGTGCACTGCCTAGCCTTGCGTTGTCGTGCATTAGCCTTCCCTCGCCTGACAGTGCCTTGCCTTGCGTTACCCTTTCCTTGCCTTCCCGTGCATTTCCTAGTCCTGTGTTTTCGTGCCTTAGCCTTGTTTCCCCTTGCCGTGCCGTTCCTTCCGTTACCCTTGCCTTGCCTTGCTTTCCCTTGCCTTCCTTGCCTTCCGTTACTCTTTGATTGCCTTCCGTGCATTGCCTAGCCTTGCGTTGTCGTGCCTTAGCCTTGCCTCGCCTGACCGTGCCTTGCCTTGCGTTAGCCTTTCCTTGCCTTGCCGTGCATTTCCTAGCCGTGCGTTGTCGTGCATTAGCCTTGCCTTGCCTCACCGTGCCTTGCCTTGCGTTACCCTTTCCTTGCCTTGCCGTGCATTGCCTAGACTTGCGTTGTCGTGCCTTAGCCTTGCCTCGTCTGACCGTGCCTTGCCTTCCGTTACCCTTTCCTTGCCTTGCCGTGCATGGCCTAGCCCTGCGTTGTCGTGCATTAGCCTTGCCTTGCCTCACCGTGCCTTGCCTTGCGTTACCCTTTCCTTGCCTTGCCGTTCATTGCCTAGCCGTGCGTTGTCTTGCCTTAGCCTTGTTTCCCCTTGCCGTGCGTTTCCTTCCGTTACCCTTGCCTTGCCTTGCTTTCCCTTGCCTTCCTTGCTTTCCGTTCCTCTTTGCTTGCCTTCCGTGCATTGCCTAGCCTTGCGTTGTCGTGCCTTAGCCTTGCCTCGCCTGACCGTGCCTTGCCTTGCCTTAGCGTTTCCTTGCCTTGCCGTGCATTGCCTAGCAGTGCGTTGTCGTGCCTTAGCCTTGTTTCCCCTTGCCGTGCCGTGCCTTTTGTTACACTTGCCTTGCCTGGATTTGCCTTGACTTCCTTTCCTTCCGTTACTCTTTCCTTGCCTTACCGTAGACTGCCTAGCCTTGCGTTGTCGTGCATTAGCCTTGCCTTGCCTGACCGTGCCTTGCCTAGCGTTACCCTTTCCTTGGCTGGCCGTGCATTGCCTAGCCGTGCGTTGCCGTCCCTTAGCCTTGTTTGCCCTTGCCGAGCCGTTCCTTCTGTTACCCTTGCCTTCCCTTGCTTTCCCTTGCCTTCCTTGCCTTCCGTTCCTCTTTGCTTGCCTTCCGTGCATTGCCTAGCGTTGAGTTGTCGTGCCTTAGCCTTGCCTCGTCTGACCGTGCCTTCCCTTGCGTTACCCTTTCCTTGCCTTGCCGTGCATTGCCTAGCCGTGCGTTGCCGTCCCTTAGCCTTGTTTGCCCTTGCCGAGCCGTTCCTTCTGTTACCCTTGCCTTCCCTTGTTTTCCCTTGCCTTCCTTGCCTTCCGTTACTCTTTGCTTGCCTTCCGTGCATTGCCTAGCCTTGCGTTGTCGTGCCTTAGCCTTGCCTCGTCTGACCGTGCCTTCCCTTGCGTTACCCTTTCCTTGCCTTGCCGTGCATTGCCTAGCCGTGCGTTGTCGTGCATTAGCCTTGCCTTGCCTCACCGTGCCTTGCCTTGCGTTACCCTTTCCTTGCCTTGCCGTGCATTGCCTAGCCGTGCGTTGTCGTGCCTTAGCCTTGTTTGCCCTTGCCGTGCCTTTCCTTCCGTTACCCTTGCCTTGCGTTGCTTTCCCTTGCCTTCCTTGCCTTCCGTTACTCTTTGCTTGCCTTCCGTGCATTGCCTAGCCTTGCGTTGTCGTGCCTTAGCCTTGCCTCGTCTGACCGTGCCTTCCCTTGCGTTACCCTTTCCTTGCCTTGCCGTGCATTGCCTAGCCCTGCGTTGTCGTGCATTAGCCTTGCCTTGCCTCACTGTGCCTTGCCTTGCCTTACCCTTTCCTTGCCTTGCCGTTCATTGCATAGCCGTGCGTTGTCGTGCCTTAGCCTTGTTTCCCCTTGCCGTGCGTTTCCTTCCGTTACCCTTGCCTTACCTTGCTTTCCCTGTCCTTCCTTGCCTTCCGTTACTCTTTGCTTGCCTTCCGTGCATTGCGTAGCCTTGCGTTGTCGTGCTTTAGCCTTTTTTCACCTTGCCATAGCCTTGCTTGCTTTGCCTTGCTTTTCCTTGCATTCCTTTGCCTTCCGTTACTCTTTGCTTGCCTTCCGTGCATTGTCTAGCCTTGCGTTGTCGTTCCTTAGCCTTGCCTCGCCTAACCGTGCCTTGCCTTTCGTTACCCTTTCCTTGCCTTGCCGTGCATTGCCTAGCCGTGCCTTGTCGTGCATTAGCCTTGCCTTGCCTCACTGTGCCTTGCCTTGCGTTACCCTTTCCTTGCCTTGCCGTGCATTGCCTAGCCGTGCGTTGTCGTGCCTTAGCCTTGTTTCACCTTGCTATAGCCTTGCTTGCGTTGCCTTGCTTTGCCTTGCCTTTCTTGCCTTCCGTTACTCTTTGCTTGCCTTCCGTGCATTGCCTAGCCTTGCTTTGTCGTGCCTTAGCCTTTTTTAACCTTGCCATAGCGTTGCTTGCGTTGCCTTGCTTTGCCTTGCATTCCTTGCCTTCCGTTACTCTTTGCTTGCCTTCCGTGCATTGCCTAGCCTTGTATTGTCGTGCATTAGCCTTGCCTTGCCTCACCGTGCCTTGCCTTGCGTTAGCCTTTCCTTGCCTAGCCGTGCATTGCCTAGCCGTGCGTTGCCGTCCCTTCGCCTTGTTTCCCCTTGCCGTGCCGTGCCTTTTGTTACACTTGCCTTGCCTTGCTTTGCCTTGCCTTCCTTTCCTTCCGTTACTCTTTCCCTTCCTAACCGTGCACTGCCCAGCCTTGCGTTGTCGTGCATTAGCCTTGCCTCGTCTGACCGTGCCTTCCCTTGCGTTACCCTTTCCTTGCCTTGCCGTGCATTGCCTAGCCGTGCGTTGTCGTGCCTTAGCCTGGTTTCCCCTTGCCGTGCCGTTCCTTCCCTTACCCTTACCTTGCCTTGCTTTCCCTTGCTTTCCTTGCCTTTCGTTTCTCTTTGCTTACCTTCCGTGCATTGCCTAGCCTTGCGTTCTCGTGCCTTAGCCTTGCCTCGCCTGACAGTTCCTTGCCTTGCGTTACCCTTTCCTTGCGTTGCCGTGCATTGCCTAGCCCTGCGTTGTCGTGCCTTAGCCTTGTTTCCCCTTGCCGTGCCGTTCCTTCTGTTACCCTTGCCTTGCCTTGCTTTCCCTTGCCTTCCTTGCCATCCGTTACTCTTTGCCTGACTTCCGTGCATTGCCTAGCCTTGCGTTGTCGTGCCTTAGCCTTGTTTCCCCTTGCCGTGACGTGCCTTTTGTTACACTTGCCTTGCCTGGATTTGCCTTGCCTTCCTTTCCTTCCGTTACTCTTTCCTTGCCTTACCGTGCACTGCCTAGCCTTGCGTTGTCGTGCATTAGCCTTGCCTTGCCTGACCGTGCCTTGCCTTGCGTTACCCTTTCCTTGGCTGGCCGTGCATTGCCTAGCCGTACGTTGCCGTGCCTTAGCCTTGTTTGCCCTTGCCGAGACGTTCCTTTTGTTACGCTTGCCTTCCCTTGCCGTGCATTGCCTAGCCGTGCGTTGTCGTGCATTAGCCTTGCGTTGCCTCACCGTGCCTTGCCTAGCCTTGCGTTGTCGTGCCTTAGCCTTGTTTCCCCTTGCCGTGACGTGCCTTTTGTTACACTTGCCTTGCCTGGATTTGCCTTGCCTTCCTTTCCTTCCGTTACTCTTTCCTTGCCTTGCCGTTCATTGCCTAGCCGTGCGTTGTCGTGCCTTAGCCTTGTTTCGCCTTGCCGTGCCTTTCCTTCCGTTACCCTTGCCTTGCTGTGCTTTCCCTGGCCTTCCTTGCCTTCCGTTACTCTTTGCTTGCCTTCCGTGCATTGCGTAGCCTTGCGTTGTCGTGCTTTAGCCTTTTTTCACCTTGCCATAGCCTTGCTTGCGTTGCCTTGCTTTGCCTTGCATTCCTTGACTTCCGTTACTCTTTGCTTGCCTTCCGTGCATTGTCTAGCCTTGCGTTGTCGTTCCTTAGCCTTGCCTCGCCTGACCGTGCCTTGCCTTGCGTTACCCTTTCCTTGCCTTGCCGCGCATTGCCTAGCCGTGCGTTGTCGTGCATTAGCCTTGCCTTGCCTCACCGTGCCTTGCCTTGCGTTACCCTTTCCTTGCCTTGCCGTGCATTGCCTAGCCGTGCGTTGTCGTGCCTTAGCCTTGTTTCACCTTGCTATAGCCTTGCTTGCGTTGCCTTGCTTTGCCTTGCCTTCCTTGCCTTCCGTTACTCTTTGCTTGCCTTCCGTGCATTGCCTAGCCTTGCGTTGTCGTTCCTTAGCCTTTTTTCACCTTGCCATAGCCTTGCTTGCGTTGCCTTGCTTTGCCTTGCATTCCTTGCCTTCCGTTACTCTTTGCTTGCCTTCCGTGCATTGCCTTTCGTTACCCTTTCCTTGCCTGTCCGTGCATTGCCTAGCCGTGCGTTGCCGTCCCTTCGCCTTGTTTCCCCTTCCCGTGCCGTGCCTTTTGTTACACTTGCCTTGCCTTGCTTTGCCTTGCCTTCCTTTCCTTCCGTTACTCTTTCCCTGCCTAGCCGTGCACTGCCTAGCCGTGCGTTGTCATGCATTAGCCTTGCCTTGCCTCACCGTGCCTTGCCTTGCGTCACCCTTTCCTTGCCTTGCCGTGCATTGCCTAGCCGTGCGTTTTCGTGCCATAGCCTTGTTTCACCTTGCTATAGCCTTGCTTGCGTTGCCTTGCTTTGCCTTCCCTTCCTTGCCTTCCGTTACTCTTTGCTTGCCTTCCGTGCATTACCTAGCCTTGTATTGTCGTGCATTAGCCTTGCCTTGCCTCACCGTGCCTTGCCTTGCGTTACCCTTTCCTTGCCTGGCCGTGCATTGCCGAGCCGTGCGTTGTCGTGCCTTAGCCTTGTTTCCCCTTGCCGTGCCGTGCCTTTTGTTACACTTGCCTTGCCTGGATTTGCCTTGCCTTCCTTTCCTTCCGTTACTCTTTCCTTGCCTTACCGTGCACTGCCTAGCCTTGCGTTGTCGTGCATTAGCCTTGCCTTGCCTGAGCGTGCCTTGCCTTGCGTTACCCTTTCCTTGGCTGGCCGTGCATTGCCTAGCCGTGCGTTGCCGTCCCTTAGCCTGGTTTCCCCTTGCCGTGCCTTTCCTTCCCTTACCCTTACCTTGCCTTGCTTTCCCTTGCTTTCCTTGCCTTACGTTTCTCTTTCCCTGCCTAGCCGTGCACTGCCCAGCCTTGCGTTGTCGTGCCTTAGCCTTGCCTCGCCTGACAGTTCCTTGCCTTGCGTTACCCTTTCCTTGCCTTGCCGTGCATTGCTTAGCCGTGCGTTGTCGTGCCTTAGCCTGGTTTCCCCTTGCCGTGGCGTTCCTTCCCTTACCCTTACCTTGCCTTGCTTTCCCTTGCTTTCCTTGCCTTACGTTTCTCTTTGCTTACCTTCCGTGCATTGCCTAGCCTTGCGTTGTCGTGCCTTAGCCTTGTTTCCCCTTGCCGTGACGTGCCTTTTGTTACACTTGCCTTGCCTGGATTTGCCTTGCCTTCCTTTCCTTCCGTTACTCTTTCCTTGCCTTACCGTGCACTGCCTAGCCTTGCGTTGTCGTGCATTAGCCTTGCCTTGCCTGACCGTGACTTGCCTTGCGTTACCCTTTCCTTGGCTGGCCGTGCAATGCCTAGCCGTGCGTTGCCGTGCCTTAGCCTTGTTTGCCCTTGCCGAGCCCTTCCTTTTGTTACGCTTGCCTTCCCTTGCTTTCCCTTGCCTTCCTTGCCTTCCGTTCCTCTTTGCTTGCCTTCCGTGCATTGCCTAGCCTTGCGTTGTCGTGCCTTAGCCTTGCCTCGTCTGACCGTGCCTTCCCTTGCGTTACCCTTTCCTTTCCTTGCCGTGCATTGCCTAGCCGTGCGTTGTCGTGCATTAGCCTTGCCTTGCCTCACCGTGCCTTGCCTTGCGTTACCCTTTCCTTGCCTTGCCGTGCATTGCCTAGCCGTGCGTTGTCGTGCCTTAGCCTTGTTTCCCCTTGCCGTGTGTTTCCTTCCGTTACCCTTGCCTTGCCTTGCTTTCCCGTGCCTTCCTTGCCTTCCGTTACTCTTTGCTTGCCTTCCGTGCATTGCCTAGCCTTGAGTTGTCGTGCCTTAGCATTGCCTCGTCTGACCGTGCCTTCCCTTGCGTTACCCTTTCCTTGCCTTGCCGTACATTGCCTAGCCCTGCGTTGTCGTGCATTAGCCTTGCCTTGCCTCACCGTGCCTTGCCTTGCGTTACCCATTCCTTGCCTTGCCGTTCATTGCCTAGCTGTGCGTTGTCGTGCCTTAGCCTAGTTTCCCCTTGCCGTGCGTTTCCTTCCGTTACCCTTGCCTTGCCTTGCTTTCCCTTGCCGTCCTTGCCTTCCGTTACTCTTTGCTTGCCTTCCGTGCATTGCCTAGCCTTGCGTTGTCGTGCCTTAGCCTTGCCTCGCCTGACCGTGCCTTGCCTTGCGTTAGCCTTTCCTTGCCTTGCCGTGCATTGCCTAGCCGTGCGTTGTCGTGCCTTAGCCTTGTTTCCCCTTGCCGTGCCGTGCCTTTTGTTACACTTGCCTTGCCTGGATTTGCCTTGCCTTCCTTTCCTTCCGTTTCTCTTTCCTTGCTTTACCGTGCACTGCCTAGCCTTCCGTTGTCGTGCATTAGCCTTGCTTTGCCTGACCGTGCCTTGCCTTGCGTTACCGTTTCCTTGGCTGGCCGTGCATTGCCTAGCCGTGCGTTGCTGTCCCTTAGCCTTGTTTCCCCTTGCCGAGCCGTTCCTTCTGTTACCCCTGCCTTGCCTTGCTTTCCCTTGCCTTCCTTGCATTCCGTTACTCTTTGCTTGCCTTCCGTGCATTGCCTAGCCTTGCGTTTTCGTGCCTTATCCTTGCCTCGTCAGACCGTGCCTTCCCTTGGTTACCCTTTCCTTGCCTTGCCGTCCATTGCCTAGCCGTGCGTTGTCGTGCATTAGCCTTGCCTTGCCTCACCGTGCCTTGCCTTGCGTTACCCTTTCCTTGCCTTGCCGTGCATTGCCTAGCCGTGCGTTGTCGTGCCTTAGCCTTGTTTCCCCTTGCCGTGCGTTTACTTCCGTTACCCTTGCCTTGCCTTGCTTTCCCTTGCCTTCCTTGCCTTCCGTTCCTCTTTGCTTGCCTTCCGTGCATTGCCTAGCCTTGCGTTGTCGTGCCTTAGCCTTGCCTCGTCTGACCGTGCCTTCCCTTGCGTTACCCTTTCCTTGCCTTGCCGTGCATTGCCTAGCCCTGCGTTATCGTGCATTAGCCTTGCCTTGCCTCACCGTGCCTTGCCTTGCGTTACTCTTTCCTTGCCTTGCCCTTCATTGCCTAGCCGTGCGTTGTCGTGCCTTAGCCTTGTTTCGCCTTGCCGTGCCTTTCCTTCCGTTACCCTTGCCTTGCTGTGCTTTCCCTGGCCTTCCTTGCCTTCCGTTACTCTTTGCTTGCCTTCCGTGCATTGCCTAGCCTTGCGTTGTCGTGCCTTAGCCTTGCCTCGCCTGACCGTGCCTTGCCTTGCGTTAGCCTTTCCTTGCCTTGCCGTGCATTGCCCAGCGGTGCGTTGTCGTGCATTAGCCTTGCCTTGCCTCACCGTGCCTTGCCTTGCGTTACCCTTTCCTTGCCTTGCCGTGCATTGCCTAGCCGTGCGTTGTCGTGCCTTAGCCTTGTTTCCCCTTGCCGTGCGTTTCCTTCCGTTACCCTTGCCTTGCCTTGCTTTCCCTTGCGTTCCTTGCCTTCCGTTCCTCTTTGCTTGCCTTCCGTGCATTGCCTAGCCTTGCGTTGTCGTGCCTTAGCCTTGCCTCGCCTGACCGTGCCTTGCCTTGCGTTAGCCTTTCCTTGCATTGCCGTGCATTGCCTAGCCGTGCGTTGTCGTGCCTTAGCCTTGTTTCCCCTTGCCGTGCGTTTCCTTCCGTTACCCTTGCCTTACCTTGCTTTCCCTGGCCTTCCTTGCCTTCCGTTACTCTTTGCTTGCCTTCCGTGCATTGCGTAGCCTTGCGTTGTCGTGCTTTAGCCTTTTTTCACCTTGCCATAGCCTTGCTTGCGTTGCCTTGCTTTTCCTTGCATTCCTTGCCTTCCGTTACTCTTTGCTTGCCTTCCGTGCATTGTCTAGCCTTGCGTTGTCGTTCCTTAGCCTTGCCTCGCCTGACCGTGCCTTGCCTTGCGTTACCCTTTCCTTGCCTTGCCGTGCATTGCCTAGCCGTGCGTTGTCGTGCATTAGCCTTGCCTTGCCTGACCGTGCCTTGCCTTGCGTTACCCTTTCCTTGCCTTGCCGTGCATTGCCTAGCCGTGCGTTGTCGTGCCTTAGCCTTGTTTCACCTTGCTATAGCCTTGCTTGCGTTGCCTTGCTTTGCCTTGCCTTCCTAGCCTTCTGTTACTCTTTGCTTGCCTTCCGTGCATTGCCTAGCCTTGCTTTGTCGTGCCTTAGCCTTTTTTCAACTTGCCATAGCCTTGCTTGCGTTGCCTTGCTTTGCCTTGCATTCCTTGCCTTCCGTTACTCTTTGCTTGCCTTCCGTGCATTGCCTAGCCTTGTATTGTCGTGCATTAGCCTTGCCTTGCCTCACCGTGCCTTGCCTTGCGTTAGCCTTTCCTTGCCTGGCCGTGCATTGCCTAGCCGTGCGTTGCCGTCCCTTCGCCTTGTTTCCCCTTGCCGTGCCGCGCCTTTTGTTACACTTGCCTTGCCTTGCTTTGCCTTGCCTTCGTTTCCTTCCGTTACTCTTTCCCTGCCTAGCCGTGCACTGCCTAGCCTTGCGTTGTGATTAATTAGCCTTCCCTCGCCTGACCGTGCCTTGCCTTGCGTTAGCCTTTCCTTGCCTTGCCGTGCATTGCCCAGCCGTGCGTTGTCGTGCATTAGCCTTGTTTCCCCTTGCCGTGCCGTGCCTTTTGTTACATTGCCTTGCCTGGATTTGCCTAGCCTTCCTTTCCTTCCGTTTCTCTTTCCTTGCCTTACCGTGCATTGTCTAGCCTTGCGTTGTCGTGCATTAGCCTTGCCTCACCTGACCGTGCCTTGCCTTGCGTTACCCTTTCCTTGGCTGGCCGTGCATTGCCTAGCCGTGCGTTGCCGTCCCTTAGCCTTGTTTGCCCTTGCCGTGCGTTTCCTTCCGTTACCCTTGCCTTGCCTTGCTTTCCCTTTCCTTCCTTGCCTTCCGTTACTCTTTGCTTGCCTTCCGTGCATTGCCTAGCCTTGCGTTGTCGTGCCTTAGCCTTGCCTCGTCTGACCGTGCCTTCCCTTGCGTTACCCTTTCCTTGCCTTGCCGTGCATTGCCTAGCCGTGCGCTGTCGTGCATTAGCCTTGCCTTGCCTCACCGTGCCTTGCCTTGCGTTACCCTTTCCTTGCCTTGCCGTTCATTGCCTAGCCTTGCGTTGTCGTGCCTTAGCCTTGTTTCCCCTTGCCGTGCGTTTCCTTCCCTTACCCTTGCCTTACCTTGCTTTCCCTGGCCTTCCTTGCCTTCCGTTACTCTTTGCTTGCCTTCCGTGCATTGCGTAGCCTTGCGTTGTCGTGCTTTAGCCTTTTTTCACCTTGCCATAACCTTGCTTGCGTTGCCTTGCTTTTCCTTGCATTGCTTGCCTTCCGTTACTCTTTGCTTGCCTTCCGTGCATTGTCTAGCCTTGCGTTGTCGTTCCTTAGCCTTGCCTCGCCTGACCGTGCCTTGCCTTGCGTTACCCTTTCCTTGCCTTGCCGTGCATTGCCTAGCCGTGCGTTGTCGTGCATTAGCCTTGCCTTGCCTGACCGTGCCTTGCCTTGCGTTACCCTTTCCTTGCCTTGCCGTGCATTGCCTAGCCGTGCGTTGTCGTGCCTTAGCCTTGTTTCACCTTGCTGTAGCCTTGCTTGCGTTGCCTTGCTTTGCCTTGCCTTCCTTGCCTTCCGTTACTCTTTGCTTGCCTTCCGTGCATTGCCTAGCCTTGCTTTGTCGTGCCTTCGCCTTTTTTCACCTTGCCATAGCCTTGCTTGCGTTGCCTTGCTTTGCCTTGCATTCCTTGCCTTCCGTTACTCTTTGCTTGCCTTCCGTGCATTGCCTAGCCTTATATTGTCGTGCATTAGCCTTGCCTTGCCTCACCGTGCCTTGCCTTGCGTTAGACTTTCCTTGCCTGCCCGTGCATTGCCTAGCCGTGCGTTGCCGTCCCTTCGCCTTGTTTCCCCTTGCCGTGCCGTGCCTTTTGTTACACTTGCCTTGCCTGGATTTCCCTTGCCTTCCTTTCCTTCCGTTTCTCTTTCCTTGCCTTACCGTGCACTGTCTAGCCTTGCATTGTCGTGCATAAGCCTTGCCTCACCTGACCGTGCCTTGCCTTGCGTTACCCTTTCCTTGGCTCGCCGTGCATTGCCTAGCCGTGCGTTGCCGTCCCTTAGCCTTGTTTCCCCTTGCCGAGCCGTTCCTTCTGTTACCCTTGCCTTGCCTTGCTTTCCCTTGCCTTCCTTGCCTTCCGTTACTCTTTGCTTGCCTTCCGGGCATTGCCTAGCCTTGCGTTGTCGTGCCTTAACCTTGCCTCTTCTGACCGTGCCTTCCCTTGCGTTACCCTTTCCTTGTCTTGCCGTGCATTGCCTAGCCGTGCGTTGTCGTGCATTAGCCTTGCCTTGCCTCACCGTGCCTTGCCTTGCGTTACCCTTTCCTTGCCTTGCCGTGCATTGCCTAGCCGTGCGTTGTCGTGCCTTAGCCTTGTTTCCCCTTGCCGTGCGTTTCCTTCCGTTACCCTTGCCTTTCCTTGCTTTCCCTTGCGTTCCTTGCCTTCCGTTCCTCTTTGCTTGCCTTCCGTGCATTGCCTAGCCTTGCGTTGTCGTGCCTTAGCCTTGCCTCGCCTGACCGTGCCTTGCCTTGCGTTAGCCTTTCCTTGCCTTGCCGTGCATTGCCCAGCCGTGCGTTGTCGTGCATTAGCCTTGCCTTGCCTCACCGTGCCTTGCCTTGCGTTACCCTTTCCTTGCCTTGCCGTGCATTGCCTAGCCGTGCGTTGTCGTGCCTTAGCCTTGTTTCCCCTTGCCGTGCCGTGCCTTTTGTTACACTTGCCTTGCCTGGATTTGCCTTGCCTTCCTTTCCTTCCGTTACTCTTTCCTTGCCTTACCGTGCACTGCCTAGACTTGCGTTGTCGTGCATTAGCCTTGCCTTGCCTGACAGTGCCTTGCCTTGCGTTACCCTTTCCTGGGCTGGCCGTGCATTGCCTAGCCGTGCGTTGCCGTCCCTTAGCCTTGTTTGCCCTTGCCGAGCCGTTCCTTCTGTTACCCTTGCCTTCCCTTGCTTTCCCTTGCCTTCCTTGCCTTCCGTTACTCTTTGCTTGCCTTCCGTGCATTGCCTAGCCTTGCGTTGTCGTGCCTTATCCTTGCCTCGTCTGACCGTGCCTTCCCTTGCGTTACCCTTTCCTTGCCTTGCCGTGCATTTCCTAGCCGTGCGTTGTCGTGCATTAGCCTTGCCTTGCCTCACCGTGCCTTGCCTTGCGTTACCCTTTCCTTGCCTTGCCGTGCATTGCCTAGCCGTGCGTTGTCGTGCCTTAGCCTTGTTTCCCCTTGCCGTGCGTTTCCTTCCGTTACCCTTGCCTTGCCTTGCTTTCCCTGGTCTTCCTTGCCTTCCGTTACTCTTTGCTTGCCTTCCGTGCATTGCGTAGCCTTGCGTTGTCGTGCTTTAGCCTTTTTTCACCTTGCCATAGCCTTGCTTGCGTTGT
The DNA here is from genome assembly GCF_037893015.1 of Macrotis lagotis. Lineage (NCBI taxonomy): Eukaryota > Metazoa > Chordata > Mammalia > Peramelemorphia > Peramelidae > Macrotis > Macrotis lagotis. The sequence continues at coordinate 226,121 of NW_027421936.1, read as the reverse complement.
CTTGCTTTGCCTTGCATTCCTTGCCTTCCGTTACTCTTTGCTTGCCTTCCGTGCATTGTCTAGCCTTGCGTTGTCGTTCCTTAGCCTTGCCTCGCCTGACCGTGCCTTGCCTTGCGTTACCCTTTCCTTGCCTTGCCGTGCATTGCATAGCCGTGCCTTGTCGTGCATTAGCCTTGCCTTGCCTCACTGTGCCTTGCCTTGCGTTACCCTTTCCTTGCCTTGCCGTGCATTGCCTAGCCGTGCGTTGTCGTGCCTTAGCCTTGTTTCACCTTGCTATAGCCTTGCTTGCGTTGCCTTGCTTTGCCTTGCCTTCCTTGCCTTCCGTTACTCTTTGCTTGCCTTCCGTGCATTGCCTAGCCTTGCTTTGTCGTGCCTTAGCCTTTTTTCACCTTGCCATAGCGTTGCTTGCGTTGCCTTGCTTTGCCTTGCATTCCTTGCCTTCCGTTACTCTTTGCTTGCCTTCCGTGCATTGCCTAGCCTTGTATTGTCGTGCATTAGCCTTGCCTTGCCTCACCGTGCCTTGCCTTGCGTTAGCCTTTCCTTGCCTAGCCGTGCATTGCCTAGCCGTGCGTTGCCGTCCCTTCGCCTTGTTTCCCCTTGCCGTGCCGTGCCTTTTGTTACACTTGCCTTGCCTTGCTTTCCCTTTCCTTCCTTGCCTTCCGTTACTCTTTGCTTGCCTTCCGTGCATTGCCTAGCCTTGCGTTGTCGTGCCTTAGCCTTGCCTCGTCTGACCGTGCCTTCCCTTGCGTTACCCTTTCCTTGCCTTGCCGTGCATTGCCTAGCCGTGCGTTGTCGTGCCTTAGCCTGGTTTCCCCTTGCCGTGCCGTTCCTTCCCTTACCCTTACCTTGCCTTGGTTTCCCTTGCTTTCCTTGCCTTTCGTTTCTCTTTGCTTACCTTCCGTGCATTGCCTAGCCTTGCGTTCTCGTGCCTTAGCCTTGCCTCGCCTGACAGTTCCTTGCCTTGCGTTACCCTTTCCTTGCGTTGCCGTGCATTGCCTAGCCCTGCGTTGTCGTGCCTTAGCCTTGTTTCCCCTTGCCGTGCCGTTCCTTCTGTTACCCTTGCCTTGCCTTGCTTTCCCTTGCCTTCCTTGCCATCCGTTACTCTTTGCCTGCCTTCCGTGCATTGCCTAGCCTTGCGTTGTCGTGCCTTAGCCTTGTTTCCCCTTGCCGTGACGTGCCTTTTGTTACACTTGCCTTGCCTGGATTTGCCTTGCCTTCCTTTCCTTCCGTTACTCTTTCCTTGCCTTACCGTGCACTGCCTAGCCTTGCGTTGTCGTGCATTAGCCTTGCCTTGCCTGACCGTGCCTTGCCTTGCGTTACCCTTTCCTTGGCTGGCCGTGCATTGCCTAGCCGTACGTTGCCGTGCCTTAGCCTTGTTTGCCCTTGCCGAGACGTTCCTTTTGTTACGCTTGCCTTCCCTTGCCGTGCATTGCCTAGCCGTGCGTTGTCGTGCATTAGCCTTGCGTTGCCTCACCGTGCCTTGCCTAGCCTTGCGTTGTCGTGCCTTAGCCTTGTTTCCCCTTGCCGTGACGTGCCTTTTGTTACACTTGCCTTGCCTGGATTTGCCTTGCCTTCCTTTCCTTCCGTTACTCTTTCCTTGCCTTGCCGTTCATTGCCTAGCCGTGCGTTGTCGTGCCTTAGCCTTGTTTCGCCTTGCCGTGCCTTTCCTTCCGTTACCCTTGCCTTGCTGTGCTTTCCCTGGCCTTCCTTGCCTTCCGTTACTCTTTGCTTGCCTTCCGTGCATTGCGTAGCCTTGCGTTGTCGTGCTTTAGCCTTTTTTCACCTTGCCATAGCCTTGCTTGCGTTGCCTTGCTTTGCCTTGCATTCCTTGACTTCCGTTACTCTTTGCTTGCCTTCCGTGCATTGTCTAGCCTTGCGTTGTCGTTCCTTAGCCTTGCCTCGCCTGACCGTGCCTTGCCTTGCGTTACCCTTTCCTTGCCTTGCCGCGCATTGCCTAGCCGTGCGTTGTCGTGCATTAGCCTTGCCTTGCCTCACCGTGCCTTGCCTTGCGTTACCCTTTCCTTGCCTTGCCGTGCATTGCCTAGCCGTGCGTTGTCGTGCCTTAGCCTTGTTTCACCTTGCTATAGCCTTGCTTGCGTTGCCTTGCTTTGCCTTGCCTTCCTTGCCTTCCGTTACTCTTTGCTTGCCTTCCGTGCATTGCCTAGCCTTGCGTTGTCGTTCCTTAGCCTTTTTTCACCTTGCCATAGCCTTGCTTGCGTTGCCTTGCTTTGCCTTGCATTCCTTGCCTTCCGTTACTCTTTGCTTGCCTTCCGTGCATTGCCTTTCGTTACCCTTTCCTTGCCTGTCCGTGCATTGCCTAGCCGTGCGTTGCCGTCCCTTCGCCTTGTTTCCCCTTCCCGTGCCGTGCCTTTTGTTACACTTGCCTTGCCTTGCTTTGCCTTGCCTTCCTTTCCTTCCGTTACTCTTTCCCTGCCTAGCCGTGCACTGCCTAGCCGTGCGTTGTCATGCATTAGCCTTGCCTTGCCTCACCGTGCCTTGCCTTGCGTCACCCTTTCCTTGCCTTGCCGTGCATTGCCTAGCCGTGCGTTTTCGTGCCATAGCCTTGTTTCACCTTGCTATAGCCTTGCTTGCGTTGCCTTGCTTTGCCTTCCCTTCCTTGCCTTGCGTTACTCTTTGCTTGCCTTCCGTGCATTACCTAGCCTTGTATTGTCGTGCATTAGCCTTGCCTTGCCTCACCGTGCCTTGCCTTGCGTAACCCTTTCCTTGCCTGGCCGTGCATTGCCTAGCCTTGCGTTGTCGTGCCTTAGCCTTGTTTCCCCTTGCCGTGCCGTGCCTTTTGTTACACTTGCCTTGCCTTGCTTTGCATTGCCTTCCTTTCCTTCCGTTACTCTTTCGCTGCCTAGCCGTGCACTGCCCAGCCTTGCGTTGTCGTGCATTAGCCTTGCCTCGTCTGACCGTGCCTTCCCTTGCGTTACCCTTTCCTTCCCTTGCCGTGCATTGCCTAGCCGTGCGTTGTCGTGCCTTAGCCTGGTTTCCCCTTGCCGTGCCTTTCCTTCCCTTACCCTTACCTTGCCTTGCTTTCCCTTGCTTTCCTTGCCTTACGTTTCTCTTTCCCTGCCTAGCCGTGCACTGCCCAGCCTTGCGTTGTCGTGCCTTAGCCTTGCCTCGCCTGACAGTTCCTTGCCTTGCGTTACCCTTTCCTTGCCTTGCCGTGCATTGCCTAGCCGTGCGTTGTCGTGCCTTAGCCTGGTTTCCCCTTGCCGTGGCGTTCCTTCCCTTACCCTTACCTTGCCTTGCTTTCCCTTGCTTTCCTTGCCTTACGTTTCTCTTTGCTTACCTTCCGTGCATTGCCTAGCCTTGCGTTGTCGTGCCTTAGCCTTGTTTCCCCTTGCCGTGACGTGCCTTTTGTTACACTTGCCTTGCCTGGATTTGCCTTGCCTTCCTTTCCTTCCGTTACTCTTTCCTTGCCTTACCGTGCACTGCCTAGCCTTGCGTTGTCGTGCATTAGCCTTGCCTTGCCTGACCGTGACTTGCCTTGCGTTACCCTTTCCTTGGCTGGCCGTGCATTGCCTAGCCGTGCGTTGCCGTGCCTTAGCCTTGTTTGCCCTTGCCGAGCCCTTCCTTTTGTTACGCTTGCCTTCCCTTGCTTTCCCTTGCCTTCCTTGCCTTCCGTTCCTCTTTGCTTGCCTTCCGTGCATTGCCTAGCCTTGCGTTGTCGTGCCTTAGCCTTGCCTCGTCTGACCGTGCCTTCCCTTGCGTTACCCTTTCCTTGCCTTGCCGTGCATTGCCTAGCCGTGCGTTGTCGTGCATTAGCCTTGCCTTGCCTCACCGTGCCTTGCCTTGCGTTACCCTTTCCTTGCCTTGCCGTGCATTGCCTAGCCGTGCGTTGTCGTGCCTTAGCCTTGTTTCCCCTTGCCGTGTGTTTCCTTCCGTTACCCTTGCCTTGCCTTGCTTTCCCGTGCCTTCCTTGCCTTCCGTTACTCTTTGCTTGCCTTCCGTGCATTGCCTAGCCTTGAGTTGTCGTGCCTTAGCATTGCCTCGTCTGACCGTGCCTTCCCTTGCGTTACCCTTTCCTTGCCTTGCCGTGCATTGTCTAGCCCTGCGTTGTCGTGCATTAGCCTTGCCTTGCCTCACCGTGCCTTGCCTTGCGTTACCCATTCCTTGCCTTGCCGTTCATTGCCTAGCTGTGCGTTGTCGTGCCTTAGCCTTGTTTCCCCTTGCCGTGCGTTTCCTTCCGTTACCCTTGCCTTGCCTTGCTTTCCCTTGCCGTCCTTGCCTTCCGTTACTCTTTGCTTGCCTTCCGTGCATTGCCTAGCCTTGCGTTGTCGTGCCTTAGCCTTGCCTCGCCTGACCGTTCCTTGCCTTGCGTTAGCCTTTCCTTGCCTTGCCGTGCATTGCCTAGCCGTGCGTTGTCGTGCCTTAGCCTTGTTTCCCCTTGCCGTGCCGTGCCTTTTGTTACACTTGCCTTGCCTGGATTTGCCTTGCCTTCCTTTCCTTCCGTTTCTCTTTCCTTGCTTTACCGTGCACTGCCTAGCCTTCCGTTGTCGTGCATTAGCCTTGCCTTGCCTGACCGTGCCTTGCCTTGCGTTACCGTTTCCTTGGCTGGCCGTGCATTGCCTAGCCGTGCGTTGCTGTCCCTTAGGCTTGTTTCCCCTTGCCGAGCCGTTCCTTCTGTTACCCTTGCCTTGCCTTGCTTTCTCTTGCCTTCCTTGCATTCCGTTACTCTTTGCTTGCCTTCCGTGCATTGCCTAGCCTTGCGTTTCGTGCCTTATCCTTGCCTCCTCTGACCGTGCCTTCCCTTGGTTTCCCTTTCCTTGCCTTACCGTCCATTGCCTAGCCGTGCGTTGTCGTGCATTAGCCTTGCCTTGCCTCACCGTGCCTTGCCTTGCGTTACCCTTTCCTTGCCTTGCCGTGCATTGCCTAGCCGTGCGTTGTCGTGCCTTAGCCTTGTTTCCCCTTGCCGTGTCTTTCCTTCCGTTACCCTTGCCTTGCTGTGATTTCCCTGGCCTTCCTTGCCTTCCGTTACTCTTTGCTTGCCTTCCGTGCATTGCCTAGCCTTGCGTTGTCGTGCCTTAGCCTTGCCTCGCCTGACCGTGCCTTGCCTTGCGTTAGCCTTTCCTTGCCTTGCCGTGCATTGCCCAGCGGTGCGTTGTCGTGCATTAGCCTTGCCTTGCCTCACCGTGCCTTGCCTTGCGTTACCCTTTCCTTGCCTTGCCGTGCATTGCCTAGCCGTGCGTTGTCGTGCCTTAGCCTTGTTTCCCCTTGCCGTGCGTTTCCTTCCGTTACCCTTGCCTTGCCTTGCTTTCCCTTGCGTTCCTTGCCTTCCGTTCCTCTTTGCTTGCCTTCCGTGCATTGCCTAGCCTTGCGTTGTCGTGCCTTAGCCTTGCCTCGCCTGACCGTGCCTTGCCTTGCGTTAGCCTTTCCTTGCATTGCCGTGCATTGCCTAGCCGTGCGTTGTCGTGCCTTAGCCTTGTTTCCCCTTGCCGTGCGTTTCCTTCCGTTACCCTTGCCTTACCTTGCTTTCCCTGGCCTTCCTTGCCTTCCGTTACTCTTTGCTTGCCTTCCGTGCATTGCGTAGCCTTGCGTTGTCGTGCTTTAGCCTTTTTTCACCTTGCCATAGCCTTGCTTGCGTTGCCTTGCTTTTCCTTGCATTCCTTGCCTTCCGTTACTCTTTGCTTGCCTTCCGTGCATTGTCTAGCCTTGCGTTGTCGTTCCTTAGCCTTGCCTCGCCTGACCGTGCCTTGCCTTGCGTTACCCTTTCCTTGCCTTGCCGTGCATTGCCTAGCCGTGCGTTGTCGTGCATTAGCCTTGCCTTGCCTGACCGTGCCTTGCCTTGCGTTACCCTTTCCTTGCCTTGCCGTGCATTGCCTAGCCGTGCGTTGTCGTGCCTTAGCCTTGTTTCACCTTGCTATAGCCTTGCTTGCGTTGCCTTGCTTTGCCTTGCCTTCCTTGCCTTCCGTTACTCTTTGCTTGCCTTCCGTGCATTGCCTAGCCTTGCTTTGTCGTGCCTTAGCCTTTTTTCACCTTGCCATAGCCTTGCTTGCGTTGCCTTGCTTTGCCTTGCATTCCTTGCCTTCCGTTACTCTTTGCTTGCCTTCCGTGCATTGCCTAGCCTTGTATTGTCGTGCATTAGCCTTGCCTTGCCTCACCGTGCCTTGCCTTGCGTTAGCCTTTCCTTGCCTGGCCGTGCATTGCCTAGCCGTGCGTTGCCGTCCCTTCGCCTTGTTTCCCCTTGCCGTGCCGCGCCTTTTGTTACACTTGCCTTGCCTTGCTTTGCCTTGCCTTCGTTTCCTTCCGTTACTCTTTCCCTGCCTAGCCGTGCACTGCCTAGCCTTGCGTTGTCATTAATTAGCCTTCCCTCGCCTGACCGTGCCTTGCCTTGCGTTAGCCTTTCCTTGCCTTGCCGTGCATTGCCCAGCCGTGCGTTGTCGTGCATTAGCCTTGTTTCCCCTTGCCGTGCCGTGCCTTTTGTTACATTGCCTTGCCTGGATTTGCCTAGCCTTCCTTTCCTTCCGTTTCTCTTTCCTTGCCTTACCGTGCATTGTCTAGCCTTGCGTTGTCGTGCATTAGCCTTGCCTCACCTGACCGTGCCTTGCCTTGCGTTACCCTTTCCTTGGCTGGCCGTGCATTGCCTAGCCGTGCGTTGCCGTCCCTTAGCCTTGTTTGCCCTTGCCGTGCGTTTCCTTCCGTTACCCTTGCCTTGCCTTGCTTTCCCTTGCCTTCCTTGCCTTCCGTTACTCTTTGCTTGCCTTCCGTGCATTGCCTAGCCTTGCGTTGTCGTGCCTTAGCCTTGCCTCGTCTGACCGTGCCTTCCCTTGCGTTACCCTTTCCTTGCCTTGCCGTGCATTGCCTAGCCGTGCGCTGTCGTGCATTAGCCTTGCCTTGCCTCACCGTGCCTTGCCTTGCGTTACCCTTTCCTTGCCTTGCCGTTCATTGCCTAGCCTTGCGTTGTCGTGCCTTAGCCTTGTTTCCCCTTGCCGTGCGTTTCCTTCCGTTACCCTTGCCTTACCTTGCTTTCCCTGGCCTTCCTTGCCTTCCGTTACTCTTTGCTTGCCTTCCGTGCATTGCGTAGCCTTGCGTTGTCGTGCTTTAGCCTTTTTTCACCTTGCCATAACCTTGCTTGCGTTGCCTTGCTTTTCCTTGCATTGCTTGCCTTCCGTTACTCTTTGCTTGCCTTCCCTGCATTGTCTAGCCTTGCGTTGTCGTTCCTTAGCCTTGCCTCGCCTGACCGTGCCTTGCCTTGCGTTACCCTTTCCTTGCCTTGCCGTGCATTGCCTAGCCGTGCGTTGTCCTGCATTAGCCTTGCCTTGCCTGACCGTGCCTTGCCTTGCGTTACCCTTTCCTTGCCTTGCCGTGCATTGCCTAGCCGTGCGTTGTCGTGCCTTAGCCTTGTTTCACCTTGCTGTAGCCTTGCTTGCGTTGCCTTGCTTTGCCTTGCCTTCCTTGCCTTCCGTTACTCTTTGCTTGCCTTCCGTGCATTGCCTAGCCTTGCTTTGTCGTGCCTTCGCCTTTTTTCACCTTGCTGTAGCCTTGCTTGCGTTGCCTTGCTTTGCCTTGCATTCCTTGCCTTCCGTTACTCTTTGCTTGCCTTCCGTGCATTGCCTAGCCTTGTATTGTCGTGCATTAGCCTTGCCTTGCCTCACCATGCCTTGCCTTGCGTTAGACTTTCCTTGCCTGCCCGTGCATTGCCTAGCCGTGCGTTGCCGTCCCTTCGCCTTGTTTCCCCTTGCCGTGCCGTGCCTTTTGTTACACTTGCCTTGCCTGGATTTCCCTTGCCTTCCTTTCCTTCCGTTTCTCTTTCCTTGCCTTACCGTGCACTGTCTAGCCTTGCATTGTCGTGCATAAGCCTTGCCTCACCTGACCGTGCCTTGCCTTGCGTTACCCTTTCCTTGGCTGGCCGTGCATTGCCTAGCCGTGCGTTGCCGTCCCTTAGCCTTGTTTCCCCTTGCCGAGCCGTTCCTTCTGATACCCTTGCCTTGCCTTGCTTTCCCTTGCCTTCCTTGCCTTCCGTTACTCTTTGCTTGCCTTCCGGGCATTGCCTAGCCTTGCGTTGTCGTGCCTTAACCTTGCCTCTTCTGACCGTGCCTTCCCTTGCGTTACCCTTTCCTTGCCTTGCCGTGCATTGCCTAGCCGTGCGTTGTCGTGCATTAGCCTTGCCTTGCCTCACCGTGCCTTGCCCTTGCGTTACCCTTTCCTTGCCTTGCCGTGCATTGCCTAGCCGTGCGTTGTCGTGCCTTAGCCTTGTTTCCCCTTGCCGTGCGTTTCCTTCCGTTACCCTTGCCTTGCCTTGCTTTCCCTTGCATTCCTTGCCTTCCGTTACTCTTTGCTTGCCTTCCGTGCATTGCCTAGCCTTGCGTTGTCGTGCCTTAGCCTTGCCTCGCCTGACCGTGGCTTGCCTTGCGTTAGCCTTTCCTTGCCTTGCCGTGCATTGCCTAGCCGTGCGTTGTCGTGCCTTAGCCTTGTTTCCCCTTGCCGTGCCGTGCCTTTTGTTACACTTGCCTTGCCTGGATTTGCCTTGCCTTCCTTTCCTTCCGTTTCTCTTTCCTTGCCTTACCGTGCACTGCCTAGCCTTGCGTTGTCGTGCATTAGCCTTGCCTCGCCTGACCGTGCCTTGCCTTGCGTTACCCTTTCCTTGGCTGGCCGTGCATTGCCTAGCCGTGCGTTGCCGTCCCTTAGCCTTGTTTCCCCTTGCCGAGCCGTTCCTTCTGTTACCCTTGCCTTGCCTTGCTTTCCCTTGCCTTCCTTGCCTTCCGTTACTCTTTGCTTGCCTTCCGTGCATTGCCTAGCCTTGCGTTGTCGTGCCTTAGCCTTGCCTCGTCTGACCGTGCCTTGCCCTTGCGTTACCCTTTCCTTGCCTTGCCGTGCATTGCCTAGCCTTGCGTTGTCGTGCATTAGCCTTGCCTTGCCTCACCGTGCCTTGCCTTGCGTTACCCTTTCCTTGCCTTGCCGTGCATTGCCTAGCCGTGCGTTGTCGTGCCTTAGCCTTGTTTCCCCTTGCCGTGCGTTTCCTTCCGTTACCCTTGCCTTACCTTGCTTTCACTTGCCTTCCTTGCCTTCCGTTACTCTTTGCTTGCCTTCCGTGCATTGCCTAGCCTTGCGTTGTCGTGCCTTAGCCTTTTTTCACCTTGCCATAGCCTTGCTTGCGTTGCCTTGCTTTTCCTTTCATTCCTTGCCTTCCGTTACTCTTTGCTTGCCTTCCGTGCATTGTCTAGCCTTGCGTTGTCGTTCCTTAGCCTTGCCTCGCCTGACCGTGCCTTGCCTTGCGTTACCCTTTCCTTGCCTTACCGTGCACTGCCTAGCCTTGCGTTGTCGTGCATTAGCCTTGCCTTGCCTCACCGTGCCTTGCCTTGCGTTACCCTTTCCTTGCCTTGCCGTGCATTGCCTAGCCGTGCGTTGTCGTGTCTTAGCCTTGTTTCCTCTTGCCGTGCCGTGCCTTTTGTTACACTTGCCTTGCCTGTATTTGCCTTGCCTTCCTTTCCTTCCGTTTCTCTTTCCTTGCCTTACCGTGCACTGTCTAGCGTTGCGTTGTCGTGCATTAGCCTTGCCTCACCTGACCGTGCCTTGCCTTGCGTTACCCTTTCCTTGGCTGGCCGTGCATTGCCTAGCCGTGCGTTGCCGTCCCTTAGCCTTGTTTCCCCTTGCCGAGCCGTTCCTTCTGTTACCCTTGCCTTGCCTTGCTTTCCCTTGCCTTCCTTGCCTTCCGTTACTCTTTGCTTGCCTTCCGGGCATTGCCTAGCCTTGCGTTGTCGTGCCTTAGCCTTGCCTCGTCTGACAGTGCCTTCCCTTGCGTTACCCTTTCCTTGCCTTGCCGTGCATTGCCTAGCCCTGCGTTGTCGTGCATTAGCCTTGCCTTGCCTCACCGTGCCTTGCCTTCCGTTACCCTTTCCTTGCCTTGCCGTTCATTGCCTAGCCGTGCGTTGTCGTGCCTTAGCCTTGTTTCCCCTTGCCGTGCCTTTCCTTCCGTTACCCTTGCCTTCCCTTGCTTTCCCTGGCCTTCCTTGCCTTCCGTTACTCTTTGCTTGCCTTCCGTGCATTGCGTAGCCTTGCGTTGTCTTGCTTTAGCCTTTTTGCACCTTGCCATAGCCCTGCTTGCGTTGCCTTGCTTTGCCTTGCATTCCTTGCCTTCCGTTACTCTTTCCTTGCCTTGCCGTGCATTGCCTAGCCGTGCGTTGTCGTGCATTAGCCTTGCCTTGCCTCACCGTGCCTTGCCTTGCGTTACCCTTTCCATGCCTTGCCGTTCATTGCCTAGCCGTGCGTTGTCGTGCCTTAGCCTTGTTTGCCCTTGCCGTGCCTTTCCTTCCGTTACCCTTGCCTTGCCTTGCTTTCCCTTGCATTCCTTGCCTTCCGTTCCTCTTTGCTTGCCTTTCGTGCATTGCCTAGCCTTGCGTTGTCGTGCCTTAGCCTTGCCTCGTCTGACCGTGCCTTCCCTTGCGTTACCCTTTCCTTGCCTTGCAGTGCATTGCCTAGCCGTGCGTTGTCGTGCATTAGCCTTGCCTTGCCTCACCGTGCCTTGCCATGCGTTACCCTTTCCTTGCCTTGCCGTTCATTGCCTAGCCGTGCGTTGTCGTGCCTTAGCCTTGTTTCCCCTTGCCGTGCGTTTCCTTCCGTTACCCGTGCCTTGCCTTGCTTTCCCTTGCCTTCCTTGCTTTCCGTTACTCTTTGCTTGCCTTCCGTGCATTGCCTAGCCTTGCGTTGTCGTGCCTTAGCCTTGCCTCGCCTGACCGTGCCTTGCCTTGCGTTAGCCTTTCCTTGCCTTGCCGTGCATTGCCCAGCCGTGCGTTGTCGTGCATTAGCCTTGCCTTGACTCACCGTGCCTTGCCTTGCATTACCCTTTCCTTGCCTTGCCGTGCATTGCCTAGCCGTGCGTTGTCGTGCCTTAGCTTTGTTTCCCCTTGCCGTGCCGTGCCTTTTGTTACACTTGCCTCGCCTGGATTTGCCTTCCCTTCCTTTCCTTCCGTTTCTCTTTCCTTGCCTTACCGTGCACTGTCTAGCCTTGCGTTGTCGTGCATTAGCCTTGCCTCACCTGACCGTGCCTTGCCTTGCGTTACCCTTTCCTTGGCTGGCCGTGCATTGCCTAGCCGTGCGTTGCAGTCCCTTAGCCTTGTTTCCCCTTGCCGAGCAGTTCCTTCTGTTACCCTTGCCTTCCCTTGCTTTCCCTTGCCTTCCTTGCCTTCCGTTACTCTTTGCTTGCCTTCTGGGCATTGCCTAGCCATGCGTTGTCGTGCCTTAGCTTTGCCTCGTCTGACCGTGCCTTCCCTTGCGTTACCCTTTCCTTGCCTTGCCGTGCATTTCCTAGCCGTGCGTTGTCGTGCATTAGCCTTGCCTTGCCTCACCGTGCCTTGCCTTGCGTTACCCTTTCCTTGCCTTGCCGTGCATTGCCTAGCCGTGCGTTGTCGTGCCTTAGCCTTGTTTCCCCTTGCCGTGCGTTTCCTTCCGTTACCCTTGCCTTGCCTTGCTTTCCCTTGCCTTCCTTGCCTTCCGTTACTCTTTGCTTGCCTTCCGTGCATTGTCTAGCCTTGCGTTGTCGTTCCTTAGCCTTGCCTCGCCTGACCGTGCCTTGCCTTTCGTTACCCTTTCCTTGCCTTGCCGTGCATTGCCTAGCCGTGCCTTGTCGTGCATTAGCCTTGCCTTGCCTCACTGTGCCTTGCCTTGCGTTACCCTTTCCTTGCCTTGCCGTGCATTGCCTAGCCGTGCGTTGTCGTGCCTTAGCCTTGTTTCACCTTGCTATAGCCTTGCTTGCGTTGCCTTGCTTTGCCTTGCCTTCCTTGCCTTCCGTTACTCTTTGCTTGCCTTCCGTGCATTGCCTAGCCTTGCTTTGTCGTGCCTTAGCCTTTTTTCACCTTGCCATAGCGTTGCTTGCGTTGCCTTGCTTTGCCTTGCATTCCTTGCCTTCCGTTACTCTTTGCTTGCCTTCCGTGCATTGCCTAGCCTTGTATTGTCGTGCATTAGCCTTGCCTTGCCTCACCGTGCCTTGCCTTGCGTTAGCCTTTCCTTGCCTAGCCGTGCATTGCCTAGCCGTGCGTTGCCGTCCCTTCGCCTTGTTTCCCCTTGCCGTGCCGTGCCTTTTGTTACACTTGCCTTGCCTTGCTTTGCCTTTCCTTCCTTGCCTTCCGTTACTCTTTGCTTGCCTTCCGTGCATTGCCTAGCCTTGCGTTGTCGTGCCTTAGCCTTGCCTCGTCTGACCGTGCCTTCCCTTGCGTTACCCTTTCCTTGCCTTGCCGTGCATTGCCTAGCCGTGCGTTGTCGTGCCTTAGCCTGGTTTCCCCTTGCCGTGCCGTTCCTTCCCTTACCCTTACCTTGCCTTGGTTTCCCTTGCTTTCCTTGTCTTTCGTTTCCCTTTGCTTACCTTCCGTGCATTGCCTAGCCTTGCGTTCTCGTGCCTTAGCCTTGCCTCGCCTGACAGTTCCTTGCCTTGCGTTACCCTTTCCTTGCCTTGCCGTGCATTGCCTAGCCCTGCGTTGTCGTGCCTTAGCCTTGTTTCCCCTTGCCGTGCCGTTCCTTCTGTTACCCTTGCCTTGCCTTGCTTTCCCTTGCCTTCCTTGCCATCCGTTACTCTTTGCCTGCCTTCCGTGCATTGCCTAGCCTTGCGTTGTCGTGCCTTAGCCTTGTTTCCCCTTGCCGTGACGTGCCTTTTGTTACACTTGCCTTGCCTGGATTTGCCTTGCCTTCCTTTCCTTCCGTTACTCTTTCCTTGCCTTACCGTGCACTGCCTAGCCTTGCGTTGTCGTGCATTAGCCTTGCCTTGCCTGACCGTGCCTTGCCTTGCGTTACCCTTTCCTTGGCTGGCCGTGCATTGCCTAGCCGTACGTTGCCGTGCCTTAGCCTTGTTTGCCCTTGCCGAGACGTTCCTTTTGTTACGCTTGCCTTCCCTTGCCGTGCATTGCCTAGCCGTGTGTTGTCGTGCATTAGCCTTCCGTTGCCTCACCGTGCCTTGCCTAGCCTTGCGTTGTCGTGCCTTAGCCTTGTTTCCCCTTGCCGTGACGTGCCTTTTGTTACACTTGCCTTGCCTGGATTTGCCTTGCCTTCCTTTCCTTCCGTTACTCTTTCCTTGCCTTGCCGTTCATTGCCTAGCCGTGCGTTGTCGTGCCTTAGCCTTGTTTCGCCTTGCCGTGCCTTTCCTTCCGTTACCCTTGCCTTGCTGTGCTTTCCCTGGCCTTCCTTGCCTTCCGTTACTCTTTGCTTGCCTTCCGTGCATTGCGTAGCCTTGCGTTGTCGTGCTTTAGCCTTTTTTCACCTTGCCATAGCCTTGCTTGCGTTGCCTTGCTTTGCCTTGCATTCCTTGACTTCCGTTACTCTTTGCTTGCCTTCCGTGCATTGTCTAGCCTTGCGTTGTCGTTCCTTAGCCTTGCCTCGCCTGACCGTGCCTTTCCTTGCGTTACCCTTTCCTTGCCTTGCCGCGCATTGCCTAGCCGTGCGTTGTCGTGCATTAGCCTTGCCTTGCCTCACCGTGCCTTGCCTTGCGTTACCCTTTCCTTGCCTTGCCGTGCATTGCCTAGCCGTGCGTTGTCGTGCCTTAGCCTTGTTTCCCCTTGCCGTGCATTTCCTTCCGTTACCCTTGCCTTGCCTTGCTTTCCCTTCCCTTCTTTGCCTTCCGTTCCTCTTTGCTTGCCTTCCGTGCATTGCCTAGCCTTGCGTTGTCGTGCCTTAGCCTTGCCTCGTCTGACCGTGCCTTCCCTTGCGTTACCCTTTCCTTGCCTTGCCGTGCATTGCCTAGCCCTGCGTTGTCGTGCATTAGCCTTGCCTTGCCTCACCGTGCCTTGCCTTGCGTTACCCTTTCCTTGCCTTGCCGTTCATTGCGTAGCCGTGCGTTGTCGTGCCTTAGCCTTGTTTCCCCTTGCCGTGCCTTTCCTTCCGTTACCCTTGCCTTCCCTTGCTTTCCCTGGCCTTCCTTGCCTTCCGTTACTCTTTGCTTGCCTTCCGTGCATTGCGTAGCCTTGCGTTGTCGTGCTTTAGCCTTTTTTCACCTTGCCATAGCCTTGCTTGCGTTGCCTTGCTTTGCCTTGCATTCCTTGCCTTCCGTTACTCTTTGCTTGCCTTCCGTGCATTGTCTAGCCTTGCGTTGTCACTCCTTAGCCTTGCCTCGCCTGACCGTGCCTTGCCTTGCGTTACCATTTCCTTGCCTTGCCGTGCATTGCCTAGCCGTGCGTTGTCGTGCATTAGCCTTGCCTTGCCTCACCGTGCCTTGCCTTGCGTTACTCTTTCCTTGCCTTGCCGTTCATTGCCTAGCCGTGCGTTGTCGTGCCTTAGCCTTGTTTCCCCTTGCCGTATCTTTCCTTCCGTTACCCTTGCCTTCTCCTGCTTTCCCTGGCCTTCCTTGCCTTCCGTTACTCTTTGGTTGCCTTCCGTGCATTCCGTAGCCTTGCGTTGTCGTGCTTTAGCCTTTTTTCACCTTGCCATAGCCTTGCTTGCGTTGCCTTGCTTTGCCTTGCATTCCTTGCCTTCCGTTACTCTTTGCTTGCCTTCCGTGCATTGCCTAGCCTTGCTTTATCGTGCCTTAGCCTTTTTTCACCTTGCCATAGACTTGCTTGCGTTGCCTTGATTTGCCTTGCATTCCTTGCCTTCCGTTACTCTTTGCTTGCCTTCCGTGCATTGCCTAGCCTTGTATTGTCGTGCATTAGCCTTGCCTTGCCTCACCGTGCCTTGCCTTCCGTTACCCTTTCCTTTCCTGGCCGTGCATTGCCTAGCCGTGCGTTGCCGTCCCTTCGCCTTGTTTCCCCTTGCCGTGCCGTGCCTTTTGTTACACTTGCCTTGCCTTGCTTTGCCTTGCCTTCCTTTCCTTCCGTTACTCTTTCCCTGCCTAGCCGTGCACTGCCTAACCTTGCGTTGTCGTGCATTAGCCTTCCCTCGCCTGACAGTGCCTTGCCTTGCGTGACCCTTTCCTTGCCTTGCCGTGCATTGCCTAGCCCTGCGTTGTCGTGCCTTAGCCTTGCCTTGCCTCACCGTGCCTTGCCTTGCGTTACCCTTTCCTTGCCTTTCCGTGCATTGCCTAGCCGTGCGTTGTCGTGCCTTAGCCTTTTTTCCCCTTGCCGTGCGTTTCCTTCCGTTACCCTTGTCTTGCCTTGCTTTCCCTTGCCTTCCTTGCCTTCCGTTCCTCTTTGCCTTGCGTTGTCGTGCCTTACCCTTGCCTCGTCTGACCGTGTCTTCCCTTGCGTTACCCTTTCCTTCCCTTGCCGTGCATTGCCTAGCCGTGCGTTGTCGTGCCTTAGCCTTCTTTCCCCTTGCCGTGCCTTTCCTTCCGTTACCCTTGCCTTCCCTTGCTTTCCCTGGCCTTCCTTGCCTTCCGTTACACTTTGCTGGCCTTCCGTGCATTGCGTAGCCTTGCGTTGTCGTGCTTTAGCCTTTTTTTCACCTTGCCATAGCCTTGCTTGCGTTGCCTTGCTTTGCCTTGCATTCCTTGCCTTCCGTTACTCTTTGCTTGCCTTCCGTGCATTGTCTAGCCTTGCGTTGTCGTTCCTTAGCCTTGCCTCGCCTGACCGTGCCTTGCCTTGCGTTACCCATTCCTTGCCTTGCCGTGCATTGCCTAGCCGTGCGTTGTCGTGAATTAGCCTTGCCTTGCCTCACCGTGCCTTGACTTGCGTTACCCTTTCCTTGCCTTGCCGTTCATTGCCTAGCCGTGCGTTGTCGTGCCTTAGCCTTGTTTCCCCTTGCCGTGCGTTTCCTTCCGTTACCCTTGCCTTGCCTTGCTTTCCCTTGCCTTCCTTGCCTTTCGTTCCTCTTTGCTTGCCTTCCGTGCATTGCCTAGCCTTGCATTGTCGTGCCTTAGCCTTGCCTCGTCTGACCGTGCCTTCCCTTGCGTTACCCTTTCCTTGCCTTGCCGTGCATTGCCTAGCCCTGCGTTGTCGTGCATTAGCCTTGCCTTGCCTCACCGTGCCTTGCCTTGCGTTACCCTTTCCTTGCCTTGCCGTTCATTGCCTAGCCATGCGTTGTCGTGCCTCAGCCTTGTTTCCCCTTGCCGTGCGTTTCCTTCCGTTACCCTTGCCTTGCCTTGCTTTCCCTTGCCTTCCTTGCTTTCCGTTACTCTTTGCTTGCCTTCCGTGCATTGCCTAGCCTTGTGTTGTCGTGCCTTAGCCTTGCCTCGCCTGACCGTGCCTTGCCTTGCGTTAGCCTTTCCTTGCCTTGCCGTGCATTGCCCAGCCGTGCGTTGTCGTGCATTAGCCTTGCCTTGCCTCACCCTGCCGTGGCTTGCGTTACCCTTTCCTTGCCTTGCCGTGCTTTGCCTAGCCGTGCGTTGCCGTCCCTTAGCCTTGTTTCCCCTTGCCGAGCAGTTCCTTCTGTTACCGTTGCCTTCCCTTGCTTTCCCTTGCCTTCCTTGCCTTCCGTTACTCTTTGCTTGCCTTCCGGGCATTGCCTAGCCATGCGTTGTCGTGCCTTAGCCTTGCCTCGTCTGACCGTGCCTTCCCTTGCGTTACTCTTTCCTTGCCTTGCCGTGCATTGCGTAGCCGTGCGTTGTCGTGCATTAGCGTTGACTTGCCTTACCGTGCCTTGCCTTGCGTTACCCTTTCCTTGCCTTGCCGTGCTTTGCCTAGCCGTGCGTTGTCGTGCCTTAGCCTTGTTTCCCCTTGCCGTGCGTTTCCTTCCGTTACCCTTGCCTTGCCTTGCTTTCCCTTGCCTTCTTTGCCTTCCGTTCCTCTTTGCTTGCCTTCCGTGCATTGCCTAGCTTGCGTTGTCGTGCCTTAGCCTTGCCTCGTCTGACCGTGCCTTCCCTTGCGTTACCCTTTCCTTGCCTTGCCGTGCATTGCCAAGCCCTGCGTTGTCGTGCATTAACCTTGCCTTGCCTCACCGTGCTTTGCCTTGCGTTACCCTTTCCTTGCCTTGCCGTTCATTGCCAGCCGTGCGTTGTCGTGCCTTAGCCTTGTTTCCCCTTGCCGTGCCTTTCCTTCCGTTACCCTTGCATTCCCTTGCTTTCCCTGGCCTTCCTTACCTTCCGTTACTCTTTGCTTGCCTTCCGTGCATTGCGTAGCCTTGCGTTGTCGTGCTTTAGCCTTTTTTCACCTTGCCATAGCCTTGCTTGCGTTGCCTTGCTTTGCCTTGCATTCCTTGCCTTCCGTTACTCTTTGCTTGCCTTCCGTGCATTGTCTAGCCTTGCGTTGTCGTTCCTTAGCCTTGCCTCGCCTGACCGTGCCTTGCGTTGCGTTACCCTTTCCTTGCCTTGCCGTGCATTGCCTAGCCGTGCGTTGTCGTGCATTAGCCTTGCCTTGCCTCACCGTGCCTTGCCTTGCGTTACCCTTTCCTTGCCTTGCCGTGCATTGCCTAGCCGTGCGTTGTCGTGCCTTAGCCTTGTTTCACCTTGCTATAGCCTTGCTTGCGTTGCCTTGCTTTGCCTTGCCTTCCTTGCCTTCCGTTACTCTTTGCTTGCCTTCCGTGCATTGCCTAGCCTTGCTTTGTCGTGCCTTAGCCTTTTTTCACCTTGCCATTGCCTTGCTTGCGTTGCCTTGATTTGCCTTGCATTCCTTGCCTTCCGTTACTCTTCGCTTGCCTTCCGTGCATTGCCTAGCCTTGTATTGTCGTGCATTAGCCTTGCCTTGCCTCACCGTGCCTTGCCTTCCGTTACCCTTTCCTTTCCTGGCCGTGCATTGCCTAGCCGTGCGTTGCCGTCCCTTCGCCTTGTTTCCCCTTGCCGTGCCGTGCCTTTTGTTACACTTGCCTTGCCTGGATTTGCCTTGCCTTCCTTTCCTTCCGTTTCTCTTTCCTTGCCTTACCGTGCACTGTCTAGCCTTGCGTTGTCGTGCATTAGCCTTGCCTCACCTGACCGTGCCTTGCCTTGCGTTACCCTTTCCTTGGCTGGCCGTGCATTGCCTAGCCGTGCGTTGCCGTCCCTTAGCCTTGTTTCCCCTTGCCGAGCCGTTCCTTCTGTTACCCTTGCCTTGCCTTGCTTTCCCTTGCCTTCCTTGCCTTCCGTTACTCTTTGCTTGCCTTCCGGGCATTGCCTAGCCTTGCGTTGTCGTGCCTTAGCCTTGCCTCGTCTGACAGTGCCTTCCCTTGCGTTACCCTTTCCTTGCCTTGCCGTGCATTGCCTAGCCCTGCGTTGTCGTGCATTAGCCTTGCCTTGCCTCACCGTGCCTTGCCTTCCGTTACCCTTTCCTTGCCTTGCCGTTCATTGCCTAGCCGTGCGTTGTCGTGCCTTAGCCTTGTTTCCCCTTGCCGTGCCTTTCCTTCCGTTACCCTTGCCTTCCCTTGCTTTCCCTGGCCTTCCTTGCCTTCCGTTACTCTTTGCTTGCCTTCCGTGCATTGCGTAGCCTTGCGTTGTCTTGCTTTAGCCTTTTTTCACCTTGCCATAGCCCTGCTTGCGTTGCCTTGCTTTGCCTTGCATTCCTTGCCTTCCGTTACTCTTTCCTTGCCTTGCCGTGCATTGCCTAGCCGTGCGTTGTCGTGCATTAGCCTTGCCTTGCCTCACCGTGCCTTGCCTTGCGTTACCCTTTCCATGCCTTGCCGTTCATTGCCTAGCCGTGCGTTGTCGTGCCTTAGCCTTGTTTGCCCTTGCCGTGCCTTTCCTTCCGTTACCCTTGCCTTGCCTTGCTTTCCCTTGCATTCCTTGCCTTCCGTTCTTCTTTGCTTGCCTTTCGTGCATTGCCTAGCCTTGCGTTGTCGTGCCTTAGCCTTGCCTCGTCTGACCGTGCCTTCCCTTGCGTTACCCTTTCCTTGCCTTGCCGTGCATTGCCTAGCCGTGCGTTGTCGTGCATTAGCCTTGCCTTCCCTCACCGTGCCTTGCCTTGCGTTACCCTTTCCTTGCCTTGCCGTGCATTGCCTAGCCGTGCGTTGTCGTGCCTTAGCCTTCTTTCCCCTTGCCGTGCGTTTCCTTCCGTTACCCTTGCCTTGCCTTGCTTTCCCTTGCCTTACTTGCCTTCCGTTCCTCTTTGCTTGCCTTCCGTGCATTGCCTAGCCTTGCGTTGTCGTGCCTTAGCCTTACCTCGTCTGACCGTGCCTTCCCTTGCGTTACCCTTTCCTTGCCTTGCCGTGCATTGCCTAGCCCTGCGTTGTCGTGCATTAGCCTTGCCTTGCCTCACCGTGCCTTGCCTTGCGTTACCCTTTCCTTGCCTTGCCGTTCATTGCCTAGCCGTGCGTTGTCGTGCCTTAGCCTTGTTTCCCCTTGCCGTGCGTTTCATTCCGTTACCCGTGCCTTGCCTTGCTTTCCCTTGCCTTCCTTGCTTTCCGTTACTCTTTGCTTGCCTTCCGTGCATTGCCTAGCCTTGCGTTGTCGTGCCTTAGCCTTGCCTCGCCTGACCGTGCCTTGCCTTGCGTTAGCCTTTCCTTGCCTTGCCGTGCATTGCCCAGCCGTGCGTTGTCGTGCATTAGCCTTGCCTTGACTCACCGTGCCTTGCCTTGCGTTACCCTTTCCTTGCCTTGCCGTGCATTGCCTAGCCGTGCGTTGTCGTGCCTTAGCTTTGTTTCCCCTTGCCGTGCCGTGCCTTTTGTTACACTTGCCTCGCCTGGATTTGCCTTCCCTTCCTTTCCTTCCGTTTCTCTTTCCTTGCCTTACCGTGCACTGTCTAGCCTTGCGTTGTCGTGCATTAGCCTTGCCTCACCTGACCGTGCCTTGCCTTGCGTTACCCTTTCCTTGGCTGGCCGTGCATTGCCTAGCCGTGCGTTGCAGTCCCTTAGCCTTGTTTCCCCTTGCCGAGCAGTTCCTTCTGTTACCCTTGCCTTCCCTTGCTTTCCCTTGCCTTCCTTGCCTTCCGTTACTCTTTGCTTGCCTTCCGGGCATTGCCTAGCCATGCGTTGTCGTGCCTTAGCTTTGCCTCGTCTGACCGTGCCTTCCCTTGCCTTACCCTTTCCTTGCATTGCCGTGCATTGCCTAGCCGTGCGTTGTCGTGCATTAGCGTTGCCTTGCCTCACCGTGCCTTGCCTTGCGTTACCCTTTCCTTGCCTTGCCGTGCTTTGCCTAGCCGTGCGTTGTCGTGCCTTAGCCTTGTTTCCCCTTGCCGTGCATTTCCTTCCGTTACCCTTGCCTTGCCTTGCTTTCCCTTCCCTTCTTTGCCTTCCGTTCCTCTTTGCTTGCCTTCCGTGCATTGCCTAGCCTTGCGTTGTCGTGCCTTAGCCTTGCCTCGTCTGACCGTGCCTTCCCTTGCGTTACCCTTTCCTTGCCTTGCCGTGCATTGCCTAGCCCTGCGTCTTCGTGCATTAGCCTTGCCTTGCCTCACCGTGCCTTGCCTTGCGTTACCCTTTCCTTGCCTTGCCGTTCATTGCGTAGCCGTGCGTTGTCGTGCCTTAGCCTTGTTTCCCCTTGCCGTGCGTTTCCTTCCGTTACCCTTGCCTTCCCTTGCTTTCCCTGGCCTTCCTTACCTTCCGTTACTCTTTGCTTGCCTTCCGTGCATTGCGTAGCCTTGCGTTGTCGTGCTTTAGCCTTTTTTCACCTTGCCATAGCCTTGCTTGCGTTGCCTTGCTTTGCCTTGCATTCCTTGCCTTCCGTTACTCTTTGCTTGCCTTCCGTGCATTGTCTAGCCTTGCGTTGTCACTCCTTAGCCTTGCCTCGCCTGACCGTGCCTTGCCTTGCGTTACCATTTCCTTGCCTTGCCGTGCATTGCCTAGCCGTGCGTTGTCGTGCATTAGCCTTGCCTTGCCTCACCGTGCCTTGCCTTGCGTTACCCTTTCCTTGCCTTGCCGTTCATTGCCTAGCCGTGCGTTGTCGTGCCTTAGCCTTGTTTCCCCTTGCCGTATCTTTCCTTCCGTTACCCTTGCCTTCTCCTGCTTTCCCTGGCCTTCCTTGCCTTCCGTTACTCTTTGCTTGCCTTCCGTGCATTCCGTAGCCTTGCGTTGTCGTGCTTTAGCCTTTTTTCACCTTGCCATAGCCTTGCTTGCGTTGCCTTGCTTTGCCTTGCATTCCTTGCCTTCCGTTACTCTTTGCTTGCCTTCCGTGCATTGCCTAGCCTTGCTTTATCGTGCCTTAGCCTTTTTTCACCTTGCCATAGACTTGCTTGCGTTGCCTTGATTTGCCTTGCATTCCTTGCCTTCCGTTACTCTTCGCTTGCCTTCCGTGCATTGCCTAGCCTTGTATTGTCGTGCATTAGCCTTGCCTTGCCTCACCGTGCCTTGCCTTCCGTTACCCTTTCCTTTCCTGGCCGTGCATTGCCAAGCCGTGCGTTGCCGTCCCTTCGCCTTGTTTCCCCTTGCCGTGCCGTGCCTTTTGTTACACTTGCCTTGCCTGGATTTGCCTTGCCTTCCTTTCCTTCCGTTTCTCTTTCCTTGCCTTACCGTGCACTGTCTAGCCTTGCGTTGTCGTGCATTAGCCTTGCCTCACCTGACCGTGCCTTGCCTTGCGTTACCCTTTCCTTGCCTTGCCGTTCATTGCCTAGCCGTGCGTTGTCGTGCCTTAGCCTTGTTTCCCCTTGCCGTGCGTTTCATTCCGTTACCCGTGCCTTGCCTTGCTTTCCCTTGCCTTCCTTGCTTTCCGTTACTCTTTGCTTGCCTTCCGGGCATTGCCTAGCCATGCGTTGTCGTGCCTTAGCTTTGCCTCGTCTGACCGTGCCTTCCCTTGCCTTACCCTTTCCTTGCCTTGCCGTGCATTGCCTAGCCGTGCGTTGTCGTGCATTAGCGTTGCCTTGCCTCACCGTGCCTTGCCTTGCGTTACCCTTTCCTTGCCTTGCCGTGCTTTGCCTAGCCGTGCGTTGTCGTGCCTTAGCCTTGTTTCCCCTTGCCGTGCATTTCCTTCCGTTACCCTTGCCTTGCCTTGCTTTCCCTTCCCTTCTTTGCCTTCCGTTCCTCTTTGCTTGCCTTCCGTGCATTGCCTAGCCTTGCGTTGTCGTGCCTTAGCCTTGCCTCGTCTGACCGTGCCTTCCCTTGCGTTACCCTTTCCTTGCCTTGCCGTGCATTGCCTAGCCCTGCGTTTTCGTGCATTAGCCTTGCCTTGCCTCACCGTGCCTTGCCTTGCGGTACCCTTTCCTTGCCTTGCCGTTCATTGCGTAGCCGTGCGTTGTCGTGCCTTAGCCTTGTTTCCCCTTGCCGTGCCTTTCCTTCCGTTACCCTTGCCTTCCCTTGCTTTCCCTGGCCTTCCTTACCTTCCGTTACTCTTTGCTTGCCTTCCGTGCATTGCGTAGCCTTGCGTTGTCGTGCTTTAGCCTTTTTTCACCTTGCCATAGCCTTGCTTGCGTTGCCTTGCTTTGCCTTGCATTCCTTGCCTTCCGTTACTCTTTGCTTGCCTTCCGTGCATTGTCTAGCCTTGCGTTGTCACTCCTTAGCCTTGCCTCGCCTGACCGTGCCTTGCCTTGCGTTACCATTTCCTTGCCTTGCCGTGCATTGCCTAGCCGTGCGTTGTCGTGCATTAGCCTTGCCTTGCCTCACCGTGCCTTGCCTTGCGTTACCCTTTCCTTGCCTTGCCGTTCATTGCCTAGCCGTGCGTTGTCGTGCCTTAGCCTTGTTTCCCCTTGCCGTATCTTTCCTTCCGTTACCCTTGCCTTCTCCTGCTTTCCCTGGCCTTCCTTGCCTCCCGTTACTCTTTGCTTGCCTTCCGTGCATTCCGTAGCCTTGCGTTGTCGTGCTTTAGCCTTTTTTCACCTTGCCATAGCCTTGCTTGCGTTGCCTTGCTTTGCCTTGCATTCCTTGCCTTCCGTTACTCTTTGCTTGCCTTCCGTGCATTGCCTAGCCTTGCTTTATCGTGCCTTAGCCTTTTTTCACCTTGCCATAGACTTGCTTGCGTTGCCTTGATTTGCCTTGCATTCCTTGCCTTCCGTTACTCTTTGCTTGCCTTCCGTGCATTGCCTAGCCTTGTATTGTCGTGCATTAGCCTTGCCTTGCCTCACCGTGCCTTGCCTTCCGTTACCCTTTCCTTTCCTGGCCGTGCATTGCCTAGCCGTGCGTTGCCGTCCCTTCGCCTTGTTTCCCCTTGCCGTGCCGTGCCTTTTGTTACACTTGCCTTGCCTTGCTTTGCCTTGCCTTCCTTTCCTTCCGTTACTCTTTCCCTGCCTAGCCGTGCACTGCCTAACCTTGCGTTGTCGTGCATTAGCCTTCCCTCGCCTGACAGTGCCTTGCCTTGCGTGACCCTTTCCTTGCCTTGCCGTGCATTGCCTAGCCCTGCGTTGTCGTGCCTTAGCCTTGCCTTGCCTCACCGTGCCTTGCCTTGCGTTACCCTTTCCTTGCCTTTCCGTGCATTGCCTAGCCGTGCGTTGTCGTGCCTTAGCCTTTTTTCCCCTTGCCGTGCGTTTCCTTCCGTTACCCTTGTCTTGCCTTGCTTTCCCTTGCCTTCCTTGCCTTCCGTTCCTCTTTGCCTTGCGTTGTCGTGCCTTAGCCTTGCCTCGTCTGACCGTGTCTTCCCTTGCGTTACCCTTTCCTTCCCTTGCCGTGCATTGCCTAGCCGTGCGTTGTCGTGCCTTAGCCTTGTTTGCCCTTGCCGTGCCTTTCCTTCCGTTACCCTTGCCTTCCCTTGCTTTCCCTGGCCTTCCTTGCCTTCCGTTACACTTTGCTGGCCTTCCGTGCATTGCGTAGCCTTGCGTTGTCGTGCTTTAGCCTTTTTTTCACCTTGCCATAGCCTTGCTTGCGTTGCCTTGCTTTGCCTTGCATTCCTTGCCTTCCGTTACTCTTTGCTTGCCTTCCGTGCATTGTCTAGCCTTGCGTTGTCGTTCCTTAGCCTTGCCTCGCCTGACCGTGCCTTGCCTTGCGTTACCCATTCCTTGCCTTGCCGTGCATTGCCTAGCCGTGCGTTGTCGTGAATTAGCCTTGCCTTGCCTCACCGTGCCTTGACTTGCGTTACCCTTTCCTTGCCTTGCCGTTCATTGCCTAGCCGTGCGTTGTCGTGCCTTAGCCTTGTTTCCCCTTGCCGTGCGTTTCCTTCCGTTACCCTTGCCTTGCCTTGCTTTCCCTTGCCTTCCTTGCCTTTCGTTCCTCTTTGCTTGCCTTCCGTGCATTGCCTAGCCTTGCATTGTCGTGCCTTAGCCTTGCCTCGTCTGACCGTGCCTTCCCTTGCGTTACCCTTTCCTTGCCTTGCCGTGCATTGCCTAGCCCTGCGTTGTCGTGCATTAGCCTTGCCTTGCCTCACCGTGCCTTGCCTTGCGTTACCCTTTCCTTGCCTTGCCGTTCATTGCCTAGCCGTGCGTTGTCGTGCCTTAGACTTGTTTCCCCTTGCCGTGCGTTTCCTTCCGTTACCCTTGCCTTGCCTTGCTTTCCCTTGCCTTCCTTGCTTTCCGTTACTCTTTGCTTGCCTTCCGTGCATTGCCTAGCCTTGCGTTGTCGTGCCTTAGCTTTGCCTCGCCTGACCGTGCCTTGCCTTGCGTTAGCCTTTCCTTGCCTTGCCGTGCATTGCCCAGTCGTGCGTTGTCGTCCATTAGCCTTGCCTTGCCTCACCGTGCCTTGCCTTGCGTTACCCTTTCCTTGCCTTGCCGTGCATTGCCTAGCCGTGCGTTGTCGTGTCTTAGCCTTGTTTCCTCTTGCCGTGCCGTGCCTTTTGTTACACTTGCCTCGCCTGGATTTGCCTTGCCTTCCTTTCCTTCCGTTTCTCTTTCCTTGCCTTACCGTGCACTGTCTAGCGTTGCGTTGTCGTGCATTAGCCTTGCCTCACCTGACCGTGCCTTGCCTTGCGTTACCCTTTCCTTGGCTGGCCGTGCATTGCCTAGCCGTGCGTTGCCGTCCCTTAGCCTTGTTTCCCCTTGCCGAGCCCTTCCTTCTGTTACCCTTGCCTTGCCTTGCTTTCCCTTGCCTTCCTTGCCTTCCGTTACTCTTTGCTTGCCTTCCGGGCATTGCCTAGCCTTGCGTTGTCGTGCCTTAGCCTTGCCTCGTCTGACCGTGCCTTCCCTTGCGTTACCCTTTCCTTGCCTTGCCGTGCATTGCCTAGCCCTGCGTTGTCGTGCATTAGCCTTACCTTGCCTCACCGTGCCTTGCCTTCCGTTACCCTTTCCTTGCCTTGCCGTTCATTGCCTAGCCGTGCGTTGTCGTGCCTTAGCCTTGTTTCCCCTTGCCGTGCCTTTCCTTCCGTTACCCTTGCCTTCCCTTGCTTTCCCTGGCCTTCCTTGCCTTCCATTACTCTTTGCTTGCCTTCCGTGCATTGCGTAGCCTTGCGTTGTCGTGCTTTAGCCTTTTTTCACCTTGCCATAGCCTTGCTTGCGTTGCCTTGCTTTGCCTTGCATTCCTTGCCTTCCGTTACTCTTTGCTTGCCTTCCGTGCATTGTCTAGCCTTGCGTTGTCATTCCTTAGCCTTCCCTCGCCTGACCGTGCCTTGCCTTGCGTTAGCCTTTCCTTGCCTTGCCGTGCATTGCCCAGCCGTGCGTTGTCGTGCATTAGCCTTGCCTTGCCTCACCGTGCCTTGCCTTGCGTTACCCTTTCCTTGCCTTGCCGTGCATTGCCTAGCCGTGCGTTGTCGTGCCTTAGCCTTGTTTCCCCTTGCCGTGCCGTGCCTTTTGTTACACTTGCCTTGCCTGGATTTGCCTTGCCTTCCTTTCCTTCCGTTTTTCTTTCCTTGCCTTACCGTGCACTGTCTAGCCTTGCGTTGTCGTGCATTAGCCTTGCCTCACCTGACAGTGCCTTGCCTTGCGTTACCCTTTCCTTGGCTGGCCGTGCATTGCCTAGCCGTGCGTTGCCGTCCCTTAGCCATGTTTCCCCTTGCCGAGCCGTTCCTTCTGTTACCCTTGCCTTGCCTTGCTTTCCCTTGCTTTCCTTGCCTTCCGTTACTCTTTGCTTGCCTTCCGGGCATTGCCTAGCCATGCGTTGTCGTGCCTTGGCCTTGCCACGTCTGACCGTGCCTTCCCTTGCGTTACCCTTTCCTTGCCTTGCCGTGCATTGCCTAGCCCTGCGTTGTCGTGCATTAGCCTTGCCTTGCCTCACCGTGCCTTGCCTTGCGTTACCCTTTCTTTGCCTTGCCGTTCATTGCCTAGCCGTGCGTTGTCGTGCCTTAGCCTTGTTTCCCCTGGCCGTGCCTTTCCTTCCGTTACCCTTGCCTTCCCTTGCTTTCCCTGGCCTTCCTTGCCTTCCGTTACTCTTTGCTTGCCTTCCGTGCATTGCGTAGCCTTGCGTTGTCGTGCTTTAGCCTTTTTTCACCTTGCCATAGGCTTTCTTGCGT
This sequence comes from Macrotis lagotis, assembly GCF_037893015.1. Taxonomy (NCBI): domain Eukaryota; kingdom Metazoa; phylum Chordata; class Mammalia; order Peramelemorphia; family Peramelidae; genus Macrotis; species Macrotis lagotis. The sequence continues at coordinate 200,182 of NW_027421936.1, read as the reverse complement.
TGCCTTGCTTTGCCTTGCATTCCTTGCCTTCCGTTACTCTTTGCTTGCCTTCCGTGCATTGTCTAGCCTTGCGTTGTCGTTCCTTAGCCTTGCCTCGCCTGACCGTGCCTTGCGTTGCGTTACCATTTCCTTGCCTTGCCGTGCATTGCCTAGCCGTGCGTTGTCGTGCATTAGCCTTGCCTTGACTCACCGTGCCTTGCCTTGCGTTACCCTTTCCTTGCCTTGCCGTGCATTGCCTAGCCGTGCGTTGTCGTGCCTTAGCCTTGTTTCACCTTGCCATAGCCTTGCTTGCGTTGCCTTGCTTTGCCTTGCCTTCCTTGCCTTCCGTTACTCTTTGCTTGCCTTCCGTGCATTGCCTAGCCGTGCGTTGTCGTGCCTTAGCCTTGTTTCACCTTGCCATAGCCTTGCTTGCGTCGCCTTGCTTTGCCTTGCCTTCCTTGCCTTCCGTTACTCTTTGCTTGCCTTCCGTGCATTGCCTAGGCTTGCGTTGTCGTGCCTTAGCTTTGCCTCGCCTGACCGTGCCTTGCCTTGCGTTAGCCTTTCCTTGCCTTGCCGTGCATTGCCCAGCCGTGCGTTGTCGTGCGTTAGCCTTGCCTTGCCTCACCGTGCCTTGCCTTGCGTTACCCTTTCCTTGCCTTGCCGTGCATTGCCTAGCCGTGCGTTTTTGTGTCTTAGCCTTGTTTCCTCTTGCCGTGCCGTCCTTTTGTTGCACTTGCCTCGCCTGGATTTGCCTTGCCTTCCTTTCCTTCCGTTTCTCTTTCCTTGCCTTACCGTGCACTGTCTAGCGTTGCGTTGTCGTGCATTAGCCTTGCCTCACCTGACCGTGCCTTGCCTTGCGTTACCCTTTCCTTGGATGGCCGTGCATTGCCAAGCCGTGCGTTGCCGTCCCTTAGCCTTGTTTCCCCTTGCCGAGCAGTTCCTTCTGTTACCCTTGCCTTCCCTTGCTTTCCCTTGGGTCCTTGCCTTCCGTTACTCTTTGCTTGCCTTCCGGGCATTCCCTAGCCATGCGTTGTCGTGCCTTAGCCTTGCCTCGTCTGACCGTGCCTTCCCTTGCGTTACCCTTTCCTTGCCTTGCCGTGCATTGCCTAGCCGTGCGTTGTCGTGCATTAGCGTTGCCTTGCCTTACCGTGCCTTGCCTTGCGTTACCCTTTCCTTGCCTTGCCGTTCTTTGCCTAGCCGTGCGTTGTCGTGCCTTAGCCTTGTTTCCCCTTGCCGTGCGTTTCCTTCCGTTACCCTTGCCTTGCCTTGCTTTTCCTTGCCTTCTTTGCCTTCCGTTCCTCTTTGCTTGCCTTCCGTGCATTGCCTAGCCTTGCGTTGTCGTGCCTTAGCCTTGCCTCGTCTGACCGTGCCTTCCCTTGCGTTACCCTTTCCTTGCCTTGCCGTGCATTGCCTAGCCCTGCGTTGTCGTGCATTAGCCTTGCCTTGCCTCACCGTGCCTTGCCTTGCGTTACCCTTTCCTTGCCTTGCCGTTCATTGCCAGCCGTGCGTTGTCGTGCCTTAGCCTTGTTTCCCCTTGCCGTGCCATTCCTTCCGTTACCCTTGCCTTCCCTTGCTTTCCCTGGCCTTCCTTACCTTCCGTTACTCTTTGCTTGCCTTCCGTGCATTGCGTAGCCTTGCGTTGTCGTGCTTTAGCCTTTTTTCACCTTGCCATAGCCTTGCTTGCGTTGCCTTGCTTTGCCTTGCATTCCTTGCCTTCCGTTACTCTTTGCTTGCCTTCCGTGCATTGTCTAGGCTTGCGTTGTCATTCCTTAGCCTTGCCTCGCCTGACCGTGCCTTGCCTTGCGTTACCGTTTCCTTGCCTTGCCGTGCATTGCCTAGCCGTGCGTGGTCGTGCATTAGCCTTGCCTTGCCTCACAGTGCCTTGCCTTGCGTTACCCTTTCCTTGCCTTGCCGTGCATTGCCTAGCCGTGCGTTGTCGTGCCTTAGCCTTGTTTCCCCTTGCCGTGCCTTTCCTTCCGTTACCCTTGCCTTCTCTTGCTTTCCCTGGCCTTCCTTGCCTTCCGTTACTCTTTGCTTGCCTTCCGTGCATTGCGTAGCCTTGCGTTGTCGTGCTCTAGGCTTTTTTCACCTTGCCATAGCCTTGCTTGCGTTGCCTTGCTTTGCCTTGCATTCCTTGCCTTCCGTTACTCTTTGCTTGCCTTCCGTGCATTGTCTAGCCTTGCGTTGTCGTTCCTTAGCCTTGCCTCGCCTGACCGTGCCTTGCGTTGCGTTACCCTTTCCTTGCCTTGCCGTGCATTGCCTAGCCGTGCGTTGTCGTGCATTAGCCTTGCCTTGCCTCACCGTGCCTTGCCTTGCGTTACCCTTTCCTTGCCTTGCCGTGCATTGCCTAGCCTTGCGTTGTCGTGCTTTAGCCTTTTTTCACCTTGCCATAGCCTTGCTTGCGTTGCCTTGCTTTGCCTTGCATTCCTTGCCTTCCGTTACTCTTTGCTTGCCTTCCGTGCATTGTCTAGCCTTGCGTTGTCACTCCTTAGCCTTGCCTCGCCTGACCGTGCCTTGCCTTGCGTTACCCTTTCCTTGCCTTGCCGTGCATTGCCTAGCCGTGCGTTGTCGTGCATTAGCCTTGCCTTGCCTCACCGTGCCTTGCCTTGCGTTACCCTTTCCTTGCCTTGCCGTTCATTGCCTAGCCGTGCGTTGTCGTGCCTTAGCCTTGTTTCCCCTTGCCGTATCTTTCCTTCCGTTACCCTTGCCTTCTCCTGCTTTCCCTGGCCTTCCTTGCCTTCCGTTACTCTTTGCTTGCCTTCCGTGCATTCCGTAGCCTTGCGTTGTCGTGCTTTAGCCTTTTTTCACCTTGCCATAGCCTTGCTTGCGTTGCCTTGCTTTGCCTTGCATTCCTTGCCTTCCGTTACTCTTTGCTTGCCTTCCGTGCATTGCCTAGCCTTGCTTTATCGTGCCTTAGCCTTTTTTCACCTTGCCATAGACTTGCTTGCGTTGCCTTGATTTGCCTTGCATTCCTTGCCTTCCGTTACTCTTTGCTTGCCTTCCGTGCATTGCCTAGCCTTGTATTGTCGTGCATTAGCCTTGCCTTGCCTCACCGTGCCTTGCCTTCCGTTACCCTTTCCTTTCCTGGCCGTGCATTGCCTAGCCGTGCGTTGCCGTCCCTTCGCCTTGTTTCCCCTTGCCGTGCCGTGCCTTTTGTTACACTTGCCTTGCCTTGCTTTGCCTTGCCTTCCTTTCCTTCCGTTACTCTTTCCCTGCCTAGCCGTGCACTGCCTAAACTTGCGTTGTCGTGCATTAGCCTTCCCTCGCCTGACAGTGCCTTGCCTTGCGTGACCCTTTCCTTGCCTTGCCGTGCATTGCCTAGCCCTGCGTTGTCGTGCCTTAGCCTTGCCTTGCCTCACCGTGCCTTGCCTTGCGTTACCCTTTCCTTGCCTTTCCGTGCATTGCCTAGCCGTGCGTTGTCGTGCCTTAGCCTTTTTTCCCCTTGCCGTGCGTTTCCTTCCGTTACCCTTGTCTTGCCTTGCTTTCCCTTGCCTTCCTTGCCTTCCGTTCCTCTTTGCCTTGCGTTGTCGTGCCTTAGCCTTGCCTCGTCTGACCGTGTCTTCCCTTGCGTTACCCTTTCCTTCCCTTGCCGTGCATTGCCTAGCCGTGCGTTGTCGTGCCTTAGCCTTGTTTGCCCTTGCCGTGCCTTTCCTTCCGTTACCCTTGCCTTCCCTTGCTTTCCCTGGCCTTCCTTGCCTTCCGTTACACTTTGCTGGCCTTCCGTGCATTGCGTAGCCTTGCGTTGTCGTGCTTTAGCCTTTTTTTCACCTTGCCATAGCCTTGCTTGCGTTGCCTTGCTTTGCCTTGCATTCCTTGCCTTCCGTTACTCTTTGCTTGCCTTCCGTGCATTGTCTAGCCTTGCGTTGTCGTTCCTTAGCCTTGCCTCGCCTGACCGTGCCTTGCCTTGCGTTACCCATTCCTTGCCTTGCCGTGCATTGCCTAGCCGTGCGTTGTCGTGAATTAGCCTTGCCTTGCCTCACCGTGCCTTGACTTGCGTTACCCTTTCCTTGCCTTGCCGTTCATTGCCTAGCCGTGCGTTGTCGTGCCTTAGCCTTGTTTCCCCTTGCCGTGCGTTTCCTTCCGTTACCCTTGCCTTGCCTTGCTTTCCCTTGCCTTCCTTGCCTTTCGTTCCTCTTTGCTTGCCTTCCGTGCATTGCCTAGCCTTGCATTGTCGTGCCTTAGCCTTGCCTCGTCTGACCGTGCCTTCCCTTGCGTTACCCTTTCCTTGCCTTGCCGTGCATTGCCTAGCCCTGCGTTGTCGTGCATTAGCCTTGCCTTGCCTCACCGTGCCTTGCCTTGCGTTACCCTTTCCTTGCCTTGCCGTTCATTGCCTAGCCGTGCGTTGTCGTGCCTTAGACTTGTTTCCCCTTGCCGTGCGTTTCCTTCCGTTACCCTTGCCTTGCCTTGCTTTCCCTTGCCTTCCTTGCTTTCCGTTACTCTTTGCTTGCCTTCCGTGCATTGCCTAGCCTTGCGTTGTCGTGCCTTAGCTTTGCCTCGCCTGACCGTGCCTTGCCTTGCGTTAGCCTTTCCTTGCCTTGCCGTGCATTGCCCAGTCGTGCGTTGTCGTCCATTAGCCTTGCCTTGCCTCACCGTGCCTTGCCTTGCGTTACCCTTTCCTTGCCTTGCCGTGCATTGCCTAGCCGTGCGTTGTCGTGTCTTAGCCTTGTTTCCTCTTGCCGTGCCGTGCCTTTTGTTACACTTGCCTCGCCTGGATTTGCCTTGCCTTCCTTTCCTTCCGTTTCTCTTTCCTTGCCTTACCGTGCACTGTCTAGCGTTGCGTTGTCGTGCATTAGCCTTGCCTCACCTGACCGTGCCTTGCCTTGCGTTACCCTTTCCTTGGCTGGCCGTGCATTGCCTAGCCGTGCGTTGCCGTCCCTTAGTCTTGTTTCCCCTTGCCGAGCCCTTCCTTCTGTTACCCTTGCCTTGCCTTGCTTTCCCTTGCCTTCCTTGCCTTCCGTTACTCTTTGCTTGCCTTCCGGGCATTGCCTAGCCTTGCGTTGTCGTGCCTTAGCCTTGCCTCGTCTGACCGTGCCTTCCCTTGCGTTACCCTTTCCTTGCCTTGCCGTGCATTGCCTAGCCCTGCGTTGTCGTGCATTAGCCTTACCTTGCCTCACCGTGCCTTGCCTTCCGTTACCCTTTCCTTGCCTTGCCGTTCATTGCCTAGCCGTGCGTTGTCGTGCCTTAGCCTTGTTTCCCCTTGCCGTGCCTTTCCTTCCGTTACCCTTGCCTTCCCTTGCTTTCCCTGGCCTTCCTTGCCTTCCATTACTCTTTGCTTGCCTTCCGTGCATTGCGTAGCCTTGCGTTGTCGTGCTTTAGCCTTTTTTCACCTTGCCATAGCCTTGCTTGCGTTGCCTTGCTTTGCCTTGCATTCCTTGCCTTCCGTTACTCTTTGCTTGCCTTCCGTGCATTGTCTAGCCTTGCGTTGTCATTCCTTAGCCTTCCCTCGCCTGACCGTGCCTTGCCTTGCGTTAGCCTTTCCTTGCCTTGCCGTGCATTGCCCAGCCGTGCGTTGTCGTGCATTAGCCTTGCCTTGCCTCACCGTGCCTTGCCTTGCGTTACCCTTTCCTTGCCTTGCCGTGCATTGCCTAGCCGTGCGTTGTCGTGCCTTAGCCTTGTTTCCCCTTGCCGTGCCGTGCCTTTTGTTACACTTGCCTTGCCTGGATTTGCCTTGCCTTCCTTTCCTTCCGTTTTTCTTTCCTTGCCTTACCGTGCACTGTCTAGCCTTGCGTTGTCGTGCATTAGCCTTGCCTCACCTGACAGTGCCTTGCCTTGCGTTACCCTTTCCTTGGCTGGCCGTGCATTGCCTAGCCGTGCGTTGCCGTCCCTTAGCCATGTTTCCCCTTGCCGAGCCGTTCCTTCTGTTACCCTTGCCTTGCCTTGCTTTCCCTTGCTTTCCTTGCCTTCCGTTACTCTTTGCTTGCCTTCCGGGCATTGCCTAGCCATGCGTTGTCGTGCCTTGGCCTTGCCACGTCTGACCGTGCCTTCCCTTGCGTTACCCTTTCCTTGCCTTGCCGTGCATTGCCTAGCCCTGCGTTGTCGTGCATTAGCCTTGCCTTGCCTCACCGTGCCTTGCCTTGCGTTACCCTTTCATTGCCTTGCCGTTCATTGCCTAGCCGTGCGTTGTCGTGCCTTAGCCTTGTTTCCCCTTGCCGTGCCTTTCCTTCCGTTACCCTTGCCTTCCCTTGCTTTCCCTGGCCTTCCTTGCCTTCCGTTACTCTTTGCTTGCCTTCCGTGCATTGCGTAGCCTTGCGTTGTCGTGCTTTAGCCTTTTTTCACCTTGCCATAGCCTTGCTTGCGTTGCCTTGCTTTGCCTTGCATTCCTTGCCTTCCGTTACTCTTTGCTTGCCTTCCGTGCATTGTCTAGGCTTGCGTTGTCATTCCTTAGCCTTGCCTCGCCTGACCGTGCCTTGCCTTGCGTTACCGTTTCCTTGCCTTGCCGTGCATTGCCTAGCCGTGCGTGGTCGTGCATTAGCCTTGCCTTGCCTCACAGTGCCTTGCCTTGCGTTACCCTTTCCTTGCCTTGCCGTGCATTGCCTAGCCGTGCGTTGTCGTGCCTTAGCCTTGTTTCCCCTTGCCGTGCCTTTCCTTCCGTTACCCTTGCCTTCTCTTGCTTTCCCTGGCCTTCCTTGCCTTCCGTTACTCTTTGCTTGCCTTCCGTGCATTGCGTAGCCTTGCGTTGTCGTGCTCTAGGCTTTTTTCACCTTGCCATAGCCTTGCTTGCGTTGCCTTGCTTTGCCTTGCATTCCTTGCCTTCCGTTACTCTTTGCTTGCCTTCCGTGCATTGTCTAGCCTTGCGTTGTCGTTCCTTAGCCTTGCCTCGCCTGACCGTGCCTTGCGTTGCGTTACCCTTTCCTTGCCTTGCCGTGCATTGCCTAGCCGTGCGTTGTCGTGCATTAGCCTTGCCTTGCCTCACCGTGCCTTGCCTTGCGTTACCCTTTCCTTGCCTTGCCGTGCATTGCCTAGCCGTGCGTTGTCGTGCCTTAGCCTTGTTTCACCTTGCTATAGCCTTGCTTGCGTTGCCTTGCTTTGCCTTGCCTTCCTTGCCTTCCGTTACTCTTTGCTTGCCTTCCGTGCATTGCCTAGCCTTGCTTTGTCGTGCCTTAGCCTTTTTTCACCTTGCCATAGCCTTGCTTGCGTTGCCTTGATTTGCTTTGCATTCCTTGCCTTCCGTTGCTCTTTGCTTGCCTTCCGTGCATTGCCTAGCCTTGTATTGTCGTGCATTAGCCTTGCCTTGCCTCACCGTGCCTTGCCTTCCGTTACCCTTTCCTTTCCTGGCCGTGCATTGCCTAGCCGTGCGTTGCCGTCCCTTCGCCTTGTTTCCCCTTGTCGTGCCGTGCCTTTTGTTACACTTGCCTTGCCTTGCTTTGCCTTGCCTTCCTTTCCTTCCGTTACTCTTTCCCTGCCTAGCCGTGCACTGCGTAGCCTTGCGTTGTCGTGCATTAGCCTTCCCTCCCCTGACAGTGCCTTGCCTTGCGTGACCCTTTCCTTGCCTTTCCGTGCATTGCCTAGTCCTGCGTTGTCGTGCCTTAGCCTTGTTTCCCCTTGCCGTGCCGTTCCTTCCGTTACCCTTGCCTTGACTTCCTTTCCCTTGCCTTCCTTGCCTTCCGTTACTCTTTGCTTGCCTTCCGGGCATTGCCTAGCCTTGCGTTGTCGTGCCTTAGCCTTGCCTCGTCTGACCGTGCCTTCCCTTGCGTTACCCTTTCCTTGCCTTGCCGTGCATTGCCTAGCCCTGCGTTGTCGTGCATTAGCCTTGCCTTGCCTCACCGTGCCTTGCCTTGCGTTACCCTTTCCTTGCCTTTCCGTGCATTGCCTAGCCGTGCGTTGTCGTGCCTTAGCCTTTTTTCCCCTTGCCGTGCGTTTCCTTCCGTTACCCTTGTCTTGCCTTGCTTTCCCTTGCCTTCCTTGCCTTCCGTTCCTCTTTGCCTTGCGTTGTCGTGCCTTAGCCTTGCCTCGTCTGACCGTGTCTTCCCTTGCGTTACCCTTTCCTTCCCTTGCCGTGCATTGCCTAGCCCTGCGTTGTCGTGCATTAGCCTTGCCTTGCCTCACCGTGCCTTGCCTTGCGTTACTCTTTCCTTGCCTTGTCGTTCATTGCCTAGCCGTGCGTTGTCGTGCCTTAGCCTTGTTTCCCCTTGCCGTGCCCTTCCTTCCGTTACCCTTGCCTTCCCTTGCTTTCCCTGGCCTTCCTTGCCTTCCGTTACTCTTTGCTTGCCTTCCGTGTATTGCGTAGCCTTGCGTTGTCGTGCTTTAGCCTTTTTTCACCTTGCCATAGCCTTGCTTGCGTTGCCTTGCTTTGCCTTGCATTCCTTGCCTTCCGTTACTCTTTGCTTGCCTTCCGTGCATTGTCTAGCCTTGCTTTGTCATTCCTTAGCCTTGCCTCGCCTGACCGTGCCTTGCCTTGCGTTACCCTTTCCTTGCCTTGCCGTGCATTGCCTAGCCGTGCGTTGTCGTGCATTAGCCTTGCCTTGCCTCACCGTGCCTTGCCTTGCGTTACCCTTTCCTTGCCTTGCCTTTCATTGCCTAGCCGTGCGTTGTCTTGCCTTAGCCTTGTTTGCCCTTGCCGTGCCTTTCCTTCCGTTACCCTTGCCTTCCCTTGCTTTCCCTGGGCTTCCTTGCCTTCCGTTACACTTTGCTTGCCTTCCGTGCATTGCGTAGCCTTGCGTTGTCGTGCTTTAGCCTTTTTTTCACCTTGCCATAGCCTTGCTTGCGTTGCCTTGCTTTGCCTTGCATTCCTTGCCTTCCGTTACTCTTTGCTTGCCTTCCGTGCATTGTCTAGCCTTGCGTTGTCGTTCCTTAGCCTTGCCTCGCCTGACCGTGCCTTGCCTTGCGTTACCCATTCCTTGCCTTGCCGTGCATTGCCTAGCCGTGCGTTGTCGTGAATTAGCCTTGCCTTGCCTCACCGTGCCTTGACTTGCGTTACCCTTTCCTTGCCTTGCCGTTCATTGCCTAGCCGTGCGTTGTCGTGCCTTAGCCTTGTTTCCCCTTGCCGTGCGTTTCCTTCCGTTACCCTTGCCTTGCCTTGCTTTCCCTTGCCTTCCTTGCCTTCCGTTACTCTTTGCTTGCCTTCCGTGCATTGCCTAGCCTTGCATTGTCGTGCCTTAGCCTTGCCTCGTCTGACCGTGCCTTGCCTTGCGTTACCCTTTCCTTGCCTTGCCGTTCATTGCCTAGCCGTGCGTTGTCGTGCCTCAGCCTTGTTTCCCCTTGCCGTGCGTTTCCTTGCGTTACCCTTGCCTTGCCTTGCTTTCCCTTCCCTTCCTTGCTTTCCGTTACTCTTTGCTTGCCTTCCGTGCATTGCCTAGCCTTGTGTTGTCGTGCCTTAGCCTTGCCTCGCCTGACCGTGCCTTGCCTTGCGTTAGCCTTTCCTTCCCTTGCCGTGCATTGCCCAGCCGTGCGTTGTCGTGCATTAGCCTTGCCTTGCCTCACCGTGCCTTGGCTTGCGTTACCCTTTCCTTGCCTTGCCGTGCTTTGCCTAGCCGTGCGTTGCCGTCCCTTAGCCTTGTTTCCCCTTGCCGAGCAGTTCCTTCTGTTACCGTTGCCTTCCCTTGCTTTCCCTTGCCTTCCTTGCCTTCCGTTACTCTTTGCTTGCCTTCCGGGCATTGCCTAGCCTTGCGTTGTCGTGCCTTAGCCTTGCCTCGTCTGACCGTGCCTTCCCTTGCGTTACCCTTTCCTTGCCTTGCCGTGCATTGCCTAGCCGTGCGTTGTCGTGCATTAGCGTTGATTTGCCTTACCGTGCCTTGCCTTGCGTTACCCTTTCCTTGCCTTGCCGTGCTTTGCCTAGCCGTGCGTTGTCGTGCCTTAGCCTTGTTTCCCCTTGCCGTGCGTTTCCTTCCGTTACCCTTGCCTTGCCTTGCTTTCCCTTGCCTTCTTTGCCTTCCGTTCCTCTTTGCTTGCCTTCCGTGCATTGCCTAGCCTTGCGTTGTCGTGCTTTAGCCTTGCCTCGTCTGACCGTGCCTTCCCTTGCGTTACCCTTTCCTTGCCTTGCCGTGCATTGCCAAGCCCTGCGTTGTCGTGCATTAACCTTGCCCTGCCTCACCGTGCCTTGCCTTGCGTTACCCTTTCCTTGCCTTGCCGTTCATTGCCAGCCGTGCGTTGTCGTGCCTTAGCCTTGTTTCCCCTTGCCGTGCCTTTCCTTCCGTTACCCTTGCCTTCCCTTGCTTTCCCTGGCCTTCCTTACCTTCCGTTACTCTTTGCTTGCCTTCCGTGCATTGCGTAGCCTTGCGTTGTCGTGCTTTAGCCTTTTTTCACCTTGCCATAGCCTTGCTTGCGTTGCCTTGCTTTGCCTTGCATTCCTTGCCTTCCGTTACTCTTTGCTTGCCTTCCGTGCATTGTCTAGCCTTGCGTTGTCATTCCTTAGCTTTGCCTCGCCTGACCGTGCCTTGCCTTGCGTTACCGTTTCCTTGCCTTGCCGTGCATTGCCTAGCCGTGCGTTGTCGTGCCTTAGCCTTGTTTCCCCTTGCCGTGCATTTCCTTCCGTTACCCTTGCCTTCTCTTGCTTTCCCTGGCCTTCCTTGCCTTCCGTTACTCTTTGCTTGCCTTCCGTGCATTGCGTAGCCTTGCGTTGTCGTGCTTTAGCCTTTTTTCACCTTGCCATAGCCTTGCTTGCGTTGCCTTGCTTTGCCTTGCATTCCTTGCCTTCCGTTACTCTTTGCTTGCCTTCCGTGCATTGTCTAGCCTTGCGTTGTCGTTCCTTAGCCTTGCCTCGCCTGACCGTGCCTTGCGTTGCGTTACCCTTTCCTTGCCTTGCCGTGCATTGCCTAGCCGTGCGTTGTCGTGCATTAGCCTTGCCTTGCCTCACCGTGCCTTGCCTTGCGTTACCCTTTCCTTGCCTTGCCGTGCATTGCCTAGCCGTGCGTTGTCGTGCCTTAGCCTTGTTTCACCTTGCTATAGCCTTGCTTGCGTTGCCTTGCTTTGCCTTGCCTTCCTTGCCTTCCGTTACTCTTTGCTGGCCTTCCGTGCATTGCCTAGCCTTGCTTTGTCGTGCCTTAGCCTTTTTTCACCTTGCCATAGCCTTGCTTGCGTTGCCTTGATTTGCCTTGCATTCCTTGCCTTCCGTTACTCTTTGCTTGCCTTCCGTGCATTGCCTAGCCTTGTATTGTCGTGCATTAGCCTTGCCTTGCCTCACCGTGCCTTGCCTTCCGTTACCCTTTCCTTTCCTGGCCGTGCATTGCCTAGCCGTGCGTTGCCGTCCCTTCGCCTTGTTTCCCCTTGCCGTGCCGTGCCTTTTGTTACACTTGCCTTGCCTGGATTTGCCTTGCCTTCCTTTCCTTCCGTTTCTCTTTCCTTGCCTTACCGTGCACTGTCTAGCCTTGCGTTGTCGTGCATTAGCCTTGCCTCACCTGACCGTGCCTTGCCTTGCGTTACCCTTTCCTTGGCTGGCCGTGCATTGCCTAGCCGTGCGTTGCCGTCCCTTAGCCTTGTTTCCCCTTGCCGAGCCGTTCCTTCTGTTACCCTTGCCTTGCCTTGCTTTCACTTGCCTTCCTTGCCTTCCGTTACTCTTTGCTTGCCTTCCGGGCATTGCCTAGCCTTGCGTTGTCGTGCCTTAGCCTTGCCTCGTCTGACCGTGCCTTCCCTTGCGTTACCCTTTCCTTGCCTTGCCGTTCATTGCCTAGCCCTGCGTTGTCGTGCATTAGCCTTGCCTTGCCTCACCGTGCCTTGCCTTGCGTTACCCTTTCCTTGCCTTGCCGTGCATTGCCTAGCCGTGCGTTGTCGTGCCTTAGCCTTGTTTCCCCTTGCCGTGCGTTTCCTTCCGTTACGCTTGCCTTGCCTTGCTTTCCCTTGCCTTCCTTGCCTTCCGTTACTCTTTGCTTGCCTTCCGTGCATTTCCTAGCCTTGCGTTGTCGTGCCTTAGCCTTGCGTCGTCTGACCGTGCCTTCCCTTGCATTACCCTTTCCTTGCCTTGCCGTGCATGGCCTAGCAGTGTGTTGTCGTGCATTAGCCTTGCCTTGCCTCACCGTGCCTTGCCTTGCGTTACCCTTTCCTTGACTTGCCGTTCATTGCCTAGCCGTGCGTTGTCGTGCCTTAGCCTTGTTTCCCCTTGCCGTGCGTTTCCTTCCGTTACCCTTGCCTTGCCTTGCTTTCCCTTGCCTTCCTTGCTTTCCGTTACTCTTTGCTTGCCTTCCGTGCATTGCCTAGCCTTGCGTTGTCGTGCCTTAGCTTTGCCTCGCCTGACCGTGCCTTGCCTTGCGTTAGCCTTTCCTTGCCTTGCCGTGCATTGCCCAGCCGTGCGTTGTCGTGCATTAGCCTTGCCTTGCCTCACCGTGCCTTGCCTTGCGTTACCCTTTCCTTGCCTTGCCGTGCATTGCCTAGCCGTGCGTTGTCGTGTCTTAGCCTTGTTTCCTCTTGCCGTGCCGTGCCTTTTGTTACACTTGCCTTGCCTGGATTTGCCTTGCCTTCCTTTCCTTGCGTTTCTCTTTCCTTGCCTTTCCGTGCACTGTCTAGCCTTGCGTTGTCGTGCATTAGCCTTGCCTCACCTGACCGTGCCTTGCCTTGCGTTACCCTTTCCTTGGCTGGCCGTGCATTGCCTAGCCGTGCGTTGCCGTCCCTTAGCCTTGTTTCCCCTTGCCGAGCCGTTCCTTCTGTTACCCTTGCCTTGCCTTGCTTTCCCTTGCCTTCCTTGCCTTCCGTTACTCTTTGCTTGCCTTCCGGGCATTGCCTAGCCTTGCGTTGTCGTGCCTTAGCCTTGCCTCGTCTGACCGTGCCTTCCCTTGCGTTACCCTTTCCTTGCCTTGCCGTGCATTGCCTAGCCCTGCGTTGTCGTGCATTAGCCTTACCTTGCCTCACCGTGCCTTGCCTTGCGTTACCCTTTCCTTGCCTTGCCGTTCATTGCCTAGCCGTGCGTTGTCGTGCCTTAGCCTTGTTTCCCCTTGCCGTGCCTTTCCTTCGGTTACCCTTGTCTTCCCTCGCTTTCCCTTGCCTTCCTTGCATTCCGTTACTCTTTTCTTGCCTTCCGTGCATTGCGTAGCCTTGCGTTGTCGTGCTTTAGCCTTTTTTCACCTTGCCATAGCCTTGCTTGCGTTGCCTTGCTTTGCCTTGCATTCCTTGCCTTCCGTTACTCTTTGCTTGCCTTCCGTGCATTGTCTAGCCTTGCGTTGTCATTCCTTAGCCTTCCCTCGCCTGACCGTGCCTTGCGTTGCGTTACCATTTCCTTGCCTTGCCGTGCATTGCCTAGCCGTGCGTTGTCGTGCATTAGCCTTGCCTTGCCTCACCGTGCCTTGCCTTGCGTTACCCTTTCCTTGCCTTGCCGTGCATTGCCTAGCCGTGCGTTGTCGTGCCTTAGCCTTGTTTCACCTTGCTATAGCCTTGCTTGCGTTGCCTTGCTTTGCCTTGTCTTCCTTGCCTTCCGTTACTCTTTGCTTGCCTTCCGTGCATTGCCTAGCCGTGCGTTGTCGTGCCTTAGCCTTGTTTCACCTTGCTATAGCCTTGCTTGCGTTGCCTTGCTTTGCCTTGCCTTCCTTGCCTTCCGTTACTCTTTGCTTGCCTTCCGTGCATTGCCTAGCCTTGCGTTGTCGTGCCTTAGCTTTGCCTCGCCTGACCGTGCCTTGCCTTGCGTTAGCCTTTCCTTGCCTTGCCGTGCATTGCCCAGCCGTGCGTTGTCGTGCATTAGCCTTGCCTTGCCTCACCGTGCCTTGCCTTGCGTTACCCTTTCCTTGCCTTGCCGTGCATTGCCTAGCCGTGCGTTGTCGTGTCTTAGCCTTGTTTCCTCTTGCCGTGCCGTCCTTTTGTTGCACTTGCCTCGCCTGGATTTGCCTTGCCTTCCTTTCCTTCCGTTTCTCTTTCCTTGCCTTACCGTGCACTGTCTAGCGTTGCGTTGTCGTGCATTAGCCTTGCCTCACCTGACCGTGCCTTGCCTTGCGTTACCCTTTCCTTGGCTGGCCGTGCATTGCCAAGCCGTGCGTTGCCGTCCCTTAGCCTTGTTTCCCCTTGCCGAGCAGTTCCTTCTGTTACCGTTGCCTTCCCTTGCTTTCCCTTGCCTTCCTTGCCTTCCGTTACTCTTTGCTTGCCTTCCGGGCATTGCCTAGCCATGCGTTGTCGTGCCTTAGCCTTGCCTCGTCTGACCGTGCCTTCCCTTGCGTTACCCTTTCCTTGCCTTGCCGTGCATTGCCTAGCCGTGCGTTGTCGTGCATTAGCGTTGACTTGCCTTACCGTGCCTTGCGTTGCGTTACCCTTTCCTTGCCTTGCCGTGCTTTGCCTAGCCGTGCGTTGTCGTGCCTTAGCCTTGTTTCCCCTTGCCGTGCGTTTCCTTCCGTTACCCTTGCCTTGTCTTGCTTTCCCTTGCCTTCTTTGCCTTCCGTTCCTCTTTGCTTGCCTTCCGTGCATTGCCTAGCCTTGCGTTGTCGTGCCTTAGCCTTGCCTCGTCTGACCGTGCCTTCCCTTGCGTTACCCTTTCCTTGCCTTGCCGTGCATTGCCAAGCCCTGCGTTGTCGTGCATTAACCTTGCCCTGCCTCACCGTGCCTTGCCTTGCGTTACCCTTTCCTTGCCTTGCCGTTCATTGCCAGCCGTGCGTTGTCGTGCCTTAGCCTTGTTTCCCCTTGCCGTGCCTTTCCTTCCGTTACCCTTGCCTTCCCTTGCTTTCCCTGGCCTTCCTTACCTTCCGTTACTCTTTGCTTGCCTTCCGTGCATTGCGTAGCCTTGCGTTGTCGTGCTTTAGCCTTTTTTCACCTTGCCATAGCCTTGCTTGCGTTGCCTTGCTTTGCCTTGCATTCCTTGCCTTCCGTTACTCTTTGCTTGCCTTCCGTGCATTGTCTAGCCTTGCGTTGTCATTCCTTAGCCTTGCCTCGCCTGACCGTGCCTTGCCTTGCGTTACCGTTTCCTTGCCTTGCCGTGCATTGCCTAGCCGTGCGTTGTCGTGCATTAGCCTTGCCTTGCCTCACCGTGCCTTGCCTTGCGTTACCCTTTCCTTGCCTTGCCGTGCATTGCCTAGCCGTGCGTTGTCGTGCCTTAGCCTTGTTTCCCCTTGCCGTGCATTTCCTTCCGTTACCCTTGCCTTCTCTTGCTTTCCCTGGCCTTCCTTGCCTTCCGTTACTCTTTGCTTGCCTTCCGTGCATTGCGTAGCCTTGCGTTGTCGTGCTTTAGCCTTTTTTCACCTTGCCATAGCCTTGCTTGCGTTGCCTTGCTTTGCCTTGCATTCCTTGCCTTCCGTTACTCTTTGCTTGCCTTCCGTGCATTGTCTAGCCTTGCGTTGTCGTTCCTTAGCCTTGCCTCGCCTGACCGTGCCTTGCGTTGCGTTACCCTTTCCTTGCCTTGCCGTGCATTGCCTAGCCGTGCGTTGTCGTGCATTAGCCTTGCCTTGCCTCACCGTGCCTTGCCTTGCGTTACCCTTTCCTTGCCTTGCCGTGCATTGCCTAGCCGTGCGTTGTCGTGCCTTAGCCTTGTTTCACCTTGCTATAGCCTTGCTTGCGTTGCCTTGCTTTGCCTTGCCTTCCTTGCCTTCCGTTACTCTTTGCTTGCCTTCCGTGCATTGCCTAGCCTTGCTTTGTCGTGCCTTAGCCTTTTTTCACCTTGCCATAGCCTTGCTTGCGTTGCCTTGATTTGCCTTGCATTCCTTGCCTTCCGTTACTCTTTGCTTGCCTTCCGTGCATTGCCTAGCCTTGTATTGTCGTGCATTAGCCTTGCCTTGCCTCACCGTGCCTTGCCTTCCGTTACCCTTTCCTTTCCTGGCCGTGCATTGCCTAGCCGTGCGTTGCCGTCCCTTCGCCTTGTTTCCCCTTGCCGTGCCGTGCCTTTTGTTACACTTGCCTTGCCTGGATTTGCCTTGCCTTCCTTTCCTTCCGTTTCTCTTTCCTTGCCTTACCGTGCACTGTCTAGCCTTGCGTTGTCGTGCATTACCCTTGCCTCACCTGACTGTGCCTTGCCTTGCGTTACCCTTTCCTTGGCTGGCCTTGCATTGCCTAGCCGTGCGTTGCAGTCCCTTAGCCTTGTTTCCCCTTGCCGAGCCGTTCCTTCTGTTACCCTTGCCTTGCCTTGCTTTCCCTTGCCTTCCTTGCCTTCCGTTACTCTTTGCTTGCCTTCCGGGCATTGCCTAGCCTTGCGTTGTCGTGCCTTAGCCTTGCCTCGTCTGACCGTGCCTTCCCTTGCGTTACCCTTTCCTTGCCTTGCCGTTCATTGCCTAGCCCTGCGTTGTCGTGCATTAGCCTTGCCTTGCCTCACCGTGCCTTGCCTTGCGTTACCCTTACCTTGCCTTGCCGTGCATTGCCTAGCCGTGCGTTGTCGTGCCTTAGCCTTGTTTCCCCTTGCCGTGCGTTTCCTTCCGTTACGCTTGCCTTGCCTTGCTTTCCCTTGCCTTCCTTGCCTTCCGTTACTCTTTGCTTGCCTTCCGTGCATTTCCTAGCCTTGCGTTGTCGTGCCTTAGCCTTGCGTCGTCTGACCGTGCCTTCCCTTGCATTACCCTTTCCTTGCCTTGCCGTGCATGGCCTAGCAGTGTGTTGTCGTGCATTAGCCTTGCCTTGCCTCACCGTGCCTTGCCTTGCGTTACCCTTTCCTTGCCTTGCCGTTCATTGCCTAGCCGTGCGTTGTCGTGCCTTAGCCTTGTTTCCCCTTGCCGTGCGTTTCCTTCCGTTACCCTTGCCTTGCCTTGCTTTCCCTTGCCTTCCTTGCTTTCCGTTACTCTTTGCTTGCCTTCCGTGCATTGCCTAGCCTTGCGTTGTCGTGCCTTAGCTTTGCCTCGCCTGACCGTGCCTTGCCTTGCGTTAGCCTTTCCTTGCCTTGCCGTGCATTGCCCAGCCGTGCGTTGTCGTGCATTAGCCTTGCCTTGCCTCACCGTGCCTTGCCTTGCGTTACCCTTTCCTTGCCTTGCCGTGCATTGCCTAGCCGTGCGTTGTCGTGTCTTAGCCTTGTTTCCTCTTGCCGTGCCGTGCCTTTTGTTACACTTGCCTCGCCTGGATTTGCCTTGCCTTCCTTTCCTTCCGTTTCTCTTTCCTTGCCTTACCGTGCACTGTCTAGCGTTGCGTTGTCGTGCATTAGCCTTGCCTCACCTGACCGTGCCTTGCCTTGCGTTACCCTTTCCTTGGCTGGCCGTGCATTGCCTAGCCGTGCGTTGCCGTCCCTTAGCCTTGTTTCCCCTTGCCGAGCCGTTCCTTCTGTTACCCTTGCCTTGCCTTGCTTTCCCTTGCCTTCCTTGCCTTCCGTTACTCTTTGCTTGCCTTCCGGGCATTGCCTAGCCTTGCGTTGTCGTGCCTTAGCCTTGCCTCGTCTGACCGTGCCTTCCCTTGCGTTACCCTTTCCTTGCCTTGCCGTGCATTGCCTAGCCCTGCGTTGTCGTGCATTAGCCTTACCTTGCCTCACCGTGCCTTGCCTTGCGTTACCCTTTCCTTGCCTTGCCGTTCATTGCCTAGCCGTGCGTTGTCGTGCCTTAGCCTTGTTTCCCCTTGCCGTGCCTTTCCTTCCGTTACCCTTGCCTTCCCTTGCTTTCCCTGGCCTTCCTTGCCTTCCATTACTCTTTGCTTGCCTTCCGTGCATTGCGTAGCCTTGCGTTGTCGTGCTTTAGCCTTTTTTCACCTTGCCATAGCCTTGCTTGCGTTGCCTTGCTTTGCCTTGCATTCCTTGCCTTCCGTTACTCTTTGCTTGCCTTCCGTGCATTGTCTAGCCTTGCGTTGTCATTCCTTAGCCTTCCCTCGCCTGACCGTGCCTTGCGTTGCGTTACCATTTCCTTGCCTTGCCGTGCATTGCCTAGCCGTGCGTTGTCGTGCATTAGCCTTGCCTTGCCTCACCGTGCCTTGCCTTGCGTTACCCTTTCCTTGCCTTGCCGTGCATTGCCTAGCCGTGCGTTGTCGTGCCTTAGCCTTGTTTCACCTTGCTATAGCCTTGCTTGCGTTGCCTTGCTTTGCCTTGTCTTCCTTGCCTTCCGTTACTCTTTGCTTGCCTTCCGTGCATTGCCTAGTCGTGCGTTGTCGTGCCATAGCCTTGTTTCACCTTGCTATAGCTTTGCTTGCGTTGCCTTGCTTTGCCTTGCCTTCCTTGCCTTCCGTTACTCTTTGCTTGCCTTCCGTGCATTGCCTAGCCTTGCGTTGTCGTGCCTTAGCTTTGCCTCGCCTGACCGTGCCTTGCCTTGCGTTAGCCTTTCCTTGCCTTGCCGTGCATTGCCCAGCCGTGCGTTGTCGTGCATTAGCCTTGCCTTGCCTCACCGTGCCTTGCCTTGCGTTACCCTTTCCTTGCCTTGCCGTGCATTGCCTAGCCGTGCGTTGTCGTGTCTTAGCCTTGTTTCCTCTTGCCGTGCCGTCCTTTTGTTGCACTTGCCTCGCCTGGATTTGCCTTGCCTTCCTTTCCTTCCGTTTCTCTTTCCTTGCCTTACCGTGCACTGTCTAGCGTTGCGTTGTCGTGCATTAGCCTTGCCTCACCTGACCGTGCCTTGCCTTGCGTTACGCTTTCCTTGGCTGGCCGTGCATTGCCAAGCCGTGCGTTGCCGTCCCTTAGCCTTGTTTCCCCTTGCCGAGCAGTTCCTTCTGTTACCCTTGCCTTCCCTTGCTTTCCCTTGGCTTCCTTGCCTTCCGTTACTCTTTGCTTGCCTTCCGGGCATTCCCTAGCCATGCGTTGTCGTGCCTTAGCCTTGCCTCGTCTGACCGTGCCTTCCCTTGCGTTACCCTTTCCTTGCCTTGCCGTGCATTGCCTAGCCGTGCGTTGTCGTGCATTAGCGTTGCCTTGCCTTACCGTGCCTTGCCTTGCGTTACCCTTTCCTTGCCTTGCCGTTCTTTGCCTAGCCGTGCGTTGTCGTGCCTTAGCCTTGTTTCCCCTTGCCGTGCGTTTCCTTCCGTTACCCTTGCCTTGCCTTGCTTTCCCTTGCCTTCTTTGCCTTCCGTTCCTCTTTGCTTGCCTTCCGTGCATTGCCTAGCCTTGCGTTGTCGTGCCTTAGCCTTGCCTCGTCTGACCGTGCCTTCCCTTGCGTTACCCTTTCCTTGCCTTTCCGTGCATTGCCTAGCCCTGCGTTGTCGTGCATTAGCCTTGCCTTGCCTCACCGTGCCTTGCCTTGCGTTACCCTTTCCTTGCCTTGCCGTTCATTGCCAGCCGTGCGTTGTCGTGCCTTAGCCTTGTTTCCCCTTGCCGTGCCTTTCCTTCCGTTACCCTTGCCTTCCCTTGCTTTCCCTGGCCTTCCTTACCTTCCGTTACTCTTTGCTTGCCTTCCGTGCATTGCGTAGCCTTGCGTTGTCGTGCTTTAGCCTTTTTTCACCTTGCCATAGCCTTGCTTGCGTTGCCTTGCTTTGCCTTCCATTCCTTGCCTTCCGTTACTCTTTGCTTGCCTTCCGTGCATTGTCTAGCCTTGCGTTGTCATTCCTTAGCCTTTCCTCGCCTGACCGTGCCTTGCCTTGCGTTACCGTTTCCTTGCCTTGCCGTGCATTGCCTAGCCGTGCGTTGTCGTGCATTAGCCTTGCCTTGCCTCACCGTGCCTTGCCTTGCGTTACCCTTTCCTTGCCTTGCCGTGCATTGCCTAGCCGTGCGTTGTCGTGCCTTAGCCTTGTTTCCCCTTGCCGTGCCTTTCCTTCCGTTACCCTTGCCTTCTCTTGCTTTCCCTGGCCTTCCTTGCCTTCCGTTACTCTTTGCTTGCCTTCCGTGCATTGCGTAGCCTTGCGTTGTCGTGCTTTAGGCTTTTTTCACCTTGCCATAGCCTTGCTTGCGTTGCCTTGCTTTGCCTTGCATTCCTTGCCTTCCGTTACTCTTTGCTTGCCTTCCGTGCATTGTCTAGCCTTGCGTTGTCGTTCCTTAGCCTTGCCTCGCCTGACCGTGCCTTGCGTTGCGTTACCCTTTCCTTGCCTTGCCGTGCATTGCCTAGCCGTGCGTTGTCGTGCATTAGCCTTGCCTTGCCTCACCGTGCCTTGCCTTGCGTTACCCTTTCCTTGCCTTGCCGTGCATTGCCTAGCCGTGCGTTGTCGTGCCTTAGCCTTGTTTCAACTTGCTATAGCCTTGCTTGCGTTGCCTTGCTTTGCCTTGCCTTCCTTGCCTTCCGTTACTCTTTGCTTGCCTTCCGTGCATTGCCTAGCCTTGCTTTGTCGTGCCTTAGCCTTTTTTCACCTTGCCATAGCCTTGCTTGCGTTGCCTTGATTTGCTTTGCATTCCTTGCCTTCCGTTGCTCTTTGCTTGCCTTCCGTGCATTGCCTAGCCTTGTATTGTCGTGCATTAGCCTTGCCTTGCCTCACCGTGCCTTGCCTTCCGTTACCCTTTCCTTTCCTGGCCGTGCATTGCCTAGCCGTGCGTTGCCGTCCCTTCGCCTTGTTTCCCCTTGCCGTGCCGTGCCTTTTGTTACACTTGCCTTGCCTTGCTTTGCCTTGCCTTCCTTTCCTTCCGTTACTCTTTCCCTGCCTAGCCGTGCACTGCGTAGCCTTGCGTTGTCGTGCATTAGCCTTCCCTCCCCTGACAGTGCCTTGCCTTGCGTGACCCTTTCCTTGCCTTTCCGTGCATTGCCTAGTCCTGCGTTGTCGTGCCTTAGCCTTGTTTCCCCTTGCCGTGCCGTTCCTTCCGTTACCCTTGCCTTGACTTCCTTTCCCTTGCCTTCCTTGCTTTCCGTTACTCTGTGCTTGCCTTCCGTGCATTGCCTAGCCTTGCGTTGTCGTGCCTTAGCCTTACCTCGCCTGACCGTGCCTTGCCTTGCGTTAGCCTTTCCTTGCCTTGCCGTGCATTGCCCAGCCGTGCGTTGTCGTGCATTAGCCTTGCCTTGCCTCACCGTGCCTTGCCTTGCGTTACACTTTCCTTGCCTTGCCGTGCATTGCCTAGCCGTGCGTTGTCGTGCCTTAGCCTTGTTTCCCCTTGCCGTGCCGTGCCTTTTGTTACAATTGCCTTGCCTGGATTTGCCTTGCCTTCCTTTCCTTCCGTTTCTCTTTCCTTGCCTTACCGTGCACTGTCTAGCCTTGCGTTGTCGTGCATTAGCCTTGCCTCACCTGACCGTGCCTTGCCTTGCGTTACACTTTCCTTGGCTGGCCGTGCATTGCCTAGCCGTGCGTTGCCGTCCCTTAGCCTTGTTTCCCCTTGCCGAGCCGTTCCTTCTGTTACCCTTGCCTTGCCTTGCTTTCCCTTGCCTTCCTTGCCTTCCGTTACTCTTTGCTTGCCTTCCGGGCATTGCCTAGCCTTGCGTTGTCGTGCCTTAGCCTTGCCTCGTCTGACCGTGCCTTCCCTTGCGTTACCCTTTCCTTGGCTTGCCGTGCATTGCCTAGCCCTGCGTTGTCGTGCATTAGCCTTGCCTTGCCTCACCGTGCCTTGCCTTGCGTTACCCTTTCCTTGCCTTGCCGTGCATTGCCTAGCCGTGCGTTGTCGTGCCTTAGCCTTGTTTCCCCTTGCCGTGCGTTTCCTTCCGTTACGCTTGCCTTGCCTTGCTTTCCCTTGCCTTCCTTGCCTTCCGTTACTCTTTGCTTGCCTTCCGTGCATTTCCTAGCCTTGCGTTGTCGTGCCTTAGCCTTGCGTCGTCTGACCGTGCCTTCCCTTGCATTACCCTTTCCTTGCCTTGCCGTGCATGGCCTAGCAGTGTGTTGTCGTGCATTAGCCTTGCCTTGCCTCACCGTGCCTTGCCTTGCGTTACCCTTTCCTTGCCTTGCCATTCATTGCCTAGCCGTGCGTTGTCGTGCCTTAGCCTTGTTTCCCCTTGCCGTGCGTTTCCTTCCGTTATGCTTGCCTTGCCTTGCTTTCCCTTGCCTTCCTTGCTTTCCGTTACTCTTTGCTTGCCTTCCGTGCATTGCCTAGCCTTGCGTTGTCGTGCCTTAGCTTTGCCTCGCCTGACAGTGCCTTGCCTTGCGTTAGCCTTTCCTTGCCTTGCCGTGCATTGCCCAGCCGTGCGTTGTCGTGCATTAGCCTTGCCTTGGCTCACCGTGCCTTGCCTTGCGTTACCCTTTCCTTGCCTTGCCGTGCATTGCCTAGCCGTGCGTTGTCGTGTCTTAGCCTTGTTTCCTCTTGCCGTGCCGTGCCTTTTGTTACACTTGCCTCGCCTGGATTTGCCTTGCCTTCCTTTCCTTCCGTTTCTCTTTCCTTGCCTTACCGTGCACTGTCTAGCGTTGCGTTGTCGTGCATTAGCCTTGCCTCACCTGACCGTGCCTTGCCTTGCGTTACCCTTTCCTTGGCTGGCCGTGCATTGCCTAGCCGTGCGTTGCCGTCCCTTAGCCTTGTTTCCCCTTGCCGAGCCGTTCCTTCTGTTACCCTTGCCTTGCCTTGCTTTCCCTTGCCTTCCTTGCCTTCCGTTACTCTTTGCTTGCCTTCCGGGCATTGCCTAGCCTTGCGTTGTCGTGCCTTAGCCTTGCCTCGTCTGACCGTGCCTTCCCTTGCGTTACCCTTTCCTTGCCTTGCCGTGCATTGCCTAGCCCTGCGTTGTCGTGCATTAGCCTTACCTTGCCTCACCGTGCCTTGCCTTGCGTTACCCTTTCCTTGCCTTGCCGTTCATTGCCTAGCCGTGCGTTGTCGTGCCTTAGCCTTGTTTCCCCTTGCCGTGCCTTTCCTTCCGTTACCCTTGCCTTCCCTTGCTTTCCCTGGCCTTCCTTGCCTTCCATTACTCTTTGCTTGCCTTCCGTGCATTGCGTAGCCTTGCGTTGTCGTGCTTTAGCCTTTTTTCACCTTGCCATAGCCTTGCTTGCGTTGCCTTGCTTTGCCTTGCATTCCTTGCCTTCCGTTACTCTTTGCTTGCCTTCCGTGCATTGTCTAGCCTTGCGTTGTCATTCCTTAGCCTTCCCTCGCCTGACCGTGCCTTGCGTTGCGTTACCATTTCCTTGCCTTGCCGTGCATTGCCTAGCCGTGCGTTGTCGTGCATTAGCCTTGCCTTGCCTCACCGTGCCTTGCCTTGCGTTACCCTTTCCTTGCCTTGCCGTGCATTGCCTAGCCGTGCGTTGTCGTGCCTTAGCCTTGTTTCACCTTGCTATAGCCTTGCTTGCGTTGCCTTGCTTTGCCTTGTCTTCCTTGCCTTCCGTTACTCTTTGCTTGCCTTCCGTGCATTGCCTAGCCGTGCGTTGTCGTGCCTTAGCCTTGTTTCACCTTGCTATAGCCTTGCTTGCGTTGCCTTGCTTTGCCTTGCCTTCCTTGCCTTCCGTTACTCTTTGCTTGCCTTCCGTGCATTGCCTAGCCTTGCGTTGTCGTGCCTTAGCTTTGCCTCGCCTGACCGTGCCTTGCCTTGCGTTAGCCTTTCCTTGCCTTGCCGTGCATTGCCCAGCCGTGCGTTGTCGTGCATTAGCCTTGCCTTGCCTCACCGTGCCTTGCCTTGCGTTACCCTTTCCTTGCCTTGCCGTGCATTGCCTAGCCGTGCGTTGTCGTGTCTTAGCCTTGTTTCCTCTTGCCGTGCCGTCCTTTTGTTGCACTTGCCTCGCCTGGATTTGCCTTGCCTTCCTTTCCTTCCGTTTCTCTTTCCTTGCCTTACCGTGCACTGTCTAGCGTTGCGTTGTCGTGCATTAGCCTTGCCTCACCTGACCGTGCCTTGCCTTGCGTTACGCTTTCCTTGGCTGGCCGTGCATTGCCAAGCCGTGCGTTGCCGTCCCTTAGCCTTGTTTCCCCTTGCCGAGCAGTTCCTTCTGTTACCCTTGCCTTCCCTTGCTTTCCCTTGGCTTCCTTGCCTTCCGTTACTCTTTGCTTGCCTTCCGGGCATTCCCTAGCCATGCGTTGTCGTGCCTTAGCCTTGCCTCGTCTGACCGTGCCTTCCCTTGCGTTACCCTTTCCTTGCCTTGCCGTGCATTGCCTAGCCGTGCGTTGTCGTGCATTAGCGTTGCCTTGCCTTACCGTGCCTTGCCTTGCGTTACCCTTTCCTTGCCTTGCCGTTCTTTGCCTAGCCGTGCGTTGTCGTGCCTTAGCCTTGTTTCCCCTTGCCGTGCGTTTCCTTCCGTTACCCTTGCCTTGCCTTGCTTTCCCTTGCCTTCTTTGCCTTCCGTTCCTCTTTGCTTGCCTTCCGTGCATTGCCTAGCCTTGCGTTGTCGTGCCTTAGCCTTGCCTCGTCTGACCGTGCCTTCCCTTGCGTTACCCTTTCCTTGCCTTTCCGTGCATTGCCTAGCCCTGCGTTGTCGTGCATTAGCCTTGCCTTGCCTCACCGTGCCTTGCCTTGCGTTACCCTTTCCTTGCCTTGCCGTTCATTGCCAGCCGTGCGTTGTCGTGCCTTAGCCTTGTTTCCCCTTGCCGTGCCTTTCCTTCCGTTACCCTTGCCTTCCCTTGCTTTCCCTGGCCTTCCTTACCTTCCGTTACTCTTTGCTTGCCTTCCGTGCATTGCGTAGCCTTGCGTTGTCGTGCTTTAGCCTTTTTTCACCTTGCCATAGCCTTGCTTGCGTTGCCTTGCTTTGCCTTGCATTCCTTGCCTTCCGTTACTCTTTGCTTGCCTTCCGTGCATTGTCTAGCCTTGCGTTGTCATTCCTTAGCCTTTCCTCGCCTGACCGTGCCTTGCCTTGCGTTACCGTTTCCTTGCCTTGCCGTGCATTGCCTAGCCGTGCGTTGTCGTGCATTAGCCTTGCCTTGCCTCACCGTGCCTTGCCTTGCGTTACCCTTTCCTTGCCTTGCCGTGCATTGCCTAGCCGTGCGTTGTCGTGCCTTAGCCTTGTTTCCCCTTGCCGTGCCTTTCCTTCCGTTACCCTTGCCTTCTCTTGCTTTCCCTGGCCTTCCTTGCCTTCCGTTACTCTTTGCTTGCCTTCCGTGCATTGCGTAGCCTTGCGTTGTCGTGCTTTAGGCTTTTTTCACCTTGCCATAGCCTTGCTTGCGTTGCCTTGCTTTGCCTTGCATTCCTTGCCTTCCGTTACTCTTTGCTTGCCTTCCGTGCATTGTCTAGCCTTGCGTTGTCGTTCCTTAGCCTTGCCTCGCCTGACCGTGCCTTGCGTTGCGTTACCCTTTCCTTGCCTTGCCGTGCATTGCCTAGCCGTGCGTTGTCGTGCATTAGCCTTGCCTTGCCTCACCGTGCCTTGCCTTGCGTTACACTTTCCTTGCCTTGCCGTGCATTGCCTAGCCGTGCGTTGTCGTGCCTTAGCCTTGTTTCAACTTGCTATAGCCTTGCTTGCGTTGCCTTGCTTTGCCTTGCCTTCCTTGCCTTCCGTTACTCTTTGCTTGCCTTCCGTGCATTGCCTAGCCTTGCTTTGTCGTGCCTTAGCCTTTTTTCACCTTGCCATAGCCTTGCTTGCGTTGCCTTGATTTGCTTTGCATTCCTTGCCTTCCGTTGCTCTTTGCTTGCCTTCCGTGCATTGCCTAGCCTTGTATTGTCGTGCATTAGCCTTGCCTTGCCTCACCGTGCCTTGCCTTCCGTTACCCTTTCCTTTCCTGGCCGTGCATTGCCTAGCCGTGCGTTGCCGTCCCTTCGCCTTGTTTCCCCTTGCCGTGCCGTGCCTTTTGTTACACTTGCCTTGCCTTGCTTTGCCTTGCCTTCCTTTCCTTCCGTTACTCTTTCCCTGCCTAGCCGTGCACTGCGTAGCCTTGCGTTGTCGTGCATTAGCCTTCCCTCCCCTGACAGTGCCTTGCCTTGCGTGACCCTTTCCTTGCCTTTCCGTGCATTGCCTAGTCCTGCGTTGTCGTGCCTTAGCCTTGTTTCCCCTTGCCGTGCCGTTCCTTCCGTTACCCTTGCCTTGACTTCCTTTCCCTTGCCTTCCTTGCTTTCCGTTACTCTGTGCTTGCCTTCCGTGCATTGCCTAGCCTTGCGTTGTCGTGCCTTAGCCTTACCTCGCCTGACCGTGCCTTGCCTTGCGTTAGCCTTTCCTTGCCTTGCCGTGCATTGCCCAGCCGTGCGTTGTCGTGCATTAGCCTTGCCTTGCCTCACCGTGCCTTGCCTTGCGTTACCCTTTCCTTGCCTTGCCGTGCATTGCCTAGCCGTGCGTTGTCGTGTCTTAGCCTTGTTTCCCCTTGCCGTGCCGTGCCTTTTGTTACAATTGCCTTGCCTGGATTTGCCTTGCCTTCCTTTCCTTCCGTTTCTCTTTCCTTGCCTTACCGTGCACTGTCTAGCCTTGCGTTGTCGTGCATTAGCCTTGCCTCACCTGACCGTGCCTTGCCTTGCGTTACACTTTCCTTGGCTGGCCGTGCATTGCCTAGCCGTGCGTTGCCGTCCCTTAGCCTTGTTTCCCCTTGCCGAGCCGTTCCTTCTGTTACCCTTGCCTTGCCTTGCTTTCCCTTGCCTTCCTTGCCTTCCGTTACTCTTTGCTTGCCTTCCGGGCATTGCCTAGCCTTGCGTTGTCGTGCCTTAGCCTTGCCTCGTCTGACCGTGCCTTCCCTTGCGTTACCCTTTCCTTGGCTTGCCGTGCATTGCCTAGCCCTGCGTTGTCGTGCATTAGCCTTGCCTTGCCTCACCGTGCCTTGCCTTGCGTTACCCTTTCCTTGCCTTGCCGTGCATTGCCTAGCCGTGCGTTGTCGTGCCTTAGCCTTGTTTCCCCTTGCCGTGCGTTTCCTTCCGTTACGCTTGCCTTGCCTTGCTTTCCCTTGCCTTCCTTGCCTTCCGTTACTCTTTGCTTGCCTTCCGTGCATTTCCTAGCCTTGCGTTGTCGTGCCTTAGCCTTGCGTCGTCTGACCGTGCCTTCCCTTGCATTACCCTTTCCTTGCCTTGCCGTGCATGGCCTAGCAGTGTGTTGTCGTGCATTAGCCTTGCCTTGCCTCACCGTGCCTTGCCTTGCGTTACCCTTTCCTTGCCTTGCCATTCATTGCCTAGCCGTGCGTTGTCGTGCCTTAGCCTTGTTTCCCCTTGCCGTGCGTTTCCTTCCGTTATGCTTGCCTTGCCTTGCTTTCCCTTGCCTTCCTTGCTTTCCGTTACTCTTTGCTTGCCTTCCGTGCATTGCCTAGCCTTGCGTTGTCGTGCCTTAGCTTTGCCTCGCCTGACAGTGCCTTGCCTTGCGTTAGCCTTTCCTTGCCTTGCCGTGCATTGCCCAGCCGTGCGTTGTCGTGCATTAGCCTTGCCTTGGCTCACCGTGCCTTGCCTTGCGTTACCCTTTCCTTGCCTTGCCGTGCATTGCCTAGCCGTGCGTTGTCGTGTCTTAGCCTTGTTTCCTCTTGCCGTGCCGTGCCTTTTGTTACACTTTCCTCGCCTGGATTTGCCTTGCCTTCCTTTCCTTCCGTTTCTCTTTCCTTGCCTTACCGTGCACTGTCTAGCCTTGCGTTGTCGTGCATTAGCCTTGCCTTGCCTCACCGTGCCTTGCCTTGCGTTACCCTTTCCTTGCCTTGCCGTGCATTGCCTAGCCGTGAGTTGTCGTGCCTTAGCCTTGTTTCCCCTTGCCGTGCCTTTCCGTCCGTTACCCTTGCCTTCCCTTGCTTTCCCTGGCCTTCCTTGCCTTCCATTACTCTTTGCTTGCCTTCCGTGCATTGCGTAGCCTTGCGTTGTCGTGCTTTAGCCTTTTTTCACCTTGCCATAGCCTTGCTTGCGTTGCCTTGCTTTGCCTTGCATTCCTTGCCTTCCGTTACTCTTTGCTTGCCTTCCGTGCATTGTCTAGCCTTGCGTTGTCGTTCCTTAGCCTTGCCTCGCCTGACCGTGCCTTGCGTTGCGTTACCATTTCCTTGCCTTGCCGTGCATTGCCTAGCCGTGCGTTGTCGTGCATTAGCCTTGCCTTGCCTCACCGTGCCTTGCCTTGCGTTACCCTTTCCTTGCCTTGCCGTGCATTGCCTAGCCGTGCGTTGTCGTGACTTAGCCTTGTTTCACCTTGCTATAGCCTTGCTTGCGTTGCCTTGCTTTGCCTTGCCTTCCTTGCCTTCCGTTACTCTTTGCTTGCCTTCCGTGCATTGCCTAGCCGTGCGTTGTCGTGCCTTAGCCTTGTTTCACCTTGCTATAGCCTTGCTTGCGTTGCCTTGCTTTGCCTTGCCTTCCTTGCCTTCCGTTACTCTTTGCTTGCCTTCCGTGCATTGCCTAGCCTTGCGTTGTCGTGCCTTAGCTTTGCCTCGCCTGACCATGCCTTGCCTTGCGTTAGCCTTTCCTTGACTTGCCGTGCATTGCCCAGCCGTGCGTTGTCGTGCATTAGCCTTGCCTTGCCTCACCGTGCCTTGCCTTGCGTTACCCTTTCCTTGCCTTGCCGTGCATTGCCTAGCCGTGCGTTGTCGTGTCTTAGCCTTGTTTCCTCTTGCCGTGCCGTGCCTTTTGTTGCACTTGCCTCGCCTGGATTTGCCTTGCCTTCCTTTCCTTCCGTTTCTCTTTCCTTGCCTTACCGTGCACTGTCTAGCGTTGCGTTGTCGTGCATTAGCCTTGCCTCACCTGACCGTGCCTTGCCTTGCGTTACCCTTTCCTTTGCTGGCCGTGCATTGCCAAGCCGTGCGTTGCCGTCCCTTAGCCTTGTTTCCCCTTGCCGAGCAGTTCCTTCTGTTACCCTTGCCTTCCCTTGCTTTCCCTTGGCTTCCTTGCCTTCCGTTACTCTTTGCTTGCCTTCCGGGCATTCCCTAGCCATGCGTTGTCGTGCCTTAGCCTTGCCTCGTCTGACCGTGCCTTCCCTTGCGTTACCCTTTCCTTGCCTTGCCGTGCATTGCCTAGCCGTGCGTTGTCGTGCATTAGCCCTGTTTCCCCTTGCCGTGCCGTACCTTTTGTTACACTTGCCTTGCCTGGATTTGCCTTGCCTTCCTTTCCTTCCGTTTCTCTTTCCTTGCCTTACCGTGCACTGTCTAGCCTTGCGTTGTCGTGCATTAGCCTTGCCTCACCTGACCGTGCCTTGCCTTGCGTTACCCTTTCCTTGGCTGGCCGTGCATTGCCTAGCCGTGCGTTGCCGTCCCTTAGCCTTGTTTCCCCTTGCCGAGCCGTTCCTTCTGTTACCCTTGCCTTGCCTTGCTTTCACTTGCCTTCCTTGCCTTCCGTTACTCTTTGCTTGCCTTCCGGGCATTGCCTAGCCTTGCGTTGTCGTGCCTTAGCCTTGCCTCGTCTGACCGTGCCTTCCCTTGCGTTACCCTTTCCTTGCCTTGCCGTTCATTGCCTAGCCCTGCGTTGTCGTGCATTAGCCTTGCCTTGCCTCACCGTGCCTTGCCTTGCGTTACCCTTTCCTTGCCTTGCCGTGCATTGCCTAGCCGTGCGTTGTCGTGCCTTAGCCTTGTTTCCCCTTGCCGTGCGTTTCCTTCCGTTACGCTTGCCTTGCCTTGCTTTCCCTTGCCTTCCTTGCCTTCCGTTACTCTTTGCTTGCCTTCTGTGCATTTCCTAGCCTTGCGTTGTCGTGCCTTAGCCTTGCGTCGTCTGACCGAGCCTTCCCTTGCATTACCCTTTCCTTGCCTTGCCGTGCATGGCCTAGCAGTGTGTTGTCGTGCATTAGCCTTGCCTTGCCTCACCGTGCCTTGCCTTGCGTTACCCTTTCCTTGCCTTGCCGTTCATTGCCTAGCCGTGCGTTGTCGTGCCTTAGCCTTGTTTCCCCTTGCCGTGCGTTTCCTTCCGTTACCCTTGCCTTGCCTTGCTTTCCCTTGCCTTCCTTGCTTTCCGTTACTCTTTGCTTGCCTTCCGTGCATTGCCTAGCCTTGCGTTGTCGTGCCTTAGCTTTGCCTCGCCTGACCGTGCCTTGCCTTGCGTTAGCCTTTCCTTGCCTTGCCGTGCATTGCCCAGTCGTGCGTTGTCGTCCATTAGCCTTGCCTTGCCTCACCGTGCCTTGCCTTGCGTTACCCTTTCCTTGCCTTGCCGTGCATTGCCTAGCCGTGCGTTGTCGTGTCTTAGCCTTGTTTCCTCTTGCCGTGCCGTGCCTTTTGTTACACTTGCCTCGCCTGGATTTGCCTTGCCTTCCTTTCCTTCCGTTTCTCTTTCCTTGCCTTACCGTGCACTGTCTAGCGTTGCGTTGTCGTGCATTAGCCTTGCGTCACCTGACCGTGCCTTGCCTTGCGTTACCCTTTCCTTGGCTGGCCGTGCATTGCCTAGCCGTGCGTTGCCGTCCCTTAGCCTTGTTTCCCCTTGCCGAGCCCTTCCTTCTGTTACCCTTGCCTTGCCTTGCTTTCCCTTGCCTTCCTTGCCTTCCGTTACTCTTTGCTTGCCTTCCGGGCATTGCCTAGCCTTGCGTTGTCGTGCATTAGCCTTGCCTTGCCTCACCGTGCCTTGCCTTGCGTTACCCTTTCCTTGCCTTGCCGTTCATTGCCTAGCCGTGCGTTGTCGTGCCTTAGCCTTGTTTCCCCTTGCCGTGCCTTTCCTTCCGTTACCCTTGCCTTCCCTTGCTTTCCCTGGCCTTCCTTGCCTTCCATTACTCTTTGCTTGCCTTCCGTGCATTGCGTAGCCTTGCGTTGTCGTGCTTTAGCCTTTTTTCACCTTGCCATAGCCTTGCTTGCGTTGCCTTGCTTTGCCTTGCATTCCTTGCCTTCCGTTACTCTTTGCTTGCCTTCCGTGCATTGTCTAGCCTTGCGTTGTCATTCCTTAGCCTTCCCTCGCCTGACCGTGCCTTGCCTTGCGTTAGCCTTTCCTTGCCTTGCCGTGCATTGCCCAGCCGTGCGTTGTCGTGCATTAGCCTTGCCTTGCCTCACCATGCCTTGCCTTGCGTTACCCTTTCCTTGCCTTGCCGTGCATTGCCTAGCCGTGCGTTGTCGTGCCTTAGCCTTGTTTCCCCTTGCCGTGCCGTGCCTTTTGTTACACTTGCCTTGCCTGGATTTGCCTTGCCTTCCTTTCCTTCCGTTTTTCTTTCCTTGCCTTACCGTGCACTGTCTAGCCTTGCGTTGTCGTGCATTAGCCTTGCCTCACCTGACAGTGCCTT
The DNA here is from genome assembly GCF_037893015.1 of Macrotis lagotis. Lineage (NCBI taxonomy): Eukaryota > Metazoa > Chordata > Mammalia > Peramelemorphia > Peramelidae > Macrotis > Macrotis lagotis. Next base: position 169,681 of record NW_027421936.1, on the reverse strand, counting down.
GCCTTGCGTTACCCTTTCCTTGGCTGGCCGTGCATTGCCTAGCCGTGCGTTGCCGTCCCTTAGCCATGTTTCCCCTTGCCGAGCCGTTCCTTCTGTTACCCTTGCCTTGCCTTGCTTTCCCTTGCTTTCCTTGCCTTCCGTTACTCTTTGCTTGCCTTCCGGGCATTGCCTAGCCATGCGTTGTCGTGCCTTGGCCTTGCCTCGTCTGACCGTGCCTTCCCTTGCGTTACCCTTTCCTTGCCTTGCCGTGCATTGCCTAGCCCTGCGTTGTCGTGCATTAGCCTTGCCTTGCCTCAACGTGCCTTGCCTTGCGTTACCCTTTCATTGCCTTGCCGTTCATTGCCTAGCCGTGCGTTGTCGTGCCTTAGCCTTGTTTCCCCTTGCCGTGCCTTTCCTTCCGTTACCCTTGCCTTCCCTTGCTTTCCCTGGCCTTCCTTGCCTTCCGTTACTCTTTGCTTGCCTTCCGTGCATTGCGTAGCCTTGCGTTGTCGTGCTTTAGCCTTTTTTCACCTTGCCATAGCCTTGCTTGCGTTGCCTTGCTTTGCCTTGCATTCCTTGCCTTCCGTTACTCTTTGCTTGCCTTCTGTGCATTGTCTAGCCTTGCGTTGTCATTCCTTAGCCTTGCCTCGCCTGACCGTGCTTTGCCTTGCGTTACCCTTTCCTTCCCTTGCCGTGCATTGCCTAGCCGTGCGTTGTCGTGCATTAGCCTTGCCTTGCCTCACCGTGCCTTGCCTTGCGTTACCCTTTCCTTGACTTGCCGTTCATTGCCTAGCCTTGCGTTGTCGTGCCTTAGACTTGTTTCCCCTTGCCGTGCCTTTCCTTCCGTTACCCTTGCCTTCCCTTGCTTTCCCTGGCCTTCCTTGCCTTCCGTTACTCTTTGCTTGCCTTCCGTGCATTGCGTAGCCTTGCGTTGTCGTGCTTTAGCCTTTTTTCACCTTGCCATAGCCTTGCTTGCGTTGCCTTGCTTTGCCTTGCATTCCTTGCCTTCCGTTACTCTTTGCTTGCCTTCCGTGCATTGTCTAGCCTTGCGTTGTCGTTCCTTAGCCTTGCCTCGCCTGACCGTGCCTTGCGTTGCGTTACCATTTCCTTGCCTTGCCGTGCATTGCCTAGCCGTGCGTTGTCGTGCATTAGCCTTGCCTTGCCTCACCGTGCCTTGCCTTGCGTTACCCTTTCCTTGCCTTGCCGTGCATTGCCTAGCCGTGCGTTGTCGTGCCTTAGCCTTGTTTCACCTTGCTATAGCCTTGCTTGCGTTGCCTTGCTTTGCCTTGCCTTCCTTGCCTTCCGTTACTCTTTGCTTGCCTTCCGTGCATTGCCTAGCCGTGCGTTGTCGTGCCTTAGCCTTGTTTCACCTTGCTATAGCCTTGCTTGCGTTGCCTTGCTTTGCCTTGCCTTCCTTGCCTTCCGTTACTCTTTGCTTGCCTTCCGTGCATTGCCTAGCCTTGCGTTGTCGTGCCTTAGCTTTGCCTCGCCTGACCGTGCCTTGCCTTGCGTTAGCCTTTCCTTGCCTTGCCGTGCATTGCCCAGCCGTGCGTTGTCGTGCATTAGCCTTGCCTTGCCTCACCGTGCCTTGCCTTGCGTTACCCTTTCCTTGCCTTGCCGTGCATTGCCTAGCCGTGCGTTTTCGTGTCTTAGCCTTGTTTCCTCTTGCCGTGCCGTCCTTTTGTTGCACTTGCCTCGCCTGGATTTGCCTTGCCTTCCTTTCCTTCCGTTTCTCTTTCCTTGCCTTACCGTGCACTGTCTAGCGTTGCGTTGTCGTGCATTAGCCTTGCCTCACCTGACCGTGCCTTGCCTTGCGTTACCCTTTCCTTGGCTGGCCGTGCATTGCCAAGCCGTGCGTTGCCGTCCCTTAGCCTTGTTTACCCTTGCCGAGCAGTTCCTTCTGTTACCCTTGCCTTCCCTTGCTTTCCCTTGGCTTCCTTGCCTTCCGTTACTCTTTGCTTGCCTTCCGGGCATTCCCTAGCCATGCGTTGTCGTGCCTTAGCCTTGCCTCGTCTGACCGTGCCTTCCCTTGCGTTACCCTTTCCTTGCCTTGCCGTGCATTGCCTAGCCGTGCGTTGTCGTGCATTAGCGTTGCCTTGCCTTACCGTGCCTTGCCTTGCGTTACCCTTTCCTTGCCTTGCCGTTCTTCGCCTAGCCGTGCGTTGTCGTGCCTTAGCCTTGTTTCCCCTTGCCGTGCGTTTCCTTCCGTTACCCTTGCCTTGCCTTGCTTTCCCTTGCCTTCTTTGCCTTCCGTTCCTCTTTGCTTGCCTTCCGTGCATTGCCTAGCCTTGCGTTGTCGTGCCTTAGCCTTGCCTCGTCTGACCGTGCCTTCCCTTGCGTTACCCTTTCCTTGCCTTGCCGTGCATTGCCTAGCCCTGCGTTGTCGTGCATTAGCCTTGCCTTGCCTCACCGTGCCTTGCCTTGCGTTACCCTTTCCTTGCCTTGCCGTTCATTGCCAGCCGTGCGTTGTCGTGCCTTAGCCTTGTTTCCCCTTGCCGTGCCTTTCCTTCCGTTACCCTTGCCTTCCCTTGCTTTCCCTGGCCTTCCTTACCTTCCGTTACTCTTTGCTTGCCTTCCGTGCATTGCGTAGCCTTGCGTTGTCGTGCTTTAGCCTTTTTTCACCTTGCCATAGCCTTGCTTGCGTTGCCTTGCTTTGCCTTGCATTCCTTGCCTTCCGTTACTCTTTGCTTGCCTTCCGTGCATTGTCTAGCCTTGCGTTGTCATTCCTTAGCCTTGCCTCGCCTGACCGTGCCTTGCCTTGCGTTACCGTTTCCTTGCCTTGCCGTGCATTGCCTAGCCGTGCGTTGTCGTGCATTAGCCTTGCCTTGCCTCACCGTGCCTTGCCTTGCGTTACCCTTTCCTTGCCTTGCCGTGCATTGCCTAGCCGTGCGTTGTCGTGCCTTAGCCTTGTTTCCCCTTGCCGTGCCTTTCCTTCCGTTACCCTTGCCTTCTCTTGCTTTCCCTGGCCTTCCTTGCCTTCCGTTACTCTTTGCTTGCCTTCCGTGCATTGCGTAGCCTTGCGTTGTCGTGCTCTAGGCTTTTTTCACCTTGCCATAGCCTTGCTTGCGTTGCCTTGCTTTGCCTTGCATTCCTTGCCTTCCGTTACTCTTTGCTTGCCTTCCGTGCATTGCCTAGCCTTGCGTTGTCGTTCCTTAGCCTTGCCTCGCCTGACCGTGCCTTGCGTTCCTTTACCCTTTCCTTGCCTTGCCGTGCATTGCCTAGCCGTGCGTTGTCGTGCATTAGCCTTGCCTTGCCTCACCGTGCCTTGCCTTGCGTTACCCTTTCCTTGCCTTGCCGTGCATTGCCTAGCCGTGCGTTGTCGTGCCTTAGCCTTGTTTCACCTTGCTATAGCCTTGCTTGCGTTGCCTTGCTTTGCCTTGCCTTCCTTGCCTTCCGTTACTCTTTGCTTGCCTTCCGTGCATTGCCTAGCCTTGCTTTGTCGTGCCTTAGCCTTTTTTCACCTTGCCATAGCCTTGCTTGCGTTGCCTTGATTTGCTTTGCATTCCTTGCTTTCCGTTGCTCTTTGCTTGCCTTCCGTGCATTGCCTAGCCTTGTATTGTCGTGCATTAGCCTTGCCTTGCCTCACCGTGCCTTGCCTTCCGTTACCCTTTCCTTTCCTGGCCGTCCATTGCCTAGCCGTGCGTTGCCGTCCCTTCGCCTTGTTTCCCCTTGTCGTGCCGTGCCTTTTGTTACACTTGCCTTGCCTTGCTTTGCCTTGCCTTCCTTTCCTTCCGTTACTCTTTCCCTGCCTAGCCGTGCACTGCGTAGCCTTGCGTTGTCGTGCATTAGCCTTCCCTCCCCTGACAGTGCCTTGCCTTGCGTGACCCTTTCCTTGCCTTTCCGTGCATTGCCTAGTCCTGCGTTGTCGTGCCTTAGCCTTGTTTCCCCTTGCCGTGCCGTTCCTTCCGTTACCCTTGCCTTGACTTCCTTTCCCTTGCCTTCCTTGCCTTCCGTTACTCTTTGCTTGCCTTCCGGGCATTGCCTAGCCTTGCGTTGTCGTGCCTTAGCCTTGCCTCGTCTGACCGTGCCTTCCCTTGCGTTACCCTTTCCTTGCCTTGCCGTTCATTGCCTAGCCCTGCGTTGTCGTGCATTAGCCTTGCCTTGCCTCACCGTGCCTTGCCTTGCGTTACCCTTTCCTTGCCTTGCCGTGCATTGCCTAGCCGTGCGTTGTCGTGCCTTAGCCTTGTTTCCCCTTGCCGTGCGTTTCCTTCCGTTACGCTTGCCTTGCCTTGCTTTCCCTTGCCTTCCTTGCCTTCCGTTACTCTTTGCTTGCCTTCTGTGCATTTCCTAGCCTTGCGTTGTCGTGCCTTAGCCTTGCGTCGTCTGACCGAGCCTTCCCTTGCATTACCCTTTCCTTGCCTTGCCGTGCATGGCCTAGCAGTGTGTTGTCGTGCATTAGCCTTGCCTTGCCTCACCGTGCCTTGCCTTGCGTTACCCTTTCCTTGCCTTGCCGTTCATTGCCTAGCCGTGCGTTGTCGTGCCTTAGCCTTGTTTCCCCTTGCCGTGCGTTTCCTTCCGTTACCCTTGCCTTGCCTTGCTTTCCCTTGCCTTCCTTGCTTTCCGTTACTCTTTGCTTGCCTTCCGTGCATTGCCTAGCCTTGCGTTGTCGTGCCTTAGCTTTGCCTCGCCTGACCGTGCCTTGCCTTGCGTTAGCCTTTCCTTGCCTTGCCGTGCATTGCCCAGTCGTGCGTTGTCGTCCATTAGCCTTGCCTTGCCTCACCGTGCCTTGCCTTGCGTTACCCTTTCCTTGCCTTGCCGTGCATTGCCTAGCCGTGCGTTGTCGTGTCTTAGCCTTGTTTCCTCTTGCCGTGCCGTGCCTTTTGTTACACTTGCCTCGCCTGGATTTGCCTTGCCTTCCTTTCCTTCCGTTTCTCTTTCCTTGCCTTACCGTGCACTATCTAGCGTTGCGTTGTCGTGCATTAGCCTTGCCTCACCTGACCGTGCCTTGCCTTGCGTTACCCTTTCCTTGGCTGGCCGTGCATTGCCTAGCCGTGCGTTGCCGTCCCTTAGCCTTGTTTCCCCTTGCCGAGCCCTTCCTTCTGTTACCCTTGCCTTGCCTTGCTTTCCCTTGCCTTCCTTGCCTTCCGTTACTCTTTGCTTGCCTTCCGGGCATTGCCTAGCCTTGCGTTGTCGTGCCTTAGCCTTGCCTCGTCTGACCGTGCCTTCCCTTGCGTTACCCTTTCCTTGCCTTGCCGTGCATTGCCTAGCCCTGCGTTGTCGTGCATTAGCCTTACCTTGCCTCACCGTGCCTTGCCTTGCGTTACCCTTTCCTTGCCTTGCCGTTCATTGCCTAGCCGTGCGTTGTCGTGCCTTAGCCTTGTTTCCCCTTGCCGTGCCTTTCCTTCCGTTACCCTTGCCTTCCCTTGCTTTCCCTGGCCTTCCTTGCCTTCCATTACTCTTTGCTTGGCTTCCGTGCATTGCGTAGCCTTGCGTTGTCGTGCTTTAGCCTTTTTTCACCTTGCCATAGCCTTGCTTGCGTTGCCTTGCTTTGCCTTGCATTCCTTGCCTTCCGTTACTCTTTGCTTGCCTTCCGTGCATTGTCTAGCCTTGCGTTGTCATTCCTTAGCCTTCCCTCGCCTGACCGTGCCTTGCCTTGCGTTAGCCTTTCCTTGCCTTGCCGTGCATTGCCCAGCCGTGCGTTGTCGTGCATTAGCCTTGCCTTGCCTCACCATGCCTTGCCTTGCGTTACCCTTTCCTTGCCTTGCCGTGCATTGCCTAGCCGTGCGTTGTCGTGCCTTAGCCTTGTTTCCCCTTGCCGTGCCGTGCCTTTTGTTACACTTGCCTTGCCTGGATTTGCCTTGCCTTCCTTTCCTTCCGTTTTTCTTTCCTTGCCTTACCGTGCACTGTCTAGCCTTGCGTTGTCGTGCATTAGCCTTGCCTCACCTGACAGTGCCTTGCCTTGCGTTACCCTTTCCTTGGCTGGCCGTGCATTGCCTAGCCGTGCGTTGCCGTCCCTTAGCCATGTTTCCCCTTGCCGAGCCGTTCCTTCTGTTACCCTTGCCTTGCCTTGCTTTCCCTTGCTTTCCTTGCCTTCCGTTACTCTTTGCTTGCCTTCCGGGCATTGCCTAGCCATGCGTTGTCGTGCCTTGGCCTTGCCTCGTCTGACCGTGCCTTCCCTTGCGTTACCCTTTCCTTGCCTTGCCGTGCATTGCCTAGCCCTGCGTTGTCGTGCATTAGCCTTGCCTTGCCTCACCGTGCCTTGCCTTGCGTTACCCTTTCATTGCCTTGCCGTTCATTGCCTAGCCGTGCGTTGTCGTGCCTTAGCCTTGTTTCCCCTTGCCGTGCCTTTCCTTCCGTTACCCTTGCCTTCCCTTGCTTTCCCTGGCCTTCCTTGCCTTCCGTTACTCTTTGCTTGCCTTCCGTGCATTGCGTAGCCTTGCGTTGTCGTGCTTTAGCCTTTTTTCACCTTGCCATAGCCTTGCTTGCGTTGCCTTGCTTTGCCTTGCATTCCTTGCCTTCCGTTACTCTTTGCTTGCCTTCCGTGCATTGTCTAGCCTTGCGTTGTCATTCCTTAGCCTTGCCTCGCCTGACCGTGCTTTGCCTTGCGTTACCCTTTCCTTCCCTTGTCGTGCATTGCCTAGCCGTGCGTTGTCGTGCATTAGCCTTGCCTTGCCTCACCGTGCCTTGCCTTGCGTTACCCTTTCCTTGACTTGCCGTTCATTGCCTAGCCTTGCGTTGTCGTGCCTTAGACTTGTTTCCCCTTGCCGTGCCTTTCCTTCCGTTACCCTTGCCTTCCCTTGCTTTCCCTGGCCTTCCTTGCCTTCCGTTACTCTTTGCTTGCCTTCCGTGCATTGCGTAGCCTTGCGTTGTCGTGCTTTAGCCTTTTTTCACCTTGCCATAGCCTTGCTTGCGTTGCCTTGCTTTGCCTTGCATTCCTTGCCTTCCGTTACTCTTTGCTTGCCTTCCGTGCATTGTCTAGCCTTGCGTTGTCGTTCCTTAGCCTTGCCTCGCCTGACCGTGCCTTGCGTTGCGTTACCATTTCCTTGCCTTGCCGTGCATTGCCTAGCCGTGCGTTGTCGTGCATTAGCCTTGCCTTGCCTCACCGTGCCTTGCCTTGCGTTACCCTTTCCTTGCCTTGCCGTGCATTGCCTAGCCGTGCGTTGTCGTGCCTTAGCCTTGTTTCACCTTGCTATAGCCTTGCTTGCGTTGCCTTGCTTTGCCTTGCCTTCCTTGCCTTCCGTTACTCTTTGCTTGCCTTCCGTGCATTGCCTAGCCGTGCGTTGTCGTGCCTTAGCCTTGTTTCACCTTGCTATAGCCTTGCTTGCGTTGCCTTGCTTTGCCTTGCCTTCCTTGCCTTCCGTTACTCTTTGCTTGCCTTCAGTGCATTGCCTAGCCTTGCGTTGTCGTGCCTTAGATTTGCCTCGCCTGACCGTGCCTTACCTTGCGTTACCCTTTCCTTGCCTTGCCGTGCATTGCCTAGCCGTGCGTTGTCGTGCATTAGCCTTGCCTTGCCTCACCATGCCTTGCCTTGCGTTACCCTTTCCTTGCCTTGCCGTGCATTGCCTAGCCGTGCGTTGTCGTGCCTTAGCCTTGTTTCCCCTTGCCGTGCCGTGCCTTTTGTTACACTTGCCTTGCCTGGATTTGCCTTGCCTTCCTTTCCTTCCGTTTTTCTTTCCTTGCCTTACCGTGCACTGTCTAGCCTTGCGTTGTCGTGCATTAGCCTTGCCTCACCTGACAGTGCCTTGCCTTGCGTTACCCTTTCCTTGGCTGGCCGTGCATTGCCTAGCCGTGCGTTGCCGTCCCTTAGCCATGTTTCCCCTTGCCGAGCCGTTCCTTCTGTTACCCTTGCCTTGCCTTGCTTTCCCTTGCTTTCCTTGCCTTCCGTTACTCTTTGCTTGCCTTCCGGGCATTGCCTAGCCATGCGTTGTCGTGCCTTGGCCTTGCCTCGTCTGACCGTGCCTTCCCTTGCGTTACCCTTTCCTTGCCTTGCCGTGCATTGCCTAGCCCTGCGTTGTCGTGCATTAGCCTTGCCTTGCCTCACCGTGCCTTGCCTTGCGTTACCCTTTCATTGCCTTGCCGTTCATTGCCTAGCCGTGCGTTGTCGTGCCTTAGCCTTGTTTCCCCTTGCCGTGCCTTTCCTTCCGTTACCCTTGCCTTCCCTTGCTTTCCCTGGCCTTCCTTGCCTTCCGTTACTCTTTGCTTGCCTTCCGTGCGTTGCGTAGCCTTGCGTTGTCGTGCTTTAGCCTTTTTTCACCTTGCCATAGCCTTGCTTGCGTTGCCTTGCTTTGCCTTGCATTCCTTGCCTTCCGTTACTCTTTGCTTGCCTTCCGTGCATTGTCTAGCCTTGCGTTGTCATTCCTTAGCCTTGCCTCGCCTGACCGTGCTTTGCCTTGCGTTACCCTTTCCTTCCCTTGCCGTGCATTGCCTAGCCGTGCGTTGTCGTGCATTAGCCTTGCCTTGCCTCACCGTGCCTTGCCTTGCGTTACCCTTTCCTTGACTTGCCGTTCATTGCCTAGCCTTGCGTTGTCGTGCCTTAGACTTGTTTCCCCTTGCCGTGCCTTTCCTTCCGTTACCCTTGCCTTCCCTTGCTTTCCCTGGCCTTCCTTGCCTTCCGTTACTCTTTGCTTGCCTTCCGTGCATTGCGTAGCCTTGCGTTGTCGTGCTTTAGCCTTTTTTCACCTTGCCATAGCCTTGCTTGCGTTGCCTTGCTTTGCCTTGCATTCCTTGCCTTCCGTTACTCTTTGCTTGCCTTCCGTGCATTGTCTAGCCTTGCGTTGTCGTTCCTTAGCCTTGCCTCGCCTGACCGTGCCTTGCGTTGCGTTACCATTTCCTTGCCTTGCCGTGCATTGCCTAGCCTTGCGTTGTCGTGCTTTAGCCTTGCCTTGCCTCACCGTGCCTTGCCTTGCGTTACCCTTTCCTTGCCTTGCCGTGCATTGCCTAGCCGTGCGTTGTCGTGCCTTAGCCTTGTTTCACCTTGCTATAGCCTTGCTTGCGTTGCCTTGCTTTGCCTTGCCTTCCTTGCCTTCCGTTACTCTTTGCTTGCCTTCCGTGCATTGCCTAGCCGTGCGTTGTCGTGCCTTAGCCTTGTTTCACCTTGCTATAGCCTTGCTTGCGTTGCCTTGCTTTGCCTTGCCTTCCTTGCCTTCCGTTACTCTTTGCTTGCCTTCCGTGCATTGCCTAGCCTTGCGTTGTCGTGCCTTAGCTTTGCCTCGCCTGACCGTGCCTTGCCTTGCGTTAGCCTTTCCTTGCCTTGCCGTGCATTGCCCAGCCGTGCGTTGTCGTGCATTAGCCTTGCCTTGCCTCACCGTGCCTTGCCTTGCGTTACCCTTTCCTTGCCTTGCCGTGCATTGCCTAGCCGTGCGTTTTCGTGTCTTAGCCTTGTTTCCTCTTGCCGTGCCGTCCTTTTGTTGCACTTGCCTCGCCTGGATTTGCCTTGCCTTCCTTTCCTTCCGTTTCTCTTTCCTTGCCTTACCGTGCACTGTCTAGCGTTGCGTTGTCGTGCATTAGCCTTGCCTCACCTGACCGTGCCTTGCCTTGCGTTACCCTTTCCTTGGCTGGCCGTGCATTGCCAAGCCGTGCGTTGCCGTCCCTTAGCCTTGTTTCCCCTTGCCGAGCAGTTCCTTCTGTTACCCTTGCCTTCCCTTGCTTTCCCTTGGCTTCCTTGCCTTCCGTTACTCTTTGCTTGCCTTCCGGGCATTCCCTAGCCATGCGTTGTCGTGCCTTAGCCTTGCCTCGTCTGACCGTGCCTTCCCTTGCGTTACCCTTTCCTTGCCTTGCCGTGCATTGCCTAGCCGTGCGTTGTCGTGCATTAGCGTTGCCTTGCCTTACCGTGCCTTGCCTTGCGTTACCCTTTCCTTGCCTTGCCGTTCTTCGCCTAGCCGTGCGTTGTCGTGCCTTAGCCTTGTTTCCCCTTGCCGTGCGTTTCCTTCCGTTACCCTTGCCTTGCCTTGCTTTCCCTTGCCTTCTTTGCCTTCCGTTCCTCTTTGCTTGCCTTCCGTGCATTGCCTAGCCTTGCGTTGTCGTGCCTTAGCCTTGCCTCGTCTGACCGTGCCTTCCCTTGCGTTACCCTTTCCTTGCCTTGCCGTGCATTGCCTAGCCCTGCGTTGTCGTGCATTAGCCTTGCCTTGCCTCACCGTGCCTTGCCTTGCGTTACCCTTTCCTTGCCTTGCCGTTCATTGCCAGCCGTGCGTTGTCGTGCCTTAGCCTTGTTTCCCCTTGCCGTGCCTTTCCTTCCGTTACCCTTGCCTTCCCTTGCTTTCCCTGGCCTTCCTTACCTTCCGTTACTCTTTGCTTGCCTTCCGTGCATTGCGTAGCCTTGCGTTGTCGTGCTTTAGCCTTTTTTCACCTTGCCATAGCCTTGCTTGCGTTGCCTTGCTTTGCCTTGCATTCCTTGCCTTCCGTTACTCTTTGCTTGCCTTCCGTGCATTGTCTAGCCTTGCGTTGTCATTCCTTAGCCTTGCCTCGCCTGACCGTGCCTTGCCTTGCGTTACCGTTTCCTTGCCTTGCCGTGCATTGCCTAGCCGTGCGTTGTCGTGCATTAGCCTTGCCTTGCCTCACCGTGCCTTGCCTTGCGTTACCCTTTCCTTGCCTTGCCGTGCATTGCCTAGCCGTGCGTTGTCGTGCCTTAGCCTTGTTTCCCCTTGCCGTGCCTTTCCTTCCGTTACCCTTGCCTTCTCTTGCTTTCCCTGGCCTTCCTTGCCTTCCGTTACTCTTTGCTTGCCTTCCGTGCATTGCGTAGCCTTGCGTTGTCGTGCTCTAGGCTTTTTTCACCTTGCCATAGCCTTGCTTGCGTTGCCTTGCTTTGCCTTGCATTCCTTGCCTTCCGTTACTCTTTGCTTGCCTTCCGTGCATTGTCTAGCCTTGCGTTGTCGTTCCTTAGCCTTGCCTCGCCTGACCGTGCCTTGCGTTGCGTTACCATTTCCTTGCCTTGCCGTGCATTGCCTAGCCGTGCGTTGTCGTGCATTAGCCTTGCCTTGCCTCACCGTGCCTTGCCTTGCGTTACCCTTTCCTTGCCCTGCCGTGCATTGCCTAGCCGTGCGTTGTCGTGCCTTAGCCTTGTTTCACCTTGCCATAGCCTTCCTTGCGTTGCCTTGCTTTGCCTTGCCTTCCTTGCCTTCCGTTACTCTTTGCTTGCCTTCCGTGCATTGCCTAGCCGTGCGTTGTCGTGCCTTAGCCTTGTTTCACCTTGCTATAGCCTTGCTTGCGTTGCCTTGCTTTGCCTTGCCTTCCTTGCCTTCCGTTACTCTTTGCTTGCCTTCCGTGCATTGCCTAGCCTTGCGTTGTCGTGCCTTAGCTTTGCCTCGCCTGACCGTGCCTTGCCTTGCGTTAGCCTTTCCTTGCCTTGCCGTGCATTGCCCAGCCGTGCGTTGTCGTGCATTAGCCTTGCCTTGCCTCACCATGCCTTGCCTTGCGTTACCCTTTCCTTGCCTTGCCGTGCATTGCCTAGCCGTGCGTTGTCGTGCCTTAGCCTTGTTTCCCCTTGCCGTGCCGTGCCTTTTGTTATACTTGCCTTGCCTGGATTTGCCTTGCCTTCCTTTCCTTCCGTTTTTCTTTCCTTGCCTTACCGTGCACTGTCTAGCCTTGCGTTGTCGTGCATTAGCCTTGCCTCACCTGACAGTGCCTTGCCTTGCGTTACCCTTTCCTTGGCTGGCCGTGCATTGCCTAGCCGTGCGTTGCCGTCCCTTAGCCATGTTTCCCCTTGCCGAGCCGTTCCTTCTGTTACCCTTGCCTTGCCTTGCTTTCCCTTGCTTTCCTTGCCTTCCGTTACTCTTTGCTTGCCTTCCGGGCATTGCCTAGCCATGCGTTGTCGTGCCTTGGCCTTGCCTCGTCTGACCGTGCCTTCCCTTGCGTTACCCTTTCCTTGCCTTGCCGTGCATTGCCTAGCCCTGCGTTGTCGTGCATTAGCCTTGCCTTGCCTCACCGTGCCTTGCCTTGCGTTACCCTTTCATTGCCTTGCCGTTCATTGCCTAGCCGTGCGTTGTCGTGCCTTAGCCTTGTTTCCCCTTGCCGTGCCTTTCCTTCCGTTACCCTTGCCTTCCCTTGCTTTCCCTGGCCTTCCTTGCCTTCCGTTACTCTTTGCTTGCCTTCCGTGCGTTGCGTAGCCTTGCGTTGTCGTGCTTTAGCCTTTTTTCACCTTGCCATAGCCTTGCTTGCGTTGCCTTGCTTTGCCTTGCATTCCTTGCCTTCCGTTACTCTTTGCTTGCCTTCCGTGCATTGTCTAGCCTTGCGTTGTCATTCCTTAGCCTTGCCTCGCCTGACCGTGCTTTGCCTTGCGTTACCCTTTCCTTCCCTTGCCGTGCATTGCCTAGCCGTGCGTTGTCGTGCATTAGCCTTGCCTTGCCTCACCGTGCCTTGCCTTGCGTTACCCTTTCCTTGACTTGCCGTTCATTGCCTAGCCTTGGGTTGTCGTGCCTTAGACTTGTTTCCCCTTGCCGTGCCTTTCCTTCCGTTACCCTTGCCTTCCCTTGCTTTCCCTGGCCTTCCTTGCCTTCCGTTACTCTTTGCTTGCCTTCCGTGCATTGCCTAGCCGTGCGTTGTCGTGCCTTAGCCTTGTTTCACCTTGCTATAGCCTTGCTTGCGTTGCCTTGCTTTGCCTTGCCTTCCTTGCCTTCCGTTACTCTTTGCTTGCCTTCCGTGCATTGCCTAGCCTTGCGTTGTCGTGCCTTAGCTTTGCCTCGCCTGACCGTGCCTTGCCTTGCGTTAGCCTTTCCTTGCCTTGCCGTGCATTGCCCAGCCGTGCGTTGTCGTGCATTAGCCTTGCCTTGCCTCACCGTGCCTTGCCTTGCGTTACCCTTTCCTTGCCTTGCCGTGCATTGCCTAGCCGTGCGTTTTCGTGTCTTAGCCTTGTTTCCTCTTGCCGTGCCGTCCTTTTGTTGCACTTGCCTCGCCTGGATTTGCCTTGCCTTCCTTTCCTTCCGTTTCTCTTTCCTTGCCTTACCGTGCACTGTCTAGCGTTGCGTTGTCGTGCATTAGCCTTGCCTCACCTGACCGTGCCTTGCCTTGCGTTACCCTTTCCTTGGCTGGCCGTGCATTGCCAAGCCGTGCGTTGCCGTCCCTTAGCCTTGTTTCCCCTTGCCGAGCAGTTCCTTCTGTTACCCTTGCCTTCCCTTGCTTTCCCTTGGCTTCCTTGCCTTCCGTTACTCTTTGCTTGCCTTCCGGGCATTCCCTAGCCATGCGTTGTCGTGCCTTAGCCTTGCCTCGTCTGACCGTGCCTTCCCTTGCGTTACCCTTTCCTTGCCTTGCCGTGCATTGCCTAGCCGTGCGTTGTCGTGCATTAGCGTTGCCTTGCCTTACCGTGCCTTGCCTTGCGTTACCCTTTCCTTGCCTTGCCGTTCTTCGCCTAGCCGTGCGTTGTCGTGCCTTAGCCTTGTTTCCCCTTGCCGTGCGTTTCCTTCCGTTACCCTTGCCTTGCCTTGCTTTCCCTTGCCTTCTTTGCCTTCCGTTCCTCTTTGCTTGCCTTCCGTGCATTGCCTAGCCTTGCGTTGTCGTGCCTTAGCCTTGCCTCGTCTGACCGTGCCTTCCCTTGCGTTACCCTTTCCTTGCCTTGCCGTGCATTGCCTAGCCCTGCGTTGTCGTGCATTAGCCTTGCCTTGCCTCACCGTGCCTTGCCTTGCGTTACCCTTTCCTTGCCTTGCCGTTCATTGCCAGCCGTGCGTTGTCGTGCCTTAGCCTTGTTTCCCCTTGCCGTGCCTTTCCTTCCGTTACCCTTGCCTTCCCTTGCTTTCCCTGGCCTTCCTTACCTTCCGTTACTCTTTGCTTGCCTTCCGTGCATTGCGTAGCCTTGCGTTGTCGTGCTTTAGCCTTTTTTCACCTTGCCATAGCCTTGCTTGCGTTGCCTTGCTTTGCCTTGCATTCCTTGCCTTCCGTTACTCTTTGCTTGCCTTCCGTGCATTGTCTAGCCTTGCGTTGTCATTCCTTAGCCTTGCCTCGCCTGACCGTGCCTTGCCTTGCGTTACCGTTTCCTTGCCTTGCCGTGCATTGCCTAGCCGTGCGTTGTCGTGCATTAGCCTTGCCTTGCCTCACCGTGCCTTGCCTTGCGTTACCCTTTCCTTGCCTTGCCGTGCATTGCCTAGCCGTGCGTTGTCGTGCCTTAGCCTTGTTTCCCCTTGCCGTGCCTTTCTTTCCGTTACCCTTGCCTTCTCTTGCTTTCCCTGGCCTTCCTTGCCTTCCGTTACTCTTTGCTTGCCTTCCGTGCATTGCGTAGCCTTGCGTTGTCGTGCTCTAGGCTTTTTTCACCTTGCCATAGCCTTGCTTGCGTTGCCTTGCTTTGCCTTGCATTCCTTGCCTTCCGTTACTCTTTGCTTGCCTTCCGTGCATTGTCTAGCCTTGCGTTGTCGTTCCTTAGCCTTGCCTCGCCTGACCGTGCCTTGCGTTCCGTTACCCTTTCCTTGCCTTGCCGTGCATTGCCTAGCCGTGCGTTGTCGTGCATTAGCCTTGCCTTGCCTCACCGTGCCTTGCCTTGCGTTACCCTTTCCTTGCCTTGCCGTGCATTGCCTAGCCGTGCGTTGTCGTGCCTTAGCCTTGTTTCACCTTGCTATAGCCTTGCTTGCGTTGCCTTGCTTTGCCTTGCCTTCCTTGCCTTCCGTTACTCTTTGCTTGCCTTCCGTGCATTGCCTAGCCTTGCTTTGTCGTGCCTTAGCCTTTTTTCACCTTGCCATAGCCTTGCTTGCGTTGCCTTGATTTGCTTTGCATTCCTTGCCTTCCGTTGCTCTTTGCTTGCCTTCCGTGCATTGCCTAGCCTTGTATTGTCGTGCATTAGCCTTGCCTTGCCTCACCGTGCCTTGCCTTCCGTTACCCTTTCCTTTCCTGGCCGTGCATTGCCTAGCCGTGCGTTGCCGTCCCTTAGCCTTGTTTCCCCTTGTCGTGCCGTGCCTTTTGTTACACTTGCCTTGCCTTGCTTTGCCTTGCCTTCCTTTCCTTCCGTTACTCTTTCCCTGCCTAGCCGTGCACTGCGTAGCCTTGCGTTGTCGTGCATTAGCCTTCCCTCCCCTGACAGTGCCTTGCCTTGCGTGACCCTTTCCTTGCCTTTCCGTGCATTGCCTAGTCCTGCGTTGTCGTGCCTTAGCCTTGTTTCCCCTTGCCGTGCCGTTCCTTCCGTTACCCTTGCCTTGACTTCCTTTCCCTTGCCTTCCTTGCCTTCCGTTACTCTTTGCTTGCCTTCCGGGCATTGCCTAGCCTTGCGTTGTCGTGCCTTAGCCTTGCCTCGTCTGACCGTGCCTTCCCTTGCGTTACCCTTTCCTTGCCTTGCCGTGCATTGCCTAGCCCTGCGTTGTCGTGCATTAGCCTTGCCTTGCCTCACCGTGCCTTGCCTTGCGTTACCCTTTCCTTGCCTTTCCGTGCATTGCCTAGCCGTGCGTTGTCGTGCCTTAGCCTTTTTTCCCCTTGCCGTGCGTTTCCTTCCGTTACCCTTGTCTTGCCTTGCTTTCCCTTGCCTTCCTTGCCTTCCGTTCCTCTTTGCCTTGCGTTGTCGTGCCTTAGCCTTGCCTCGTCTGACCGTGTCTTCCCTTGCGTTACCCTTTCCTTCCCTTGCCGTGCATTGCCTAGCCCTGCGTTGTCGTGCATTAGCCTTGCCTTGCCTCACCGTGCCTTGCCTTGCGTTACTCTTTCCTTGCCTTGTCGTTCATTGCCTAGCCGTGCGTTGTCGTGCCTTAGCCTTGTTTCCCCTTGCCGTGCCCTTCCTTCCGTTACCCTTGCCTTCCCTTGCTTTCCCTGGCCTTCCTTGCCTTCCGTTACTCTTTGCTTGCCTTCCGTGTATTGCGTAGCCTTGCGTTGTCGTGCTTTAGCCTTTTTTCACTTTGCCATAGCCTTGCTTGCGTTGCCTTGCTTTGCCTTGAATTCCTTGCATTCCGTTACTCTTTCCTTGCCTTCCGTGCATTGTCTAGCCTTGCCTTGTCATTCCTTAGCCTTGCCTCGCCTGACCGTGCTTTGCCTTGCGTTACCCTTTCCTTCCCTTGCCGTGCATTGCCTAGCCGTGCGTTGTCGTGCATTAGCCTTGCCTTGCCTCACCGTGCCTTGCCTTGCGTTACCCTTTCCTTGACTTGCCGTTCATTGCCTAGCCTTGCGTTGTCGTGCCTTAGACTTGTTTCCCCTTGCCGTGCCTTTCCTTCCGTTACCCTTGCCTTCCCTTGCTTTCCCTGGCCTTCCTTGCCTTCCGTTACTCTTTGCTTGCCTTCCGTGCATTGCGTAGCCTTGCGTTGTCGTGCTTTAGCCTTTTTTCACCTTGCCATAGCCTTGCTTGCGTTGCCTTGCTTTGCCTTGCATTCCTTGCCTTCCGTTACTCTTTGCTTGCCTTCCGTGCATTGTCTAGCCTTGCGTTGTCGTTCCTTAGCCTTGCCTCGCCTGACCGTGCCTTGCGTTGCGTTACCATTTCCTTGCCTTGCCGTGCATTGCCTAGCCGTGCGTTGTCGTGCATTAGCCTTGCCTTGCCTCACCGTGCCTTGCCTTGCGTTACCCTTTCCTTGCCTTGCCGTGCATTGCCTAGCCGTGCGTTGTCGTGCCTTAGCCTTGTTTCACCTTGCTATAGCCTTGCTTGCGTTGCCTTGCTTTGCCTTGCCTTCCTTGCCTTCCGTTACTCTTTGCTTGCCTTCCGTGCATTGCCTAGCCGTGCGTTGTCGTGCCTTAGCCTTGTTTCACCTTGCTATAGCCTTGCTTGCGTTGCCTTGCTTTGCCTTGCCTTCCTTGCCTTCCGTTACTCTTTGCTTGCCTTCCGTGCATTGCCTAGCCTTGCGTTGTCGTGCCTTAGCTTTGCCTCGCCTGACCGTGCCTTGCCTTGCGTTAGCCTTTCCTTGCCTTGCCGTGCATTGCCCAGCCGTGCGTTGTCGTGCATTAGCCTTGCCTTGCCTCACCGTGCCTTGCCTTGCGTTACCCTTTCCTTGCCTTGCCGTGCATTGCCTAGCCGTGCGTTTTCGTGTCTTAGCCTTGTTTCCTCTTGCCGTGCCGTCCTTTTGTTGCACTTGCCTCGCCTGGATTTGCCTTGCCTTCCTTTCCTTCCGTTTCTCTTTCCTTGCCTTACCGTGCACTGTCTAGCGTTGCGTTGTCGTGCATTAGCCTTGCCTCACCTGACCGTGCCTTGCCTTGCGTTACCCTTTCCTTGGCTGGCCGTGCATTGCCAAGCCGTGCGTTGCCGTCCCTTAGCCTTGTTTCCCCTTGCCGAGCAGTTCCTTCTGTTACCCTTGCCTTCCCTTGCTTTCCCTTGGCTTCCTTGCCTTCCGTTACTCTTTGCTTGCCTTCCGGGCATTCCCTAGCCATGCGTTGTCGTGCCTTAGCCTTGCCTCGTCTGACCGTGCCTTCCCTTGCGTTACCCTTTCCTTGCCTTGCCGTGCATTGCCTAGCCGTGCGTTGTCGTGCATTAGCGTTGCCTTGCCTTACCGTGCCTTGCCTTGCGTTACCCTTTCCTTGCCTTGCCGTTCTTCGCCTAGCCGTGCGTTGTCGTGCCTTAGCCTTGTTTCCCCTTGCCGTGCGTTTCCTTCCGTTACCCTTGCCTTGCCTTGCTTTCCCTTGCCTTCTTTGCCTTCCGTTCCTCTTTGCTTGCCTTCCGTGCATTGCCTAGCCTTGCGTTGTCGTGCCTTAGCCTTGCCTCGTCTGACCGTGCCTTCCCTTGCGTTACCCTTTCCTTGCCTTGCCGTGCATTGCCTAGCCCTGCGTTGTCGTGCATTAGCCTTGCCTTGCCTCACCGTGCCTTGCCTTGCGTTACCCTTTCCTTGCCTTGCCGTTCATTGCCAGCCGTGCGTTGTCGTGCCTTAGCCTTGTTTCCCCTTGCCGTGCCTTTCCTTCCGTTACCCTTGCCTTCCCTTGCTTTCCCTGGCCTTCCTTACCTTCCGTTACTCTTTGCTTGCCTTCCGTGCATTGCGTAGCCTTGCGTTGTCGTGCTTTAGCCTTTTTTCACCTTGCCATAGCCTTGCTTGCGTTGCCTTGCTTTGCCTTGCATTCCTTGCCTTCCGTTACTCTTTGCTTGCCTTCCGTGCATTGTCTAGCCTTGCGTTGTCATTCCTTAGCCTTGCCTCGCCTGACCGTGCCTTGCCTTGCGTTACCGTTTCCTTGCCTTGCCGTGCATTGCCTAGCCGTGCGTTGTCGTGCATTAGCCTTGCCTTGCCTCACCGTGCCTTGCCTTGCGTTACCCTTTCCTTGCCTTGCCGTGCATTGCCTAGCCGTGCGTTGTCGTGCCTTAGCCTTGTTTCCCCTTGCCGTGCCTTTCCTTCCGTTACCCTTGCCTTCTCTTGCTTTCCCTGGCCTTCCTTGCCTTCCGTTACTCTTTGCTTGCCTTCCGTGCATTGCGTAGCCTTGCGTTGTCGTGCTCTAGGCTTTTTTCACCTTGCCATAGCCTTGCTTGCGTTGCCTTGCTTTGCCTTGCATTCCTTGCCTTCCGTTACTCTTTGCTTGCCTTCCGTGCATTGTCTAGCCTTGCGTTGTCGTTCCTTAGCCTTGCCTCGCCTGACCGTGCCTTGCGTTCCGTTACCCTTTCCTTGCCTTGCCGTGCATTGCCTAGCCGTGCGTTGTCGTGCATTAGCCTTGCCTTGCCTCACCGTGCCTTGCCTTGCGTTACCCTTTCCTTGCCTTGCCGTGCATTGCCTAGCCGTGCGTTGTCGTGCCTTAGCCTTGTTTCACCTTGCTATAGCCTTGCTTGCGTTGCCTTGCTTTGCCTTGCCTTCCTTGCCTTCCGTTACTCTTTGCTTGCCTTCCGTGCATTGCCTAGCCTTGCTTTGTCGTGCCTTAGCCTTTTTTCACCTTTCCATAGCCTTGCTTGCGTTGCCTTGATTTGCTTTGCATTCCTTGCCTTCCGTTGCTCTTTGCTTGCCTTCCGTGCATTGCCTAGCCTTGTATTGTCGTGCATTAGCCTTGCCTTGCCTCACCGTGCCTTGCCTTCCGTTACCCTTTCCTTTCCTGGCCGTGCATTGCCTAGCCGTGCGTTGCCGTCCCTTCGCCTTGTTTCCCCTTGTCGTGCCGTGCCTTTTGTTACACTTGCCTTGCCTTGCTTTGCCTTGCCTTCCTTTCCTTCCGTTACTCTTTCCCTGCCTAGCCGTGCACTGCGTAGCCTTGCGTTGTCGTGCATTAGCCTTCCCTCCCCTGACAGTGCCTTGCCTTGCGTGACCCTTTCCTTGCCTTTCCGTGCATTGCCTAGTCCTGCGTTGTCGTGCCTTAGCCTTGTTTCCCCTTGCCGTGCCGTTCCTTCCGTTACCCTTGCCTTGACTTCCTTTCCCTTGCCTTCCTTGCCTTCCGTTACTCTTTGCTTGCCTTCCGGGCATTGCCTAGCCTTGCGTTGTCGTGCCTTAGCCTTGCCTCGTCTGACCGTGCCTTCCCTTGCGTTACCCTTTCCTTGCCTTGCCGTGCATTGCCTAGCCCTGCGTTGTCGTGCATTAGCCTTGCCTTGCCTCACCGTGCCTTGCCTTGCGTTACCCTTTCCTTGCCTTTCCGTGCATTGCCTAGCCGTGCGTTGTCGTGCCTTAGCCTTTTTTCCCCTTGCCGTGCGTTTCCTTCCGTTACCCTTGTCTTGCCTTGCTTTCCCTTGCCTTCCTTGCCTTCCGTTCCTCTTTGCCTTGCGTTGTCGTGCCTTAGCCTTGCCTCGTCTGACCGTGTCTTCCCTTGCGTTACCCTTTCCTTCCCTTGCCGTGCACTGCCTAGCCGTGCGTTGTCGTGCATTAGCCTTGCCTTGCCTCACCGTGCCTTGCCTTGCGTTACTCTTTCCTTGCCTTGTCGTTCATTGCCTAGCCGTGCGTTGTCGTGCCTTAGCCTTGTTTCCCCTTGCCGTGCCCTTCCTTCCGTTACCCTTGCCTTCCCTTGCTTTCCCTGGCCTTCCTTGCCTTCCGTTACTCTTTGCTTGCCTTCCGTGTATTGCGTAGCCTTGCGTTGTCGTGCTTTAGCCTTTTTTCACCTTGCCATAGCCTTGCTTGCGTTGCCTTGCTTTGCCTTGCATTCCTTGCCTTCCGTTACTCTTTGCTTGCCTTCCGTGCATTATCTAGCCTTGCTTTGTCATTCCTTAGCCTTGCCTCGCCTGACCGTGCCTTGCCTTGCGTTACCCTTTCCTTGCCTTGCCGTGCATTGCCTAGCCGTGCGTTGTCGTGCATTAGCCTTGCCTTGCCTCACCGTGCCTTGCCTTGCGTTACCCTTTCCTTGCCTTGCCTTTCATTGCCTAGCCGTGCGTTGTCGTGCCTTAGCCTTGTTTGCCCTTGCCGTGCCTTTCCTTCCGTTACCCTTGCCTTCCCTTGCTTTCCCTGGGCTTCCTTGCCTTCCGTTACACTTTGCTTGCCTTCCGTGCATTGCGTAGCCTTGCGTTGTCGTGCTTTAGCCTTTTTTTCACCTTGCCATAGCCTTGCTTGCGTTGCCTTGCTTTCCCTTGCCTTCCTTGCTTTCCGTTACTCTTTGCTTGCCTTCCGTGCATTGCCTAGCCTTGTGTTGTCGTGCCGTAGCCTTGCCTCGCCTGACCGTGCCTTGCCTTGCGTTAGCCTTTCCTTCCCTTGCCGTGCATTGCCCAGCCGTGCGTTGTCGTGCATTAGCCTTGCCTTGCCTCACCGTGCCTTGGCTTGCGTTACCCTTTCCTTGCCTTGCCGTGCTTTGCCTAGCCGTGCGTTGCCGTCCCTTAGCCTTGTTTCCCCTTGCCGAGCAGTTCCTTCTGTTACCGTTGCCTTCCCTTGCTTTCCCTTGCCTTCCTTGCCTTCCGTTACTCTTTGCTTGCCTTCCGGGCATTGCCTAGCCATGCGTTGTCGTGCCTTAGCCTTGCCTCGTCTGACCGTGCCTTCCCTTGCGTTACCCTTTCCTTGCCTTGCCGTGCATTGCCTAGCCGTGCGTTGTCGTGCATTAGCGTTGACTTGCCTTACAGTGCCTTGCCTTGCGTTACCCTTTCCTTGCCTTGCCGTGCTTTGCCTAGCCGTGCGTTGTCGTACCTTAGCCTTGTTTCCCCTTGCCGTGCGTTTCCTTCCGTTACCCTTGCCTTGCCTTGCTTTCCCTTGCCTTCTTTGCCTTCCGTTCCTCTTTGCTTGCCTTCCGTGCATTGCCTAGCCTTGCGTTGTCGTGCCTTAGCCTTGCCTCGTCTGACCGTGCCTTCCCTTGCGTTACCCTTTCCTTGCCTTGCCGTGCATTGCCAAGCCCTGCGTTGTCGTGCATTAACCTTGCCCTGCCTCACCGTGCCTTGCCTTGCGTTACCCTTTCCTTGCCTTGCCGTTCATTGCCAGCCGTGCGTTGTCGTGCCTTAGCCTTGTTTCCCCTTGCCGTGCCTTTCCTTCCGTTACCCTTGCCTTCCCTTGCTTTCCCTGGCCTTCCTTACCTTCCGTTACTCTTTGCTTGCCTTCCGTGCATTGCGTAGCCTTGCGTTGTCGTGCTTTAGCCTTTTTTCACCTTGCCATAGCCTTGCTTGCGTTGCCTTGCTTTGCCTTGCATTCCTTGCCTTCCGTTACTCTTTGCTTGTCTTCCGTGCATTGTCTAGCCTTGCGTTGTCGTTCCTTAGCCTTGCCTCGCCTGACCGTGCCTTGCCTTGCGTTACCGTTTCCTTGCCTTGCCGTGCATTGCCTAGCCGTGCGTTGTCGTGCATTAGCCTTGCCTTGCCTCACCGTGCCTTGCCTTGCGTTACCCTTTCCTTGCCTTGCCGTGCATTGCCTAGCCGTGCGTTGTCGTGCCTTAGCCTTGTTTCCCCTTGCCGTGCATTTCCTTCCGTTACCCTTTCCTTCTCTTGCTTTCCCTGGCCTTCCTTGCCTTCCGTTACTCTTTGCTTGCCTTCCGTGCATTGCGTAGCCTTGCGTTGTCGTGCTTTAGCCTTTTTTCACCTTGCCATAGCCTTGCTTGCGTTGCCTTGCTTTGCCTTGCATTCCTTGCCTTCCGTTACTCTTTGCTTGCCTTCCGTGCTTTGTCTAGCCTTGCGTTGTCGTTCCTTAGCCTTGCCTCGCCTGACCGTGCCTTGCGTTGCGTTACCCTTTCCTTGCCTTGCCGTGCATTGCCTAGCCGTGCGTTGTCGTGCATTAGCCTTGCCTTGCCTCACCGTGCCTTGCCTTGCGTTACCCTTTCCTTGCCTTGCCGTGCATTGCCTAGCCGTGCGTTGTCGTGCCTTAGCCTTGTTTCACCTTGCTATAGCCTTGCTTGCGTTGCCTTGCTTTGCCTTGCCTTCCTTGCCTTCCGTTACTCTTTGCTTGCCTTCCGTGCATTGCCTAGCCTTGCTTTGTCGTGCCTTAGCCTTTTTTCACCTTGCCATAGCCTTGCTTGCGTTGCCTTGATTTGCCTTGCATTCCTTGCCTTCCGTTACTCTTTGCTTGCCTTCCGTGCATTGCCTAGCCTTGTATTGTCGTGCATTAGCCTTGCCTTGCCTCACCGTGCCTTGCCTTCCGTTACCCTTTCCTTTCCTGGCCGTGCATTGCCTAGCCGTGCGTTGCCGTCCCTTCGCCTTGTTTCCCCTTGCCGTGCCGTGCCTTTTGTTACACTTGCCTTGCCTGGATTTGCCTTGCCTTCCTTTCCTTCCGTTTCTCTTTCCTTGCCTTACCGTGCACTGTCTAGCCTTGCGTTGTCGTGCATTAGCCTTGCCTCACCTGACCGTGCCTTGCCTTGCGTTACCCTTTCCTTGGCTGGCCGTGCATTGCCTAGCCGTGCGTTGCCGTCCCTTAGCCTTGTTTCCCCTTGCCGAGCCGTTCCTTCTGTTACCCTTGCCTTGCCTTGCTTTCACTTGCCTTCCTTGCCTTCCGTTACTCTTTGCTTGCCTTCCGGGCATTGCCTAGCCTTGCGTTGTCGTGCCTTAGCCTTGCCTCGTCTGACCGTGCCTTCCCTTGCGTTACCCTTTCCTTGCCTTGCCGTGCATTGCCTAGCCGTGCGTTGTCGTGCATTAGCCTTGCCTTGCCTCACCGTGCCTTGCCTTCCGTTACCCTTTCCTTGCCTTGACGTTCATTGCCTAGCCGTGCGTTGTCGTGCCTTAGCCTTGTTTCCCCTTGCCGTGCGTTTCCTTCCGTTACCCTTGCCTTGCCTTGCTTTCCCTTGCCTTCCTTGCCTTCCGTTACTCTTTGCTTGCCTTCCGTGCATTGCCTAGCCGTGCGTTGTCGTGCCTTAGCCTTGTTTCCCCTTGCCGTGCGTTTCCTTCCGTTACCCTTGCCTTGCCTTGCTTTCCCTTGCCTTCCTTGCTTTCCGTTACTCTTTGCTTGCCTTCCGTGCATTGCCTAGCCTTGCGTTGTCGTGCCTTAGCTTTGCCTCGCCTGACCGTGCCTTGCCTTGCGTTAGCCTTTCCTTGCCTTGCCGTGCATTGCCCAGCCGTGCGTTGTCGTGCATTAGCCTTGCCTTGCCTCACCGTGCCTTGCCTTGCGTTACCCTTTCCTTGCCTTGCCGTGCATTGCCTAGCCGTGCGTTGTCGTGTCTTAGCCTTGTTTCCTCTTGCCGTGCCGTGCCTTTTGTTACACTTGCCTCGCCTGGATTTGCCTTGCCTTCCTTTCCTTCCGTTTCTCTTTCCTTGCCTTACCGTGCACTGTCTAGCGTTGCGTTGTCGTGCATTAGCCTTGCCTCACCTGACCGTGCCTTGCCTTGCGTTACCCTTTCCTTGGCTGGCCGTGCATTGCCTAGCCGTGCGTTGCCGTCCCTTAGCCTTGTTTCCCCTTGCCGAGCCGTTCCTTCTGTTACCCTTGCCTTGCCTTGCTTTCCCTTGCCTTCCTTGCCTTCCGTTACTCTTTGCTTGCCTTCCGGGCATTGCCTAGCCTTGCGTTGTCGTGCCTTAGCCTTGCCTCGTCTGACCGTGCCTTCCCTTGCGTTACCCTTTCCTTGCCTTGCCGTGCATTGCCTAGCCCTGCGTTGTCGTGCATTAGCCTTACCTTGCCTCACCGTGCCTTGCCTTGCGTTACCCTTTCCTTGCCTTGCCGTTCATTGCCTAGCCGTGCGTTGTCGTGCCTTAGCCTTGTTTCCCCTTGCCGTGCCTTTCCTTCCGTTACCCTTGCCTTCCCTTGCTTTCCCTGGCCTTCCTTGCCTTCCATTACTCTTTGCTTGCCTTCCGTGCATTGCGTAGCCTTGCGTTGTCGTGCTTTAGCCTTTTTTCACCTTGCCATAGCCTTGCTTGCGTTGCCTTGCTTTGCCTTGCATTCCTTGCCTTCCGTTACTCTTTGCTTGCCTTCCGTGCATTGTCTAGCCTTGCGTTGTCATTCCTTAGCCTTCCCTCGCCTGACCGTGCCTTGCGTTGCGTTACCATTTCCTTGCCTTGCCGTGCATTGCCTAGCCGTGCGTTGTCGTGCATTAGCCTTGCCTTGCCTCACCGTGCCTTGCCTTGCGTTACCCTTTCCTTGCCTTGCCGTGCATTGCCTAGCCGTGCGTTGTCGTGCCTTAGCCTTGTTTCACCTTGCTATAGCCTTGCTTGCGTTGCCTTGCTTTGCCTTGTCTTCCTTGCCTTCCGTTACTCTTTGCTTGCCTTCCGTGCATTGCCTAGCCGTGCGTTGTCGTGCCTTAGCCTTGTTTCACCTTGCTATAGCCTTGCTTGCGTTGCCTTGCTTTGCCTTGCCTTCCTTGCCTTCCGTTACTCTTTGCTTGCCTTCCGTGCATTGCCTAGCCTTGCGTTGTCGTGCCTTAGCTTTGCCTCGCCTGACCGTGCCTTGCCTTGCGTTAGCCTTTCCTTGCCTTGCCGTGCATTGCCCAGCCGTGCGTTGTCGTGCATTAGCCTTGCCTTGCCTCACCGTGCCTTGCCTTGCGTTACCCTTTCCTTGCCTTGCCGTGCATTGCCTAGCCGTGCGTTGTCGTGTCTTAGCCTTGTTTCCTCTTGCCGTGCCGTCCTTTTGTTGCACTTGCCTCGCCTGGATTTGCCTTGCCTTCCTTTCCTTCCGTTTCTCTTTCCTTGCCTTACCGTGCACTGTCTAGCCTTGCGTTGTCGTGCATTAGCCTTGCCTCACCTGACCGTGCCTTGCCTTGCGTTGCACTTTCCTTGGCTGGCCGTGCATTGCCTAGCCGTGCGTTGCCGTCCCTTAGCCTTGTTTCCCCTTGCCGAGCCGTTCCTTCTGTTACCCTTGCCTTGCCTTGATTTCACTTGCCTTCCTTGCCTTCCGTTACTCTTTGCTTGCCTTCCGGGCATTGCCTAGCCTTGCGTTGTCGTGCCTTAGCCTTGCCTCGTCTGACCGTGCCTTCCCTTGCGTTACCCTTTCCTTGCCTTGCCGTTCATTGCCTAGCCCTGCGTTGTCGTGCATTAGCCTTGCCTTGCCTCACCGTGCCTTGCCTTCGTTACCCTTTCCTTGCCTTGCCGTGCATTGCCTAGCCGTGCGTTGTCGTGCCTTAGCCTTGTTTCCCCTTGCCGTGCGTTTCCTTCCGTTACGCTTGCCTTGCCTTGCTTTCCCTTGCCTTCCTTGCCTTCCGTTACTCTTTGCTTGCCTTCCGTGCATTTCCTAGCCTTGCGTTGTCGTGCCTTAGCCTTGCGTCGTCTGACCGTGCCTTCCCTTGCATTACCCTTTCCTTGCCTTGCCGTGCATGGCCTAGCAGTGTGTTGTCGTGCATTAGCCTTGCCTTGCCTCACCGTGCCTTGACTTGCGTTACCCTTTCCTTGCCTTGCCGTTCATTGCCTAGCCGTGCGTTGTCGTGCCTTAGCCTTGTTTCCCCTTGCCGTGCGTTTCCTTCCGTTACCCTTGCCTTGCCTTGCTTTCCCTTGCCTTCCTTGCTTTCCGTTACTCTTTGCTTGCCTTCCGTGCATTGCCTAGCCTTGCGTTGTCGTGCCTTAGCTTTGCCTCGCCTGACCGTGCCTTGCCTTGCGTTAGCCTTTCCTTGCCTTGCCGTGCATTGCCCAGCCGTGCGTTGTCGTGCATTAGCCTTGCCTTGCCTCACCGTGCCTTGCCTTGCGTTACCCTTTCCTTGCCTTGCCGTGCATTGCCTAGCCGTGCGTTGTCGTGTCTTAGCCTTGTTTCCTCTTGCCGTGCCGTGCCTTTTGTTACACTTGCCTCGCCTGGATTTGCCTTGCCTTCCTTTCCTTCCGTTTCTCTTTCCTTGCCTTACCGTGCACTGTCTAGCGTTGCGTTGTCGTGCATTAGCCTTGCCTCACCTGACCGTGCCTTGCCTTGCGTTACCCTTTCCTTGGCTGGCCGTGCATTGCCTAGCCGTGCGTTGCCGTCCCTTAGCCTTGTTTCCCCTTGCCGAGCCGTTCCTTCTGTTACCCTTGCCTTGCCTTGCTTTCCCTTGCCTTCCTTGCCTTCCGTTACTCTTTGCTTGCCTTCCGGGCATTGCCTAGCCTTGCGTTGTCGTGCCTTAGCCTTGCCTCGTCTGACCGTGCCTTCCCTTGCGTTACCCTTTCCTTGCCTTGCCGTGCATTGCCTAGCCCTGCGTTGTCGTGCATTAGCCTTACCTTGCCTCACCGTGCCTTGCCTTGCGTTACCCTTTCCTTGCCTTGCCGTTCATTGCCTAGCCGTGCGTTGTCGTGCCTTAGCCTTGTTTCCCCTTGCCGTGCCTTTCCTTCCGTTACCCTTGCCTTCCCTTGCTTTCCCTGGCCTTCCTTGCCTTCCATTACTCTTTGCTTGCCTTCCGTGCATTGCGTAGCCTTGCGTTGTCGTGCTTTAGCCTTTTTTCACCTTGCCATAGCCTTGCTTGCGTTGCCTTGCTTTGCCTTGCATTCCTTGCCTTCCGTTACTCTTTGCTTGCCTTCCGTGCATTGTCTAGCCTTGCGTTGTCATTCCTTAGCCTTCCCTCGCCTGACCGTGCCTTGCGTTGCGTTACCATTTCCTTGCCTTGCCGTGCATTGCCTAGCCGTGCGTTGTCGTGCATTAGCCTTGCCTTGCCTCACCGTGCCTTGCCTTGCGTTACCCTTTCCTTGCCTTGCCGTGCATTGCCTAGCCGTGCGTTGTCGTGCCTTAGCCTTGTTTCACCTTGCTATAGCCTTGCTTGCGTTGCCTTGCTTTGCCTTGTCTTCCTTGCCTTCCGTTACTCTTTGCTTGCCTTCCGTGCATTGCCTAGCCGTGCGTTGTCGTGCCTTAGCCTTGTTTCACCTTGCTATAGCCTTGCTTGCGTTGCCTTGCTTTGCCTTGCCTTCCTTGCCTTCCGTTACTCTTTGCTTGCCTTCCGTGCATTGCCTAGCCTTGCGTTGTCGTCCCTTAGCTTTGCCTCGCCTGACCGTGCCTTGCCTTGCGTTAGCCTTTCCTTGCCTTGCCGTGCATTGCCCAGCCGTGCGTTGTCGTGCATTAGCCTTGCCTTGCCTCACCGTGCCTTGCCTTGCGTTACCCTTTCCTTGCCTTGCCGTGCATTGCCTAGCCGTGCGTTGTCGTGTCTTAGCCTTGTTTCCTCTTGCCGTGCCGTCCTTTTGTTGCACTTGCCTCGCCTGGATTTGCCTTGCCTTCCTTTCCTTCCGTTTCTCTTTCCTTGCCTTACCGTGCACTGTCTAGCGTTGCCTTGTCGTGCATTAGCCTTGCCTCACCTGACCGTGCCTTGCCTTGCGTTACCCTTTCCTTGGCTGGCCGTGCATTGCCAAGCCGTGCGTTGCCGTCCCTTAGCCTTGTTTCTCCTTGCCGAGCAGTTCCTTCTGTTACCCTTGCCTTCCCTTGCTTTCCCTTGGCTTCCTTGCCTTCCGTTACTCTTTGCTTGCCTTCCGGGCATTGCCTAGCCGTGCGTTGTCGTGCATTACCGTTGCCTTGCCTTACCGTGCCTTGCCTTGCGTTACCCTTTCCTTGCCTTGCCGTTCTTTGCCTAGCCGTGCGTTGTCGTGCCTTAGCCTTGTTTCCCCTTGCCGTGCGTTTCCTTCCGTTACCCTTGCCTTGCCTTGCTTTCCCTTGCCTTCTTTGCCTTCCGTTCCTCTTTGCTTGCCTTCCGTGCATTGCCTAGCCTTGCGTTGTCGTGCCTTAGCCTTGCCTCGTCTGACCGTGCCTTCCCTTGCGTTACCCTTTCCTTGCCTTTCCGTGCATTGCCTAGCCCTGCGTTGTCGTGCATTAGCCTTGCCTTGCCTCACCGTGCCTTGCCTTGCGTTACCCTTTCCTTGCCTTGCCGTTCATTGCCAGCCGTGCGTTGTCGTGCCTTAGCCTTGTTTCCCCTTGCCGTGCCTTTCCTTCCGTTACCCTTGCCTTCCCTTGCTTTCCCTGGCCTTCCTTACCTTCCGTTACTCTTTGCTTGCCTTCCGTGCATTGCGTAGCCTTGCGTTGTCGTGCTTTAGCCTTTTTTCACCTTGCCATAGCCTTGCTTGCGTTGCCTTGCTTTGCCTTGCATTCCTTGCCTTCCGTTACTCTTTGCTTGCCTTCCGTGCATTGTCTAGCCTTGCGTTGTCATTCCTTAGCCTTGCCTCGCCTGACCGTGCCTTGCCTTGCGTTACCGTTTCCTTGCCTTGCCGTGCATTGCCTAGCCGTGCGTTGTCGTGCATTAGCCTTGCCTTGCCTCACCGTGCCTTGCCTTGCGTTACCCTTTCCTTGCCTTGCCGTGCATTGCCTAGCCGTGCGTTGTCGTGCCTTAGCCTTGTTTCCCCTTGCCGTGCCTTTCCTTCCGTTACCCTTGCCTTCTCTTGCTTTCCCTGGCCTTCCTTGCCTTCCGTTACTCTTTGCTTGCCTTCCGTGCATTGCGTAGCCTTGCGTTGTCGTGCTTTAGGCTTTTTTCACCTTGCCATAGCCTTGCTTGCGTTGCCTTGCTTTGCCTTGCATTCCTTGCCTTCCGTTACTCTTTGCTTGCCTTCCGTGCATTGTCTAGCCTTGCGTTGTCGTTCGTTAGCCTTGCCTCGCCTGACCGTGCCTTGCGTTGCGTTACCCTTTCCTTGCCTTGCCGTGCATTGCCTAGCCGTGCGTTGTCGTGCATTAGCCTTGCCTTGCCTCACCGTGCCTTGCCTTGCGTTACCCTTTCCTTGCCTTGCCGTGCATTGCCTAGCCGTGCGTTGTCGTGCCTTAGCCTTGTTTCAACTTGCTATAGCCTTGCTTGCGTTGCCTTGCTTTGCCTTGCCTTCCTTGCCTTCCGTTACTCTTTGCTTGCCTTCCGTGCATTGCCTAGCCTTGCTTTGTCGTGCCTTAGCCTTTTTTCACCTTGCCATAGCCTTGCTTGCGTTGCCTTGATTTGCTTTGCATTCCTTGCCTTCCGTTGCTCTTTGCTTGCCTTCCGTGCATTGCCTAGCCTTGTATTGTCGTGCATTAGCCTTGCCTTGCCTCACCGTGCCTTGCCTTCCGTTACCCTTTCCTTTCCTGGCCGTGCATTGCCTAGCCGTGCGTTGCCGTCCCTTCGCCTTGTTTCCCCTTGCCGTGCCGTGCCTTTTGTTACACTTGCCTTGCCTTGCTTTGCCTTGCCTTCCTTTCCTTCCGTTACTCTTTCCCTGCCTAGCCGTGCACTGCGTAGCCTTGCGTTGTCGTGCATTAGCCTTCCCTCCCCTGACAGTGCCTTGCCTTGCGTGACCCTTTCCTTGCCTTTCCGTGCATTGCCTAGTCCTGCGTTGTCGTGCCTTAGCCTTGTTTCCCCTTGCCGTGCCGTTCCTTCCGTTACCCTTGCCTTGACTTCCTTTCCCTTGCCTTCCTTGCTTTCCGTTACTCTGTGCTTGCCTTCCGTGCATTGCCTAGCCTTGCGTTGTCGTGCCTTAGCCTTACCTCGCCTGACCGTGCCTTGCCTTGCGTTAGCCTTTCCTTGCCTTGCCGTGCATTGCCCAGCCGTGCGTTGTCGTGCATTAGCCTTGCCTTGCCTCACCGTGCCTTGCCTTGCGTTACCCTTTCCTTGCCTTGCCGTGCATTGCCTAGCCGTGCGTTGTCGTGTCTTAGCCTTGTTTCCCCTTGCCGTGCCGTGCCTTTTGTTACAATTGCCTTGCCTGGATTTGCCTTGCCTTCCTTTCCTTCCGTTTCTCTTTCCTTGCCTTACCGTGCATTGTCTAGCCTTGCGTTGTCGTGCATTAGCCTTGCCTCACCTGACCGTGCCTTGCCTTGCGTTGCACTTTCCTTGGCTGGCCGTGCATTGCCTAGCCGTGCGTTGCCGTCCCTTAGCCTTGTTTCCCCTTGCCGAGCCGTTCCTTCTGTTACCCTTGCCTTGCCTTGCTTTCCCTTGCCTTCCTTGCCTTCCGTTACTCTTTGCTTGCCTTCCGGGCATTGCCTAGCCTTGCGTTGTCGTGCCTTAGCCTTGCCTCGTCTGACCGTGCCTTCCCTTGCGTTACCCTTTCCTTGCCTTGCCGTGCATTGCCTAGCCCTGCGTTGTCGTGCATTAGCCTTGCCTTGCCTCACCGTGCCTTGCCTTGCGTTACCCTTTCCTTGCCTTGCCGTGCATTGCCTAGCCGTGCGTTGTCGTGCCTTAGCCTTGTTTCCCCTTGCCGTGCGTTTCCTTCCGTTACGCTTGCCTTGCCTTGCTTTCCCTTGCCTTCCTTGCCTTCCGTTACTCTTTGCTTGCCTTCCGTGCATTTCCTAGCCTTGCGTTGTCGTGCCTTAGCCTTGCGTCGTCTGACCGTGCCTTCCCTTGCATTACCCTTTCCTTGCCTTGCCGTGCATGGCCTAGCAGTGTGTTGTCGTGCATTAGCCTTGCCTTGCCTCACCGTGCCTTGCCTTGCGTTACCCTTTCCTTGCCTTGCCATTCATTGCCTAGCCGTGCGTTGTCGTGCCTTAGCCTTGTTTCCCCTTGCCGTGCGTTTCCTTCCGTTATGCTTGCCTTGCCTTGCTTTCCCTTGCCTTCCTTGCTTTCCGTTACTCTTTGCTTGCCTTCCGTGCATTGCCTAGCCTTGCGTTGTCGTGCCTTAGCTTTGCCTCGCCTGACAGTGCCTTGCCTTGCGTTAGCCTTTCCTTGCCTTGCCGTGCATTGCCCAGCCGTGCGTTGTCGTGCATTAGCCTTGCCTTGCCTCACCGTGCCTTGCCTTGCGTTACCCTTTCCTTGCCTTGCCGTGCATTGCCTAGCCGTGCGTTGTCGTGTCTTAGCCTTGTTTCCTCTTGCCGTGCCGTGCCTTTTGTTACACTTGCCTCGCCTGGATTTGCCTTGCCTTCCTTTCCTTCCGTTTCTCTTTCCTTGCCTTACCGTGCACTGTCTAGCGTTGCGTTGTCGTGCATTAGCCTTGCCTCACCTGACCGTGCCTTGCCTTGCGTTACCCTTTCCTTGGCTGGCCGTGCATTGCCTAGCCGTGCGTTGCCGTCCCTTAGCTTTGTTTCCCCTTGCCGAGCCGTTCCTTCTGTTACCCTTGCCTTGCCTTGCTTTCCCTTGCCTTCCTTGCCTTCCGTTACTCTTTGCTTGCCTTCCGGGCATTGCCTAGCCTTGCGTTGTCGTGCCTTAGCCTTGCCTCGTCTGACCGTGCCTTGCCTTGCGTTACCCTTTCCTTGCCTTGCCGTGCATTGCCTAGCCCTGCGTTGTCGTGCATTAGCCTTGCCTTGCCTCACCGTGCCTTGCCTTGCGTTACCCTTTCCTTGCCTTGCCGTTCATTGCCTAGCCGTGAGTTGTCGTGCCTTAGCCTTGTTTCCCCTTGCCGTGCCTTTCCGTCCGTTACCCTTGCCTTCCCTTGCTTTCCCTGGCCTTCCTTGCCTTCCATTACTCTTTGCTTGCCTTCCGTGCATTGCGTAGCCTTGCGTTGTCGTGCTTTAGCCTTTTTTCACCTTGCCATAGCCTTGCTTGCGTTGCCTTGCTTTGCCTTGCATTCCTTGCCTTCCGTTACTCTTTGCTTGCCTTCCGTGCATTGCCTAGCCGTGCGTTGTCGTGCCTTAGCCTTGTTTCACCTTGCTATAGCCTTGCTTGCGTTGCCTTGCTTTGCCTTGCCTTCCTTGCCTTCCGTTACTCTTTGCTTGCCTTCCGTGCATTGCCTAGCCTTGCGTTGTCGTGCCTTAGCCTTGCCTCGCCTGACCGTGCCTTGCCTTGCGTTAGCCTTTCCTTGCCTTGCCGTGCATTGCCCAGCCGTGCGTTGTTGTGCATTAGCCTTGCCTTGCCTCACCGTGCCTTGTCTTGCGTTACCCTTTCCTTGCCTTGCCGTACATTGCCTAGCCGTGCGTTGTCGTGTCTTAGCCTTGTTTCCTCTTGCCGTGCCGTGCCTTTTGTTGCACTTGCCTCGCCTGGATTTGCCTTGCCTTCCTTTCCTTCCGTTTCTCTTTCCTTGCCTTACCGTGCACTGTCTAGCGTTGCGTTGTCGTGCATTAGCCTTGCCTCACCTGACCGTGCCTTGCCTTGCGTTACCCTTTCCTTTGCTGGCCGTGCATTGCCAAGCCGTGCGTTGCCGTCCCTTAGCCTTGTTTCCCCTTGCCGAGCAGTTCCTTCTGTTACCCTTGCCTTCCCTTGCTTTCCCTTGGCTTCCTTGCCTTCCGTTACTCTTTCCTTGCCTTCCGGGCATTCCCTAGCCATGCGTTGTCGTGCCTTAGCCTTGCCTCGTCTGACCGTGCCTTCCCTTGCGTTACCCTTTCCTTGCCTTGCCGTGCATTGCCTAGCCGTGCGTTGTCGTGCATTAGCGTTGCCTTGCCTTACCGTGCCTTGCCTTGCGTTACCCTTTCCTTGCCTTGCCATGCTTTGCCTAGCCGTGCGTTGTCGTGCCTTAGCCTTGTTTCCCCTTGCCGTGCGTTTCCTTCCGTTACCCTTGCCTTGCCTTGCTTTCCCTTGCCTTCTTTGCCTTCCGTTCCTCTTTGCTTGCCTTCCGTGCATTGCCTAGCCTTGCGTTGTCGTGCCTTAGCCTTGCCTCGTCTGACCGTGCCTTCCCTTGCGTTACCCTTTCCTTGCCTTGCCGTGCATTGCCTAGCCCTGCGTTGTCGTGCATTAGCCTTGCCTTGCCTCACCGTGCCTTGCCTTGCGTTACCCTTTCCTTGCCTTGCCGTTCATTGCCAGCCGTGCGTTGTCGTGCCTTAGCCTTGTTTCCCCTTGCCGTGCCTTTCCTTCCGTTACCCTTGCCTTCCCTTGCTTTCCCTTGCCTTCCTTACCTTCCGTTACTCTTTGCTTGCCTTCCGTGCATTGCGTAGCCTTGCGTTGTCGTGCTTTAGCCTTTTTTCACCTTGCCATAGCCTTGCTTGCGTTGCCTTGCTTTGCCTTGCAATCCTTGCCTTCCGTTACTCTTTGCTTGCCTTCCGTGCATTGTCTAGCCTTGCGTTGTCATTCCTTAGCCTTGCCTCGCCTGACCGTGCCTTGCCTTGCGTTACCGTTTCCTTGCCTTGCCGTGCATTGCCTAGCCGTGCGTTGTCGTGCATTAGCCTTGCCTTGCCTCACCGTGCCTTGCCTTGCGTTACCCTTTCCTTGCCTTGCCGTGCATTGCCTAGCCGGGCGTTGTCGTGCCTTAGCCTTGTTTCGCCTTGCCGTGCCTTTCCTTCCGTTACCCTTGCCTTCTCTTGCTTTCCCTGGCCTTCCTTGCCTTCCGTTACTCTTTGCTTGCCTTCCGTGCATTGCGTAGCCTTGCGTTGTCGTGCTTTAGCCTTTTTTCACCTTGCCATAGCCTTGCTTGCGTTGCCTTGCTTTGCCTTGCATTCCTTGCCTTCCGTTACTCTTTGCTTGCCTTCCGTGCATTGTCTAGCCTTGCGTTGTCGTTCCTTAGCCTTGCCTCGCCTGACCGTGCCTTGCGTTGCGTTACCCTTTCCTTGCCTTGCCGTGCATTGCCTAGCCGTGCGTTGTCGTGCATTAGCCTTGCCTTGCCTCACCGTGCCTTGCCTTGCGTTACCCTTTCCTTGCCTTGCCGTGCATTGCCTAGCCGTGCGTTGTCGTGCCTTAGCCTTGTTTCACCTTGCTATAGCCTTGCTTGCGTTGCCTTGCTTTGCCTTGCCTTCCTTGCCTTCCGTTACTCTTTGCTTGCCTTCCGTGCATTGCCTAGCCTTGTATTGTCGTGCATTAGCCTTGCCTTGCCTCACCGTGCCTTGCCTTCCGTTACCCTTTCCTTTCCTGGCCGTGCATTGCCTAGCCGTGCGTTGCCGTCCCTTCGCCTTGTTTCCCCTTGCCGTGCCGTGCCTTTTGTTACACTTGCCTTGCCTTGCTTTGCCTTGCCTTCCTTTCCTTCCGTTACTCTTTCCCTGCCTAGCCGTGCACTGCCTAGCCTTGCGTTGTCGTGCATTAGCCTTCCCTCCCCTGACAGTGCCTTGCCTTGCGTGACCCTTTCCTTGCCTTTCCGTACATTGCCTAGTCCTGCGTTGTCGTGCCTTAGCCTTGTTTCCCCTTGCCGTGCCGTTCCTTCCGTTACCCTTGCTAGGACTTCCTTTCCCTTGCCTTCCTTGCTTTCCGTTACTCTTTGCTTGCCTTCCGTGCATTGTCTAGCCTTGCTTTGTCATTCCTTAGCCTTGCCTCGCCTGACCGTGCCTTGCCTTGCGTTAGCCTTTCCTTGCCTTGCCGTGCATTGCCCAGCCGTGCGTTGTCGTGCATTAGCCTTGCCTTGCCTCACCGTGCCTTGCCTTGCGTTACCCTTTCCTTGCCTTGCCGTGCATTGCCTAGCCGTGCGTTGTCGTGCCTTAGCCTTGTTTCCCCTTGCCGTGCCGTGCCTTTTGTTACACTTGCCTTGCCTGGATTTGCCTTGCCTTCCTTTCCTTCCGTTTCTCTTTCCTTGCCTTACCGTGCACTGTCTAGCCTTGCGTTGTCGTGCATTAGCCTTGCCTCACCTGACCGTGCCTTGCCTTGCGTTACCCTTTCCTTGGCTGGCCGTGCATTGCCTAGCCGTACGTTGCCGTCCCTTAGCCTTGTTTCCCCTTGCCGAGCCGTTCCTTCTGTTACCCTTGCCTTGCCTTGCTTTCCCTTGCTTTCCTTGCCTTCCGTTACTCTTTGCTTGCCTTCCAGGCATTGCCTAGCCATGCGTTGTCGTGCCTTGGCCTTGCCTCGTCTGACCGTGCCTTCCCTTGCCTTACCCTTTCCTTGCCTTGCCGTGCATTGCCTAGCCGTGCGTTGTCGTGCATTAGCCTTGCCTTGCCTCACCGTGCCTTGCCTTGCTTTACCCTTTCCTTGCCTTGCCGTGCATTGCCTAGCCGTGCGTTGTCGTGCCTTAGCCTTGTTTCCCCTTGCCGTGCGTTTCCTTCCGTTACCCTTTCCTTGCCTTGCTTTCCCTTGCCTTCTTTGCCTTCCGTTCCTCTTTGCTTGCCTTCCGTGCATTGCCTAGCCTTGCGTTGTCGTGCCTTAGCCTTGCCTCGTCTGACCGTGCCTTGCCTTGCGTTAGCCTTTCCTTCCCTTGCCGTGCATTGCCCAGCCGTGCGTTGTCGTGCATTAGCCTTGCCTTGCCTCACCGTGCCTTGCCTTGCGTTACCCTTTCCTTGCCTTGCCGTGCATTGCCTAGCCGTGCGTTGTCGTGCCTTAGCCTTGTTTCCCCTTGCCGTGCCGTGCCTTTTATTACACTTGCCTTGCCTGGATTTGCCTTGCCTTCCTTTCCTTCCGTTTCTCTTTCCTGGCCTTACCGTGCACTGTCTAGCCTTGCGTTGTCGTGCCTTAGCCTTGCCTCACCTGACCGTGCCTTGCCTTGCGTTACCCTTTCCTTGGCTGGCCGTGCATTGCCTAGCCGTGCGTTGCCGTCCCTTAGCCTTGTTTTCCCTTGCCGAGCCGTTCCTTCTGTTACCCTTGCCTTGCCTTGCTTTCCCTTGCTTTCCTTGCCTTCCGTTACTCTTTGCTTGCCTTCCGGGCATTGCCTAGCCATGCGTTGTCGTGCCTTGGCATTGCCTCGTCTGACCCTGCCTTCCCTTGCCTTACCCTTTCCTTGCCTTGCCGTGCATTGCCTAGCCGTGCGTTGTCGTGCATTAGCCTTGCCTTGCCTCACCGTGCCTTGCCTTGCGTTACCCTTTCCTTGCCTTGCCGTGCATTGCCTAGCCGTGCGTTGTAGTGCCTTAGCCTTGTTTCCCCTTGCCGTGCGTTTCCTTCCGTTACCCTTGCCTTGCCTTGCTTTCCCTTGCCTTCTTTGTCTTCCGTTCCTCTTTGCTTGCCTTCCGTGCATTGCCTAGCCTTGCGTTGTCGTGCCTTAGCCTTGCCTCGTCTGACCGTGCCTTCCCTTGCGTTACCCTTTCCTTGCCTTGCCGTGCATTGCCTAGCCCTGCGTTGTCGTGCATTAGCCTTGCCTTGCCTCACCGTGCCTTGCCTTGCGTTACCCTTTCATTGCCTTGCCGTTCATTGCCTAGCCGTGCGTTGTCGTGCCTTAGCCTTGTTTCCCCTTGCCGTGCCTTTCCTTCCGTTACCCTTGCCTTCCCTTGCTTTCCCTGGCCTTCCTTGCCTTCCGTTACTCTTTGCTTGCCTTCCGTGCATTGCGTAGCCTTGCGTTGTCGTGCTTTACCCTATTTTCACCTTGCCATAGCCTTGCTTGCGTTGCCTTGCTTTGCCTTGCATTCCTTGCCTTCCGTTACTCTTTGCTTGCCTTCCGTGCATTGTCTAGCCTTGCGTTGTCATTCCTTAGCCTTGCCTCGCCTGACCGTGCTTTGCCTTGCGTTACCCTTTCCTTGCCTTGCCGTGCATTGCCTAGCCGTGCGTTGTCGTGCATTAGCCTTGCCTTGCCTCACCTTGCCTTGCCTTGCGTTACCCTTTCCTTGCCTTGCCGTTCATTGCCTATCCTTGCGTTGTCGTGCCTTAGACTTGTTTCCCCTTGCCGTGCCTTTCCTTCCGTTACCCTTGCCTTCCCTTGCTTTCCCTGGCCTTCCTTGCCTTCCGTTACTCTTTGCTTGGCTTCCGTGCATTGCGTAGCCTTGCGTTGTCGTGCTTTACCTTTTTTCACCTTGCCATAGCCTTGCTTGCGTTGCCTTGCTTTGCCTTGCATTCCTTGCCTTCCGTTACTCTTTGCTTGCCTTCCGTGCATTGTCTAGCCTTGCGTTGTCGTTCCTTAGCCTTGCCTCGCCTGACCGTGCCTTGCGTTGCGTTACCCTTTCCTTGCCTTGCCGTGCATTGCCTAGCCGTGCGTTGTCGTGCATTAGCCTTGCCTTGCCTCACCGTGCCTTGCCTTGCGTTACCCTTTCCTTGCCTTGCCGTGCATTGCCTAGCCGTGCGTTGTCGTGCCTTAGCCTTGTTTCACCTTGCTATAGCCTTGCTTGCGTTGCCTTGCTTTGCCTTGCCTTCCTTGCCTTCCGTTACTCTTTGCTTGCCTTCCGTGCATTGCCTAGCCTTGCTTTGTCGTGCCTTAGCCTTTTTTCACCTTGCCATAGCCTTGCTTGCGTTGCCTTGATTTGCCTTGCATTCCTTGCCTTCCGTTGCTCTTTGCTTGCCTTCCGTGCATTGCCTAGCCTTGTATTGTCGTGCATTAGCCTTGCCTTGCCTCACCGTGCCTTGCCTTCCGTTACCCTTTCCTTTCCTGGCCGTGCATTGCCTAGCCGTGCGTTGCCGTCCCTTCGCCTTGTTTCCCCTTGCCGTGCCGTGCCTTTTGTTACACTTGCCTTGCCTTGCTTTGCCTTGCCTTCCTTTCCTTCCGTTACTCTTTCCCTGCCTAGCCGTGCACTGCCTAGCCTTGCGTTGTCGTGCATTAGCCTTCCCTCCCCTGACAGTGCCTTGCCTTGCGTGACCCTTTCCTTGCCTTTCCGTACATTGCCTAGTCCTGCGTTGTCGTGCCTTAGCCTTGTTTCCCCTTGCCGTGCCGTTCCTTCCGTTACCCTTGCTAGGACTTCCTTTCCCTTGCCTTCCTTGCTTTCCGTTACTCTGTGCTTGCCTTCCGTGCATTGCCTAGCCTTGCGTTGTCGTGCCTTAGCCTTACCTCGCCTGACCGTGCCTTGCCTTGCGTTAGCCTTTCCTTGCCTTGCCGTGCATTGCCCAGCCGTGCGTTGTCGTGCATTAGCCTTGCCTTGCCTCACCGTGCCTTGCCTTGCGTTACCCTTTCCTTGCCTTGCCGTGCATTGCCTCGTGCCTTAGCCTTGTTTCCCCTTGCCGTGCGTTTCCTTCTGTTACGCTTGCCTTGCCTTGCTTTCCCTTGCCTTCCTTGACTTCCGTTACTCTTTGCTTGCCTTCCGTGCATTTCCTAGCCTTGCGTTGTCGTGCCTTAGCCTTGCGTCGTCTGACCGTGCCTTCCCTTGCATTACCCTTTCCTTGCCTTGCCGTGCATGGCCTAGCAGTGTGTTGTCGTGCATTAGCCTTGCCTTGCCTCACCGTGCCTTGCCTTGCGTTACCCTTTCCTTGCCTTGCCGTTCATTGCCTAGCCGTGCGTTGTCGTGCCTTAGCCTTGTTTCCCCTTGCCGTGCGTTTCCTTCCGTTACCCTTGCCTTGCCTTGCTTTCCCTTGCCTTCTTTGTCTTCCGTTCCTCTTTGCTTGCCTTCCGTGCATTGCCTAGCCTTGCGTTGTCGTGCCTTAGCCTTGCCTCGTCTGACCGTGCCTTCCCTTGCGTTACCCTTTCCTTGCCTTGCCGTGCATTGCCTAGCCCTACGTTGTCGTGCATTAGCCTTGCCTTGCCTCACCGTGCCTTGCCTTGCGTTACCCTTCCCTTGCCTTGCCGTTCATTGCCTAGCCGTGCGTTGTCGTGCCTTAGCCTTGTTTCCCCTTGCCGTGCCTTTCCTTCCGTTACCCTTGCCTTCCCTTGCTTTCCCTGGCCTTCCTTGCCTTCCGTTACTCTTTGCTTGCCTTCCGTGCATTGCGTAGCCTTGCGTTGTCGTGCTTTACCCTTTTTTCACCTTGCCATAGCCTTGCTTGCGTTGCCTTGCTTTGCCTTGCATTCCTTGCCTTCCGTTACTCTTTGCTTGCCTTCCGTGCATTGTCTAGCCTTGCGTTGTCATTCCTTAGCCTTGCCTCGCCTGACCGTGCTTTGCCTTGCGTTACCCTTTCCTTGCCTTGCCGTGCATTGCCTAGCCGTGCGTTGTCGTGCAATAGCCTTGCCTAGCCTCACCGTGCCTTGCCTTGCGTTACCCTTTCCTTGCCTTGCCGTTCATTGCCTAGCCTTGCGTTGTCGTGCCTTAGACTTGTTTCCCCTTGCCGTGCCTTTCCTTCCGTTACCCTTGCCTTCCCTTGCTTTCCCTGGCCTTCCTTGCCTTCCGTTACTCTTTGCTTGGCTTCCGTGCATTGCGTAGCCTTGCGTTGTCGTGCTTTAGCCTTTTTTCACCTTGCCATAGCCTTGCTTGCGTTGCCTTGCTTTGCCTTGCATTCCTTGCCTTCCGTTACTCTTTGCTTGCCTTCCGTGCATTGTCTAGCCTTGCGTTGTCGTTCCTTAGCCTTGCCTCGCCTGACCGTGCCTTGCGTTGCGTTACCCTTTCCTTGCCTTGCCGTGCATTGCCTAGCCGTGCGTTGTCGTGCCTTAGCCTTGTTTCCCCTTGCCGTGCGTTTCCTTCCGTTACGCTTGCCTTGCCTTGCTTTGCCTTGCCTTCCTTGACTTCCGTTACTCTTTGCTTGCCTTCGGTGCATTTCCTAGCCTTGCGTTGTCGTGCCTTAGCCTTTCGTCGTCTGACCGTGCCTTCCCTTGCATTACCCTTTCCTTGCCTTGCCGTGCATGGCCTAGCAGTGTGTTGTCGTGCATTAGCCTTGCCTTGCCTCACCGTGCCTTGCCTTGCGTTACCCTTTCCTTGCCTTGCCGTTCATTGCCTAGCCGTGCGTTGTCGTGCCTTAGCCTTGTTTCCCCTTGCCGTGCGTTTCCTTCCGTTACCCTTGCCTTGCCTTGCTTTCCCTTGCCTTCCCTTGCTTTCCCTGGCCTTCCTTGCCTTCCGTTACTCTTTGCTTGCCTTCCGTGCATTGCGTAGCCTTGCGTTGTCGTGCTTTAGCCTTTTTTCACCTTGCCATAGCCTTGCTTGCGTTGCCTTGCTTTGCCTTGCATTCCTTGCCTTCCGTTACTCTTTGCTTGCCTTCCGTGCATTGTCTAGCCTTGCTTTGTCATTCCTTAGCCTTGCCTCGCCTGATCGTGCCTTGCCTTGCGTTAGCCTTTCCTTGCCTTGCCGTGCATTGCCTAGCCGTGCGTTGTCGTGCATTAGCCTTGCCTTGCCTCACCGTGCCTTGCCTTGCGTTACCCTTTCCTTGCCTTGCCGTGCATTGCCTAGCCGTGCGTTGTCGTGCCTTAGCCTTGTTTCCCCTTGCCGTGCCGTGCCTTTTGTTACACTTGCCTTGCCTGGATTTGCCTTGCCTTCCTTTCCTTCCGTTTCTCTTTCCTTGCCTTACCGTGCACTGTCTAGCCTTGCGTTGTCGTGCATTAGCCTTGCCTCACCTGACCGTGCCTTGCCTTGCGTTACCCTTTCCTTGGCTGGCCGTGCATTGCCTAGCCGTGCGTTGCCGTCCCTTAGCCTTGTTTCCCCTTGCCGAGCCGTTCCTTCTGTTACCCTTGCCTTGCCTTGCTTTCCCTTGCTTTCCTTGCCTTCCGTTACTCTTTGCTTGCCTTCCGGGCATTGCCTAGCCATGCGTTGTCGTGCCTTGGCCTTGCCTCGTCTGACCGTGCCTTCCCTTGCCTTACCCTTTCCTTGCCTTGCCGTGCATTGCCTAGCCGTGCGTTGTCGTGCATTAGCCTTGCCTTGCCTCACCGTGCCTTGCCTTGCGTTACCCTTTCCTTGCCTTGCCGTGCATTGCCTAGCCGTGCGTTGTCGTGCCTTAGCCTTGTTTCCCCTTGCCGTGCGTTTCCTTCCGTTACCCTTTCCTTGCCTTGCTTTCCCTTGCCTTCTTTGCCTTCCGTTCCTCTTTGCTTGCCTTCCGTGCATTGCCTAGCCTTGCGTTGTCGTGCCTTAGCCTTGCCTCGTCTGACCGTGCCTTGCCTTGCGTTACCCTTTCCTTGCCTTGCCGTGCATT
Source organism: Macrotis lagotis (assembly GCF_037893015.1). Taxonomy (NCBI): domain Eukaryota; kingdom Metazoa; phylum Chordata; class Mammalia; order Peramelemorphia; family Peramelidae; genus Macrotis; species Macrotis lagotis. The sequence continues at coordinate 129,346 of NW_027421936.1, read as the reverse complement.
GCCTAGCCGTGCGTTGTCGTGCCTTAGCCTTGTTTCCCCTTGCCGTGCCGTGCCTTTTATTACACTTGCCTTGCCTGGATTTGCCTTGCCTTCCTTTCCTTCCGTTTCTCTTTCCTTGCCTTACCGTGCACTGTCTAGCCTTGCGTTGTCGTGCATTAGCCTTGCCTCACCTGACCGTGCCTTGCCTTGCGTTACCCTTTCCTTGGCTGGCCGTGCATTGCCTAGCCGTGCGTTGCCGTCCCTTAGCCTTGTTTTCCCTTGCCGAGCCGTTCCTTCTGTTACCCTTGCCTTGCCTTGCTTTCCCTTGCTTTCCTTGCCTTCCGTTACTCTTTGCTTGCCTTCCGGGCATTGCCTAGCCATGCGTTGTCGTGCCTTGGCCTTGCCTCGTCTAACCCTGCCTTCCCTTGCCTTACCCTTTCCTTGCCTTGCCGTGCATTGCCTAGCCGTGCGTTGTCGTGCATTAGCCTTGCCTTGCCTCACCGTGCCTTGCCTTGCGTTACCCTTTCCTTGCCTTGCCGTGCATTGCCTAGCCGTGCGTTGTCGTACCTTAGCCTTGTTTCCCCTTGCCGTGCGTTTCCTTCCGTTACCCTTGCCTTGCCTTGCTTTCCCTTGCCTTCTTTGTCTTCCGTTCCTCTTTGCTTGCCTTCCGTGCATTGCCTAGCCTTGCGTTGTCGTGCCTTAGCCTTGCCTCGTCTGACCGTGCCTTCCCTTGCGTTACCCTTTCCTTGCCTTGCCGTGCATTGCCTAGCCCTGCGTTGTCGTGCATTAGCCTTGCCTTGCCTCACCGTGCCTTGCCTTGCGTTACCCTTTCATTGCCTTGCCGTTCATTGCCTAGCCGTGCGTTGTCGTGCCTTAGCCTTGTTTCCCCTTGCCGTGCCTTTCCTTCCGTTACCCTTGCCTTCCCTTGCTTTCCCTGGCCTTCCTTGCCTTCCGTTACTCTTTGCTTGCCTTCCGTGCATTGCGTAGCCTTGCGTTGTCGTGCTTTACCCTTTTTTCACCTTGCCATAGCCTTGCTTGCGTTGCCTTGCTTTGCCTTGCATTCCTTGCCTTCCGTTACTCTTTGCTTGCCTTCCGTGCATTGTCTAGCCTTGCGTTGTCATTCCTTAGCCTTGCCTCGCCTGACCGTGCTTTGCCTTGCGTTACCCTTTCCTTGCCTTGCCGTGCATTGCCTAGCCGTGCGTTGTCGTGCATTTGCCTTGCCTTGCCTCACCGTGCCTTGCCTTGCGTTACCCTTTCCTTGCCTTGCCGTTCATTGCCTAGCCTTGCGTTGTCGTGCCTTAGACTTGTTTCCCCTTGCCGTGCCTTTCCTTCCGTTACCCTTGCCTTCCCTTGCTTTCCCTGGCCTTCCTTGCCTTCCGTTACTCTTTGCTTGGCTTCCGTGCATTGCGTAGCCTTGCGTTGTCGTGCTTTAGCCTTTTTTCACCTTGCCATAGCCTTGCTTGCGTTGCCTTGCTTTGCCTTGCATTCCTTGCCTTCCGTTACTCTTTGCTTGCCTTCCGTGCATTGTCTAGCCTTCCGTTGTCGTTCCTTAGCCTTGCCTCGCCTGACCGTGCCTTCCGTTGCGTTACCCTTTCCTTGCCTTGCCGTGCATTGCCTAGCCGTGCGTTGTCGTGCATTAGCCTTGCCTTGCCTCACCGTGCCTTGCCTTGCGTTACCCTTTCCTTGCCTTGCCGTGCATTGCCTAGCCGTGCGTTGTCGTGCCTTAGCCTTGTTTCACCTTGCTATAGCCTTGCTTGCGTTGCCTTGCTTTGCCTTGCCTTCCTTGCCTTCCGTTACTCTTTGCTTGCCTTCCGTGCATTGCCTAGCCTTGCTTTGTCGTGCCTTAGCCTTTTTTCACCTTGCCATAGCCTTGCTTGCGTTGCCTTGATTTGCCTTGCATTCCTTGCCTTCCGTTGCTCTTTGCTTGCCTTCCGTGCATTGCCTAGCCTTGTATTGTCGTGCATTAGCCTTGCCTTGCCTCACCGTGCCTTGCCTTCCGTTACCCTTTCCTTTCCTGGCCGTGCATTGCCTAGCCGTGCGTTGCCGTCCATTCGCCTTGTTTCCCCTTGCCGTGCCGTGCCTTTTGTTACACTTGCCTTGCCTTGCTTTGCCTTGCCTTCCTTTCCTTCCGTTACTCTTTCCCTGCCTAGCCGTGCACTGCCTAGCCTTGCGTTGTCGTGCATTAGCCTTCCCTCCCCTGACAGTGCCTTGCCTTGCGTGACCCTTTCCTTGCCTTTCCGTACATTGCCTAGTCCTGCGTTGTCGTGCCTTAGCCTTGTTTCCCCTTGCCGTGCCGTTCCTTCCGTTACCCTTGCTAGGACTTCCTTTCCCTTGCCTTCCTTGCTTTCCGTTACTCTGTGCTTGCCTTCCGTGCATTGCCTAGCCTTGCGTTGTCGTGCCTTAGCCTTACCTCGCCTGACCGTGCCTTGCCTTGCGTTAGCCTTTCCTTGCCTTGCCGTGCATTGCCCAGCCGTGCGTTGTCGTGCATTAGCCTTGCCTTGCCTCACCGTGCCTTGCCTTGCGTTACCCTTTCCTTGTCTTGCCGTGCATTGCCTAGCCGTGCGTTGTCGTGTCTTAGCCTTGTTTCCCCTTGCCGTGCCGTGCCTTTTGTTACAATTGCCTTGCCTGGATTTGCCTTGCCTTCCTTTCCTTCCGTTTCTCTTTCCTTGCCTTACCGTGCACTGTCTAGCCTTGCGTTGTCGTGCATTAGCCTTGCCTCACCTGACCGTGCCTTGCCTTGCGTTACCCTTTCCTTGGCTGGCCGTGCATTGCCTAGCCGTGCGTTGCCGTCCCTTAGCCTTGTTTCCCCTTGCCGAGCCGTTCCTTCTGTTACCCTTGCCTTGCCTTGCTTTCCCTTGCCTTCCTTGCCTTCCGTTACTCTTTGCTTGCCTTCCGGGCATTGCCTAGCCTTGCGTTGTCGTGCCTTAGCCTTGCCTCGTCTGACCGTGCCTTGCCTTGCGTTACCCTTTCCTTGCCTTGCCGTGCATTGCCTAGCCCTGCGTTGTCGTGCATTAGCCTTGCCTTGCCTCACCGTGCCTTGCCTTGCGTTACCCTTTCCTTGCCTTGCCGTGCATTGCCTAGCCGTGCGTTGTCGTGCCTTAGCCTTGTTTCCCCTTGCCGTGCGTTTCCTTCCGTTACGCTTGCCTTGCCTTGCTTTCCCTTGCCTTCCTTGACTTCCGTTACTCTTTGCTTGCCTTCCGTGCATTTCCTAGCCTTGCGTTGTCGTGCCTTAGCCTTGCGTCGTCTGACCGTGCCTTCCCTTGCATTACCCTTTCCTTGCCTTGCCGTGCATGGCCTAGCAGTGTGTTGTCGTGCATTAGCCTTGCCTTGCCTCACCGTGCCTTGCCTTGCGTTACCCTTTCCTTGCCTTGCCGTTCATTGCCTAGCCGTGCGTTGTCGTGCCTTAGCCTTGTTTCCCCTTGCCGTGCCGTTCCTTCCGTTACCCTTGCCTTGCCTTGCTTTCCCTTGCCTTCCCTTGCTTTCCCTTGCCTTCCTTGCCTTCCGTTACTCTTTGCTTGCCTTCCGTGCATTGCGTAGCCTTGCGTTGTCGTGCTTTAGCCTTTTTTCACCTTGCCATAGCCTTGCTTGCGTTGCCTTGCTTTGCCTTGCATTCCTTGCCTTCCGTTACTCTTTGCTTGCCTTCCGTGCATTGTCTAGCCTTGCTTTGTCATTCCTTAGCCTTGCCTCGCCTGACCGTGCCTTGCCTTGCGTTAGCCTTTCCTTGCCTTGCCGTGCATTGCCCAGCCGTGCGTTGTCGTGCATTAGCCTTGCCTTGCCTCACCGTGCCTTGCCTTGCGTTACCCTTTCCTTGCCTTGCCGTGCATTGCCTAGCCGTGCGTTGTCGTGCCTTAGCCTTGTTTCCCCTTGCCGTGCCGTGCCTTTTGTTACACTTGCCTTGCCTGGATTTGCCTTGCCTTCCTTTCCTTCCGTTTCTCTTTCCTTGCCTTACCGTGCACTGTCTAGCCTTGCGTTGTCGTGCATTAGCCTTGCCTCACCTGACCGTGCCTTGCCTTGCGTTACCCTTTCCTTGGCTGGCCGTGCATTGCCTAGCCGTGCGTTGCCGTCCCTTAGCCTTGTTTCCCCTTGCCGAGCCGTTCCTTCTGTTACCCTTGCCTTGCCTTGCTTTCCCTTGCTTTCCTTGCCTTCCGTTACTCTTTGCTTGCCTTCCAGGCATTGCCTAGCCATGCGTTGTCGTGCCTTGGCCTTGCCTCGTCTGACCGTGCCTTCCCTTGCCTTACCCTTTCCTTGCCTTGCCGTGCATTGCCTAGCCGTGCGTTGTCGTGCATTAGCCTTGCCTTGCCTCACCGTGCCTTGCCTTGCGTTACCCTTTCCTTGCCTTGCCGTGCATTGCCTAGCCGTGCGTTGTCGTGCCTTAGCCTTGTTTCCCCTTGCCGTGCGTTTCCTTCCGTTACCCTTTCCTTGCCTTGCTTTCCCTTGCCTTCTTTGCCTTCCGTTCCTCTTTGCTTGCCTTCCGTGCATTGCCTAGCCTTGCGTTGTCGTGCCTTAGCCTTGCCTCGTCTGACCGTGCCTTGCCTTGCGTTAGCCTTTCCTTGCCTTGCCGTGCATTGCCCAGCCGTGCGTTGTCGTGCATTAGCCTTGCCTTGCCTCACCGTGCCTTGCCTTGCGTTACCCTTTCCTTGCCTTGCCGTGCATTGCCTAGCCGTGCGTTGTCGTGCCTTAGCCTTGTTTCCCCTTGCCGTGCCGTGCCTTTTGTTACACTTGCCTTGCCTGGATTTGCCTTGCCTTCCTTTCCTTCCGTTTCTCTTTCCTTGCCTTACCGTGCACTGTCTAGCCTTGCGTTGTCGTGCATTAGCCTTGCCTCACCTGACCGTGCCTTGCCTTGCGTTACCCTTTCCTTGGCTGGCCGTGCATTGCCTAGCCGTGCGTTGCCGTCCCTTAGCCTTGTTTCCCCTTGCCGTGCCTTTCCTTCCGTTACCCTTGCCTTCCCTTGCTTTCCCTGGCCTTCCTTGCCTTCCGTTACTCTTTGCTTGCCTTCCGTGCATTGCGTAGCCTTGCGTTGTCGTGCTTTACCCTTTTTTCACCTTGCCATAGCCTTGCTTGCGTTGCCTTGCTTTGCCTTGCATTCCTTGCCTTCCGTTACTCTTTGCTTGCCTTCCGTGCATTGTCTAGCCTTGCGTTGTCATTCCTTAGCCTTGCCTCGCCTGACCGTGCTTTGCCTTGCGTTACCCTTTCCTTGCCTTGCCGTGCATTGCCTAGCCGTGCGTTGTCGTGCATTAGCCTTGCCTTGCCTCACCGTGCCTTGCCTTGCGTTACCCTTTCCTTGCCTTGCCGTTCATTGCCTAGCCTTGCGTTGTCGTGCTTTAGACTTGTTTCCCCTTGCCGTGCCTTTCCTTCCGTTACCCTTGCCTTCCCTTGCTTTCCCTGGCCTTCCTTGCCTTCCGTTACTCTTTGCTTGGCTTCCGTGCATTGCGTAGCCTTGCGTTGTCGTGCTTTAGCCTTTTTTCACCTTGCCATAGCCTTGCTTGCGTTGCCTTGCTTTGCCTTGCATTCCTTGCCTTCCGTTACTCTTTGCTTGCCTTCCGTGCATTGTCTAGCCTTGCGTTGTCGTTCCTTAGCCTTGCCTCGCCTGACCGTGCCTTGCCTTGCGTTACCATTTCATTGCCTTGCCGTGCATTGCCTAGCCGTGCGTTGTCGTGCATTAGCCTTGCCTTGCCTCACCGTGCCTTGCCTTGCGTTACCCTTTCCTTGCCTTGCCGTGCATTGCCTAGCCGTGCGTTGTCGTGCCTTAGCCTTGTTTCACCTTGCTATAGCCTTGCTTGCGTTGCCTTGCTTTGCCTTGCCTTCCTTGCCTTCCGTTACTCTTTGCTTGCCTTCCGTGCATTGCCTAGCCTTGCGTTGTCGTGCCTTAGCCTTGCGTCGCCTGACCGTGCCTTGCCTTGCGTTAGCCTTTCCTTGCCTTGCCGTGCATTGCCCAGCCGTGCGTTGTCGTGCATTAGCCTTGCCTTGCCTCACCGTGCCTTGCCTTGCGTTACCCTTTCCTTGCCTTGCCGTGCATTGCCTAGCCGTGCGTTGTCGTGTCTTAGCCTTGTTTCCTCTTGCCGTGCCGGGCCTTTTGTTACACTTGCCTCGCCTGGATTTGCCTTGCCTTCCTTTCCTTCCGTTTCTCTTTCCTTGCCTTACCGTGCACTGTATAGCGTTGCGTTGTCGTGCATTAGCCTTGCCTCACCTGACCGTGCCTTGCCTTGCGTTACCCTTTCCTTGGCTGGCCGTGCATTGCCTAGCCGTGCGTTGCCGTCCCTTAGCCTTGTTTCCCCTTGCCGAGCCGTTCCTTCTGTTACCCTTGCCTTGCCTTGCTTTCCCTTGCCTTCCTTGCCTTCCGTTACACTTTGCTTGCCTTCCGGGCATTGCCTAGCCTTGCGTTGTCGTGCCTTAGCCTTGCCTCGTCTGACCGTGCCTTCCCTTGCGTTACCCTTTCTTTGCCTTGCCGTGCATTGCCTAGCCCTGCGTTGTCGTGCATTAGCCTTGCCTTGCCTCACCGTGCCTTGCCTTGCGTTACCCTTTCCTTGCCTTGCCGTTCATTGCCTAGCCGTGCGTTGTCGTGCCTTAGCCTTGTTTCCCCTTGCCGTGCCTTTCCTTCCGTTACCCTTGCCTTCCCTTGCTTTCCCTGGCCTTCCTTGCCTTCCATTACTCTTTGCTTGCCTTCCGTGCATTGCGTAGCCTTGCGTTGTCGTGCTTTAGCCTTTTTTCACCTTGCCATAGCCTTGCTTGCGTTGCCTTGCTTTGCCTTGCATTCCTTGCCTCCGTTACTCTTTGCTTGCCTTCCGTGCATTGTCTAGCCTTGCGTTGTCATTCCTTAGCCTTGCCTCGCCTGACCGTGCCTTGCCTTGCGTTACCCTTTCCTTGCCTTGCCGTGCATTGCCTAGCCGTGCGTTGTCGTGCATTAGCCTTGCCTTGCCTCACCGTGCCTTGCCTTGCGTTACCCTTTCCATGCCTTCCCATTCATTGCCTAGCCGTGCGTTGTCGTGCCTTAGCCTTGTTTGCCGTTGCCGTGCCTTTCCTTCCGTTACCCTTGCCTTCCCTTGCTTTCCCTGGCCTTCCTTGCCTTCCGTTACTCTTTGCTTGCCTTCCGTGCATTGCGTAGCCTTGCGTTGTCGTGCTTTACCCTTTTTTCACCTTGCCATAGCCTTGCTTGCGTTGCCTTGCTTTGCCTTGCATTCCTTGCCTTCCGTTACTCTTTGCTTGCCTTCCGTGCATTGTCTAGCCTTGCGTTGTCATTCCTTAGCCTTGCCTCGCCTGACCGTGCTTTGCCTTGCGTTACCCTTTCCTTGCCTTGCCGTGCATTGCCTAGCCGTGCGTTGTCGTGCATTAGCCTTGCCTTGCCTCACCGTGCCTTGCCTTGCGTTACCCTTTCCTTGCCTTGCCGTTCATTGCCTAGCCTTGCGTTGTCGTGCCTTAGACTTGTTTCCCCTTGCCGTGCCTTTCCTTCCGTTACCATTGCCTTCCCTTGCTTTCCCTGACCTTCCTTGCCTTCCGTTACTCTTTGCTTGGCTTCCGTGCATTGCGTAGCCTTGCGTTGTCGTGCTTTAGCCTTTTTTCACCTTGCCATAGCCTTGCTTGCGTTGCCTTGCTTTGCCTTGCATTCCTTGCCTTCCGTTACTCTTTGCTTGCCTTCCGTGCATTGTCTAGCCTTGCGTTGTCGTTCCTTAGCCTTGCCTCGCCTGACCGTGCCTTGCGTTGCGTTACCATTTCCTTGCCTTGCCGTGCATTGCCTAGCCGTGCGTTGTCGTGCATTAGCCTTGCCTTGCCTCACCGTGCCTTGCCTTGCGTTACCCTTTCCTTGCCTTGCCGTGCATTGCCTAGCCGTGCGTTGTCGTGCCTTAGCCTTGTTTCAACTTGCTATAGCCTTGCTTGCGTTGCCTTGCTTTGCCTTGCCTTCCTTGCCTTCCGTTACTCTTTGCTTGCCTTCCGTGCATTGCCTAGCCGTGCGTTGTCGTGCCTTAGCCTTGTTTCACCTTGCTATAGCCTTGCTTGCGTTGCCTTGCTTTGCCTTGCCTTCCTTGCCTTCCGTTACTCTTTGCTTGCCTTCCGTGCATTGCCTAGCCTTGCGTTGTCGTGCCTTAGCTTTGCCTCGCCTGACCGTGCCTTGCCTTGCGTTAGCCTTTCCTTGCCTTGCCGTGCATTGCCCAGCCGTGCGTTGTCGTGCATTAGCCTTGCCTTGCCTCACCGTGCCTTGCCTTGCGTTACCCTTTCCTTGCCTTGCCGTGCATTGCCTAGCCGTGCGTTGTCGTGTCTTAGCCTTGATTCCTCTTGCCGTGCCGGGCCTTTTGTTACACTTGCCTCGCCTGGATTTGCCTTGCCTTCCTTTCCTTCCGTTTCTCTTTCCTTGCCTTACCGTGCACTGTATAGCGTTGCGTTGTCGTGCATTAGCCTTGCCTCACCTGACCGTGCCTTGCCTTGCGTTACCCTTTCCTTGGCTGGCCGTGCATTGCCTAGCCGTGCGTTGCCGTCCCTTAGCCTTGTTTCCCCTTGCCGAGCCGTTCCTTCTGTTACCCTTGCCTTGCCTTGCTTTCCCTTGCCTTCCTTGCCTTCCGTTACACTTTGCTTGCCTTCCGGGCATTGCCTAGCCTTGCGTTGTCGTGCCTTAGCCTTGCCTCGTCTGACCGTGCCTTCCCTTGCGTTACCCTTTCTTTGCCTTGCCGTGCATTGCCTAGCCCTGCGTTGTCGTGCATTAGCCTTGCCTTGCCTCACCGTGCCTTGCCTTGCGTTACCCTTTCCTTGCCTTGCCGTTCATTGCCTAGCCGTGCGTTGTCGTGCCTTAGCCTTGTTTCCCCTTGCCGTGCCTTTCCTTCCGTTACCCTTGCCTTCCCTTGCTTTCCCTGGCCTTCCTTGCCTTCCATTACTCTTTGCTTGCCTTCCGTGCATTGCGTAGCCTTGCGTTGTCGTGCTTTAGCCTTTTTTCACCTTGCCATAGCCTTGCTTGCGTTGCCTTGCTTTGCCTTGCATTCCTTGCCTCCGTTACTCTTTGCTTGCCTTCCGTGCATTGTCTAGCCTTGCGTTGTCATTCCTTAGCCTTGCCTCGCCTGACCGTGCCTTGCCTTGCGTTACCCTTTCCTTGCCTTGCCGTGCATTAGCCTTGCCTTGCCTCACCGTGCCTTGCCTTGCGTTACCCTTTCCATGCCTTCCCATTCATTGCCTAGCCGTGCGTTGTCGTGCCTTAGCCTTGTTTGCCCTTGCCGTGCCTTTCCTTCCGTTACCCTTGCCTTGCCTTGCTTTCCCTTGCATTCCTTGCCTTCCGTTCCTCTTTGCTTGCCTTCCGTGCATTGCCTAGCCTTGCGTTGTCCTGCCTTAGCCTTCCCTCGTCTGACCGTGCCTTCCCTTGCGTTACCCTTTCCTTGCCTTGCCGTTCACTGCCTAGCCCTGCGTTGTCGGGCATTAGCCTTGCCTTGCCTCACCGTGCCTTGCCTTGCGTTACCCTTTCCTTGCCTTGCCGTTCATTGCCTGGCCGTGCGTTGTCGTGCCTTAGCCTTGTTTCCCCTTGCCGTGCGTTTCCTTCCGTTACCCTTGCCTTGCCTTGCTTTCCCTTGCCTTCCTTGCTTTCCGTTACTCTTTTCTTGCCTTCCGTGCATTGCCTAGCCTTGCGTTGTCGTGCCTTAGCCTTGCCTCGCCTGACCGTGCCTTGCCTTGCGTTAGCCTTTCCTTGCCTTGCCGGGCATTGCCCAGCCGTGCGTTGTCGTGCATTAGCCTTGCCTTGCCTGACCGTGCCTTGCCTTGCGTTACCCTTTCCTTGCCTTGCCGTGCATTGCCTAGCCGTGCGTTGTCGTGCCTTAGCCTTGTTTCCCCTTGCCGTGCCGTGCCTTTTGTTACACTTGCCTTGCCTGGATTTGCCTTGCCTTCCTTTCCTTCCGTTTTTCTTTCCTTGCCTTACCGTGCACTGTCTAGCCTTGCGTTGTTGTGCATTAGCCTTGCCTCACCTGACCGTGCCTTGCCTTGCGTTACCCTTTCCTTGGCTGGCCGTGCATTGCCTAGCCGTGCGTTGCCGTCCCTTAGCCGTGTTTCCCCTTGCCGAGCCGTTCCTTCTGTTACCCTTGCCTTGCCTTGCTTTCCCTTGCTTTCCTTGCCTTCCGTTACTCTTTGCTTGCCTTCCGGGCATTGCCTAGCCATGCGTTGTCGTGCCTTGGCCTTGCCTCGTCTGACCGTGCCTTCCCTTGCGTTACCCTTTCCTTGCCTTGCCGTGCATTGCCTAGCCGTGCGTTGTCGTGCATTAGCCTTGCCTTGCCTCACCGTGCCTTGCCTTCCGTTACTCTTTCCTTGCCTTGCCGTGCATTGCCTAGCCGTGCGTTGTCGTGCCTTAGCCTTGTTTCCCCTTGCCGTGAGTTTCCTTCCGTTACCCTTGCCTTGCCTTGCTTTCCCTTGCCTTCTTTGCCTTCCGTTCCTCTTTGCTTGCCTTCCGTGCATTGCCTAGCCTTGCGTTGTCGTGCCTTAGCCTTGCCTCGTCTGACCGTGCCTTCCCTTGCGTTACCCTTTCCTTGCCTTGCCGTGCATTGCCTAGCCCTGCGTTGTCGTGCATTAGCCTTGCCTTGCCTCACCGTGCCTTGCCTTGTGTTACCCTTTCCTTGCCTTGCCGTTCATTGCCTAGCCGTGCGTTGTCGTGCCTTAGCCTTGTTTCCCCTTGCCGTGCCTTTCCTTCCGTTACCCTTGCCTTCCCTTGCTTTCCCTGGCCTTCCTTGCCTTCCGTTACTCTTTGCTTGCCTTCCGTGCATTGCGTAGCCTTGCGTTGTCGTGCTTTAGCCTTTTTTCACCTTGCCATAGCCTTGCTTGCGTTGCCTTGCTTTGCCTTGCATTCCTTGCCTTCCGTTACTCTTTGCTTGCCTTCCGTGCATTGTCTAGCCTTGCGTTGTCGTTCCTTAGCCTTGCCTCGCCTGACCGAGCCTTGCGTTGCGTTACCATTTCCTTGCCTTGCCGTGCATTGCCTAGCCGTGCGTTGTCGTGCATTAGCCTTGGCTTGCCTCACCGTGCCTTGCCTTGCGTTACCCTTTCCTTGCCTTGCCGTGCATTGCCTAGCCGTGCGTTGTCGTGCCTTAGCCTTGTTTCACCTTGCTATAGCCTTGCTTGCGTTGCCTTGCTTTGCCTTGCCTTCCTTGCCTTCCGTTACTCTTTGCTTGCCTTCCGTGCATTGCTTAGCCTTGATTTGTCGTGCCTTAGCCTTTTTTCACCTTGCCATAGCCTTGCTTGCGTTGCCTTGATTTCCCTTGCATTCCTTGCCTTCCGTTACTCTTTGCTTGCCTTCCTTGCATTGCCTAGCCTTGTATTGTCGTGCATTAGCCTTGCCTTGCCTCACCGTGCCTTGCCTTCCGTTACCCTTTCCTTTCCTGGCCGTGCATTACCTAGCCGTGCGTTGCCGTCCCTTCGCCTTGTTTCCCCTTGCCGTGCCGTGCCTTTTGTTACACTTGCCTTGCCTTGCTTTCCCTTGCCTTCCTTGCTTTCCGTTACTCTTTGCTTGCCTTCCGTGCATTGCCTAGCCTTGCGTTGTCGTGCCTTAGCCTTACCTCGCCTGAGCGTGCCTTGCCTTGCGTTAGCCTTTCCTTGCCTTGCCGTGCATTGCCCAGCCGTGCGTTGTCGTGCATTAGCCTTGCCTTGCCTCACCGTGCCTTGCCTTGCGTTACCCTTTCCTTGCCTTGCCGTGCATTGCCTAGCCGTGCGTTGTCGTGCCTTAGCCTTGTTTCCCCTTGCCGTGCCGTGCTTTTTGTTACACTTGCCTCGCCTGGATTTGCCTTGCCTTCCTTTCCTTCCGTTTCTCTTTCCTTGCCTTACCGTGCACTGTTTAGCCTTGCGTTGTCGTGCATTAGCCTTGCCTCACCTGACCGTGCCTTGCCTTGCGTTACCCTTTCCTTGGCTGGCCGTGCATTGCCTAGCCGTGCGTTGCCGTCCCTTATCCTTGTTTCCCCTTGCCGAGCCGTTCCTTCTGTTACCCTTGCCTTCCCTTGCTTTCCCTTGCCTTCCTTGCCTTCCGTTACTCTTTGCTTGCCTTCCGGGCATTGCCTAGCCATGCGTTGTCGTGCCTTAGCCTTGCCTCGTCTGACCGTGCCTTCCCTTGCGTTACCCTTTCCTTGCCTTGCCGTGCATTGCCTAGCCGTGTGTTGTCGTGCATTAGCCTTGCTTGCCGTGCCTTGCCTTGCGTTACCCTTTCCTTGCCTTGCCGTGCTTTGCCTAGCCGTGCGTTGTCGTGCCTTAGCCTTGTTTCCCCTTGCCGTGCGTTTCCTTACGTTACCTTTGCCTTGCCTTGCTTTCACTTGCCTTCTTTGCCTTCCGTTCCTCTTTGCTTTCCTTCCGTGCATTGCCTAGCCTTGCGTTGTCGTGCCTTAGCCTTGCCTCGTCTGACCGTGCCTTCCCTTGCGTTACCCTTTCCTTGCCTTGCCGTGCATTGCCTAGCCCTGCGTTGTCGTGCATTAGCCTTGCCTTGCCTCACCGTGCCTTGCCTTGCGTTACCCTTTCATTGCCTTGCCGTTCATTGCCTAGCCGTGCGTTGTCGTGCCTTAGCCTTGTTTCCCCTTGCCGTGCCTTTCCTTCCGTTACCCTTGCCTTCCCTTGCTTTCCCTGGCCTTCCTTGCCTTCCGTTACTCTTTGCTTGCCTTCCGTGCATTGCGTACCCTGCGTTGTCGTGCATTATCTTTGCTTGCCTTCCGTGCATTGCGTAGCCTTGCGTTTTCGTGCTTTAGCCTTTTTTCACCTTGCCATAGCCTTGCTTGCGTTGCCTTGCTTTGCCTTGCATTCCTTGCCTTCCGTTACTCTTTGCTTGCCTTCCGTGCATTGTCTAGCCTTGCGTTGTCATTCCTTAGCCTTGCCTCGCCTGACCGTGCTTTGCCTTGCGTTACCCTTTCCTTGGCTTGCCGTGCATTGCCTAGCCGTGCGTTGTCGTGCATTAGCCTTGCCTTGCCTCACCGTGGCCTTGCCTTGCGTTACCCTTTCCTTGCCTTGCCGTTCATTGCCTAGCCTTGCGTTGTCGTGCCTTAGACTTGTTTCCCCTTGCCGTGCCTTTCCTTCCGTTACCCTTGCCTTCCCTTGCTTTCCCTGGCCTTCCTTGCCTTCCGTTACTCTTTGCTTGCCTTCCGTGCATTGCGTAGCCTTGCGTTGTCGTGCTTTAGCCTTTTTTCACCTTGCCATAGCCTTGCTTGCGTTGCCTTGCTTTGCCTTGCATTCCTTGCCTTCCGTTACTCTTTGCTTGCCTTCCGTGCATTGTCTAGCCTTGCGTTGTCGTTCCTTAGCCTTGCCTCGCCTGACCGTGCCTTGCGTTGCGTTACCATTTCCTTGCCTTGCCGTGCATTGCCTAGCCGTGCGTTGTCGGGCATTAGCCTTGCCTTGCCTCACCGTGCCTTGCCTTGCGTTACCCTTTCCTTGCCTTGCCGTGCATTGCCTAGCCGTGCGTTGTCGTGCCTTAGCCTTGTTTCACCTTGCTATAGCCTTGCTTGCGTTGCCTTGCTTTGCCTTGCCTTCCTTGCCTTCCGTTACTCTTTGCTTGCCTTCCGTGCATTGCCTAGCCTTGCGTTGTCGTGCCTTAGCTTTGCCTCGCCTGACCGTGCCTTGCCTTGCGTTAGCCTTTCCTTGCCTTGCCGTGCATTGCCCAGCCGTGCGTTGTCGTGCATTAGCCTTGCCTTGCCTCACCGTGCCTTGCCTTGCGTTACCCTTTCCTTGCCTTGCCGTGCATTGCCTAGCCGTGCGTTGTCGTGTCTTAGCCTTGTTTCCTCTTGCCGTGCCGTGCCTTTTGTTACACTTGCCTCGCCTGGATTTGCCTTGCCTTCCTTTCCTTCCGTTTCTCTTTCCTTGCCTTACCGTGCACTGTATAGCGTTGCGTTGTCGTGCATTAGCCTTGCCTCACCTGACCGTGCCTTGCCTTGCGTTACCCTTTCCTTGGCTGGCCGTGCATTGCCTAGCCGTGCGTTGCCGTCCCTTAGCCTTGTTTCCCCTTGCCGAGCCGTTCCTTCTGTTACCCTTGCCTTCCCTTGCTTTCCCTTGGCTTCCTTGCCTTCCGTTACTCTTTGCTTGCCTTCCGGGCATTCCCTAGCCATGCGTTGTCGTGCCTTAGCCTTGCCTCGTCTGACCGTGCCTTCCCTTGCGTTACCCTTTCCTTGCCTTGCCGTGCATTGCCTAGCCGTGCGTTGTCGTGCATTAGCGTTGCCTTGCCTTACCGTGCCTTGCCTTGCGTTACCCTTTCCTTGCCTTGCCGTGCTTTGCCTAGCCGTGCGTTGTCGTGCCTTAGCCTTGTTTCCCCTTGCCGTGCGTTTCCTTCCGTTACCCTTGCCTTGCCTTGCTTTCCCTTGCCTTCTTTGCCTTCCGTTCCTCTTTGCTTGCCTTCCGTGCATTGCCTAGCCTTGCGTTGTCGTGCCTTAGCCTTGCCTCGTCTGACCGTGCCTTCCCTTGCGTTACCCTTTCCTTGCCTTGCCGTGCATTGCCTAGCCCTGCGTTGTCGTGCATTAGCCTTGCCTTGCCTCACCGTGCCTTGCCTTGCGTTACCCTTTCCTTGCCTTGCCGTTCATTGCCAGGCGTGCGTTGTCGTGCCTTAGTCTTGTTTCCCCTTGCCGTGCCTTTCCTTCCGTTACCCTTGCCTTCTCTTGCTTTCCCTGGCCTTCCTTGCCTTCCGTTACTCTTTGCTTGCCTTCCGTGCATTGCGTAGCCTTGCGTTGTCGTGCTTTAGCCTTTTTTCACCTTGCCATAGCCTTGCTTGCGTTGCCTTGCTTTGCCTTGCATTCCTTGCCTTCCGTTACTCTTTGCTTGCCTTCCGTGCATTGTCTAGCCTTGCGTTGTCGTTCCTTAGCCTTGCCTCGCCTGACCGTGCCTTGCGTTGCGTTACCCTTTCCTTGCCTTGCCGTGCATTGCCTAGCCGTGCGTTGTCGTGCATTAGCCTTGCCTTGCCTGACCGTGCCTTGCCTTGCTTTACCCTTTCCTTGCCTTGCCGTGCATTGCCTAGCCGTGCGTTGTCGTGCCTTAGCCTTGATTCACCTTGCTATAGCCTTGCTTGCGTTGCCTTGCTTTGCCTTGCCTTCCTTGCCTTCCGTTACTCTTTGCTTGCCTTCCGTGCATTGCCTAGCCTTGCTTTGTCGTGCCTTAGCCTTTTTTCACCTTGCCATAGCCTTGCTTGCGTTGCCTTGATTTCCTTGCATTCCTTGCCTAACGTTACTCTTTGCTTGCCTTCCGTGAATTGCCTAGCCTTTTATTGTCGTGCATTAGCCTTGCCTTGCCTCACCGTGCCTTGCCTTCCGTTACCCTTTCCTTGCCTTGCCGTGCATTGCCTAGCCGTGCGTTGCCGTCCCTTCGCCTTGTTTCCCCTTGCCGTGCCGTGCCTTTTGTTACACTTGCCTTGCCTTGCTTTGCCTTGCCTTCCTTTCCTTCCGTTACTCTTTCCCTGCCTAGCCGTGCACTGTCTTGCCTTGCGTTGTCGTGCATTAGCCTTCCCTCCCCTGACAGTGCCTTGCCTTGCGTGACCCTTTCCTTGCCTTGCCGTGCATTGCCTAGTCCTGCGTTGTCGTGCCTTAGCCTTGTTTCCCCTTGCCGTGCCGTTCCTTCCGTTACCCTTGCCTTGACTTCCTTTCCCTTGCCTTCCTTGCTTTCCGTTACTCTGTGCTTGCCTTCCGTGCATTGCCTAGCCTTGCGTTGTCGTGCCTTAGCCTTACCTCGCCTGACCGTGCCTTGCCTTGCGTTAGCCTTTCCTTGCCTTGCCGT
Organism: Macrotis lagotis; assembly: GCF_037893015.1. NCBI lineage: Eukaryota > Metazoa > Chordata > Mammalia > Peramelemorphia > Peramelidae > Macrotis > Macrotis lagotis. The sequence goes on along the minus strand of NW_027421936.1, from coordinate 113,692 downwards.
GCATTGCCCAGCCGTGCGTTGTCGTGCATTAGCCTTGCCTTGCCTCACCGTGCCTTGCCTTGCGTTACCCTTTCCTTGCCTTGCCGTGCATTGCCTAGCCGTGCGTTGTCGTGTCTTAGCCTTGTTTCCCCTTGCCGTGCCGTGCCTTTTGTTACAATTGCCTTGCCTGGATTTGCCTTGCCTTCCTTTCCTTCCGTTTCTGTTTCCTTGCCTTACCGTGCACTGTCTAGCCTTGCGTTGTCGTGCATTAGCCTTGCCTCACCTGACCGTGCCTTGCCTTGCGTTACCCTTTCCTTGGCTGGCCGTGCATTGCCTAGCCGTGCGTTGCCGTCCCTTAGCCTTGTTTCCCCTTGCCGAGCCGTTCCTTCTGTTACCCTTGCCTTGCCTTGCTTTCCCTTGCCTTCCTTGCCTTCCGTTACTCTTTGCTTGCCTTCCGGGCATTGCCTAGCCTTGCGTTGTCGTGCCTTAGCCTTACCTCGCCTGAGCGTGCCTTGCCTTGCGTTAGCCTTTCCTTGCCTTGCCGTGCATTGCCCAGCCGTGCGTTGTCGTGCATTAGCCTTGCCTTGCCTCACCGTGCCTTGCCTTGCGTTACCCTTTCCTTGCCTTGCCGTGCATTGCCTAGCCGTGCGTTGTCGTGCCTTAGCCTTGTTTCCCCTTGCCGTGCCGTGCTTTTTGTTACACTTGCCTCGCCTGGATTTGCCTTGCCTTCCTTTCCTTCCGTTTCTCTTTCCTTGCCTTACCGTGCACTGTTTAGCCTTGCGTTGTCGTGCATTAGCCTTGCCTCACCTGACCGTGCCTTGCCTTGCGTTACCCTTTCCTTGGCTGGCCGTGCATTGCCTAGCCGTGCGTTGCCGTCCCTTATCCTTGTTTCCCCTTGCCGAGCCGTTCCTTCTGTTACCCTTGCCTTCCCTTGCTTTCCCTTGCCTTCCTTGCCTTCCGTTACTCTTTGCTTGCCTTCCGGGCATTGCCTAGCCATGCGTTGTCGTGCCTTAGCCTTGCCTCGTCTGACCGTGCCTTCCCTTGCGTTACCCTTTCCTTGCCTTGCCGTGCATTGCCTAGCCGTGTGTTGTCGTGCATTAGCCTTGCTTGCCGTGCCTTGCCTTGCGTTACCCTTTCCTTGCCTTGCCGTGCTTTGCCTAGCCGTGCGTTGTCGTGCCTTAGCCTTGTTTCCCCTTGCCGTGCGTTTCCTTACGTTACCTTTGCCTTGCCTTGCTTTCACTTGCCTTCTTTGCCTTCCGTTCCTCTTTGCTTTCCTTCCGTGCATTGCCTAGCCTTGCGTTGTCGTGCCTTAGCCTTGCCTCGTCTGACCGTGCCTTCCCTTGCGTTACCCTTTCCTTGCCTTGCCGTGCATTGCCTAGCCCTGCGTTGTCGTGCATTAGCCTTGCCTTGCCTCACCGTGCCTTGCCTTGCGTTACCCTTTCATTGCCTTGCCGTTCATTGCCTAGCCGTGCGTTGTCGTGCCTTAGCCTTGTTTCCCCTTGCCGTGCCTTTCCTTCCGTTACCCTTGCCTTCCCTTGCTTTCCCTGGCCTTCCTTGCCTTCCGTTACTCTTTGCTTGCCTTCCGTGCATTGCGTAGCCTTGCGTTGTCGTGCTTTAGCCTTTTTTCACCTTGCCATAGCCTTGCTTGCGTTGCCTTGCTTTGCCTTGCATTCCTTGCCTTCCGTTACTCTTTGCTTGCCTTCCGTGCATTGTCTAGCCTTGCGTTGTCATTCCTTAGCCTTGCCTCGCCTGACCGTGCTTTGCCTTGCGTTACCCTTTCCTTGGCTTGCCGTGCATTGCCTAGCCGTGCGTTGTCGTGCATTAGCCTTGCCTTGCCTCACCGTGGCCTTGCCTTGCGTTACCCTTTCCTTGCCTTGCCGTTCATTGCCTAGCCTTGCGTTGTCGTGCCTTAGACTTGTTTCCCCTTGCCGTGCCTTTCCTTCCGTTACCCTTGCCTTCCCTTGCTTTCCCTGGCCTTCCTTGCCTTCCGTTACTCTTTGCTTGCCTTCCGTGCATTGCGTAGCCTTGCGTTGTCGTGCTTTAGCCTTTTTTCACCTTGCCATAGCCTTGCTTGCGTTGCCTTGCTTTGCCTTGCATTCCTTGCCTTCCGTTACTCTTTGCTTGCCTTCCGTGCATTGTCTAGCCTTGCGTTGTCGTTCCTTAGCCTTGCCTCGCCTGACCGTGCCTTGCGTTGCGTTACCATTTCCTTGCCTTGCCGTGCATTGCCTAGCCGTGCGTTGTCGGGCATTAGCCTTGCCTTGCCTCACCGTGCCTTGCCTTGCGTTACCCTTTCCTTGCCTTGCCGTGCATTGCCTAGCCGTGCGTTGTCGTGCCTTAGCCTTGTTTCACCTTGCTATAGCCTTGCTTGCGTTGCCTTGCTTTGCCTTGCCTTCCTTGCCTTCCGTTACTCTTTGCTTGCCTTCCGTGCATTGCCTAGCCTTGCGTTGTCGTGCCTTAGCTTTGCCTCGCCTGACCGTGCCTTGCCTTGCGTTAGCCTTTCCTTGCCTTGCCGTGCATTGCCCAGCCGTGCGTTGTCGTGCATTAGCCTTGCCTTGCCTCACCGTGCCTTGCCTTGCGTTACCCTTTCCTTGCCTTGCCGTGCATTGCCTAGCCGTGCGTTGTCGTGTCTTAGCCTTGTTTCCTCTTGCCGTGCCGTGCCTTTTGTTACACTTGCCTCGCCTGGATTTGCCTTGCCTTCCTTTCCTTCCGTTTCTCTTTCCTTGCCTTACCGTGCACTGTATAGCGTTGCGTTGTCGTGCATTAGCCTTGCCTCACCTGACCGTGCCTTGCCTTGCGTTACCCTTTCCTTGGCTGGCCGTGCATTGCCTAGCCGTGCGTTGCCGTCCCTTAGCCTTGTTTCCCCTTGCCGAGCCGTTCCTTCTGTTACCCTTGCCTTCCCTTGCTTTCCCTTGGCTTCCTTGCCTTCCGTTACTCTTTGCTTGCCTTCCGGGCATTCCCTAGCCATGCGTTGTCGTGCCTTAGCCTTGCCTCGTCTGACCGTGCCTTCCCTTGCGTTACCCTTTCCTTGCCTTGCCGTGCATTGCCTAGCCGTGCGTTGTCGTGCATTAGCGTTGCCTTGCCTTACCGTGCCTTGCCTTGCGTTACCCTTTCCTTGCCTTGCCGTGCTTTGCCTAGCCGTGCGTTGTCGTGCCTTAGCCTTGTTTCCCCTTGCCGTGCGTTTCCTTCCGTTACCCTTGCCTTGCCTTGCTTTCCCTTGCCTTCTTTGCCTTCCGTTCCTCTTTGCTTGCCTTCCGTGCATTGCCTAGCCTTGCGTTGTCGTGCCTTAGCCTTGCCTCGTCTGACCGTGCCTTCCCTTGCGTTACCCTTTCCTTGCCTTGCCGTGCATTGCCTAGCCCTGCGTTGTCGTGCATTAGCCTTGCCTTGCCTCACCGTGCCTTGCCTTGCGTTACCCTTTCCTTGCCTTGCCGTTCATTGCCAGGCGTGCGTTGTCGTGCCTTAGTCTTGTTTCCCCTTGCCGTGCCTTTCCTTCCGTTACCCTTGCCTTCTCTTGCTTTCCCTGGCCTTCCTTGCCTTCCGTTACTCTTTGCTTGCCTTCCGTGCATTGCGTAGCCTTGCGTTGTCGTGCTTTAGCCTTTTTTCACCTTGCCATAGCCTTGCTTGCGTTGCCTTGCTTTGCCTTGCATTCCTTGCCTTCCGTTACTCTTTGCTTGCCTTCCGTGCATTGTCTAGCCTTGCGTTGTCGTTCCTTAGCCTTGCCTCGCCTGACCGTGCCTTGCGTTGCGTTACCCTTTCCTTGCCTTGCCGTGCATTGCCTAGCCGTGCGTTGTCGTGCATTAGCCTTGCCTTGCCTCACCGTGCCTTGCCTTGCGTTACCCTTTCCTTGCCTTGCCGTGCATTGCCTAGCCGTGCGTTGTCGTGCCTTAGCCTTGTTTCACCTTGCTATAGCCTTGCTTGCGTTGCCTTGCTTTGCCTTGCCTTCCTTGCCTTCCGTTACTCTTTGCTTGCCTTCCGTGCATTGCCTAGCCTTGCTTTGTCGTGCCTTAGCCTTTTTTCACCTTGCCATAGCCTTGCTTGCGTTGCCTTGATTTGCCTTGCATTCCTTGCCTTCCGTTGCTCTTTGCTTGCCTTCCGTGCATTGCCTAGCCTTGTATTGTCGTGCATTAGCCTTGCCTTGCCTCACCGTGCCTTGCCTTCCGTTACCCTTTCCTTTCCTGGCCGTGCATTGCCTAGCCGTGCGTTGCCGTCCCTTCGCCTTGTTTCCCCTTGCCGTGCCGTGCCTTTTGTTACACTTGCCTTGCCTTGCTTTGCCTTGCCTTCCTTTCCTTCCGTTACTCTTTCCCTGCCTAGCCGTGCACTGCCTAGCCTTGCGTTGTCGTGCATTAGCCTTCCCTCCCCTGACAGTGCCTTGCCTTGCGTGACCCTTTCCTTGCCTTGCCGTGCATTGCCTAGTCCTGCGTTGTCGTGCCTTAGCCTTGTTTCCCCTTGCCGTGCCGTTCCTTCCGTTACCCTTGCCTTGACTTCCTTTCCCTTGCCTTCCTTGCTTTCCGTTACTCTGTGCTTGCCTTCCGTGCATTGCCTAGCCTTGCGTTGTCGTGCCTTAGCCTTACCTCGCCTGACCGTGCCTTGCCTTGCGTTAGCCTTTCCTTGCCTTGCCGTGCATTGCCCAGCCGTGCGTTGTCGTGCATTAGCCTTGCCTTGCCTCACCGTGCCTTGCCTTGCGTTACCCTTTCCTTGCCTTGCCGTGCATTGCCTAGCCGTGCGTTGTCGTGTCTTAGCCTTGTTTCCCCTTGCCGTGCCGTGCCTTTTGTTACAATTGCCTTGCCTGGATTTGCCTTGCCTTCCTTTCCTTCCGTTTCTGTTTCCTTGCCTTACCGTGCACTGTCTAGCCTTGCGTTGTCGTGCATTAGCCTTGCCTCACCTGACCGTGCCTTGCCTTGCGTTACCCTTTCCTTGGCTGGCCGTGCATTGCCTAGCCGTGCGTTGCCGTCCCTTAGCCTTGTTTCCCCTTGCCGAGCCGTTCCTTCTGTTACCCTTGCCTTGCCTTGCTTTCCCTTGCCTTCCTTGCCTTCCGTTACTCTTTGCTTGCCTTCCGGGCATTGCCTAGCCTTGCGTTGTCGTGCCTTAGCCTTGCCTCGTCTGACCGTGCCTTCCCTTGCATTACCCTTTCCTTGCCTTACCGTGCATGGCCTAGCAGTGTGTTGTCGTGCATTAGCCTTGCCTTGCCTCACCGTGCCTTGCCTTGCGTTACCCTTTCCTTGCCTTGCCGTTCATTGCCTAGCCGTGCGTTGTCGTGCCTTAGCCTTGTTTCCCCTTGCCGTGCGTTTCCTTCCGTTACCCTTGCCTTGCCTTGCTTTCCCTTGCCTTCCTTGCTTTCCGTTACTCTTTGCTTGCCTTCCGTGCATTGCCTAGCCTTGCGTTGTCGTGCCTTAGCTTTGCCTCGCCTGACCGTGCCTTGCCTTGCGTTAGCCTTTCCTTGCCTTGCCGTGCATTGCCCAGCCGTGCGTTGTCGTGCATTAGCCTTGCCTTGCCTCACCGTGCCTTGCCTTGCGTTACCCTTTCCTTGCCTTGCCGTGCATTGCCTAGCCGTGCGTTGTCGTGTCTTAGCCTTGTTTCCTCTTGCCGTGCCGTGCCTTTTGTTACACTTGCCTCGCCTGGATTTGCCTTGCCTTCCTTTCCTTCCGTTTCTCTTTCCTTGCCTTACCGTGCACTGTCTAGCGTTGCGTTGTCGTGCATTAGCCTTGCCTCACCTGACCGTGCCTTGCCTTGCGTTACCCTTTCCTTGGCTGGCCGTGCATTGCCTAGCCGTGCGTTGCCGTCCCTTAGCTTTGTTTCCCCTTGCCGAGCCGTTCCTTCTGTTACCCTTGCCTTGCCTTGCTTTCCCTTGCCTTCCTTGCCTTCCGTTACTCTTTGCTTGCCTTCCGGGCATTGCCTAGCCTTGCGTTGTCGTGCCTTCGCCTTGCCTCGTCTGACCGTGCCTTCCCTTGCGTTACCCTTTCCTTGCCTTCCCGTGCATTGCCTAGCCCTGCGTTGTCGTGCATTAGCCTTGCCTTGCCTCACCGTGCCTTGCCTTGCGTTACCCTTTCCTTGCCTTGCCGTTCATTGCCTAGCCGTGAGTTGTCGTGCCTTAGCCTTGTTTCCCCTTGCCGTACCTTTCCGTCCGTTACCCTTGCCTTCCCTTGCTTTCCCTGGCCTTCCTTGCCTTCCATTACTCTTTGCTTGCCTTCCGTGCATTGCGTAGCCTTGCGTTGTCGTGCTTTAGCCTTTTTTCACCTTGCCATAGCCTTGCTTGCGTTGCCTTGCTTTGCCTTGCATTCCTTGCCTTCCGTTACTCTTTGCTTGCCTTCCGTGCATTGTCTAGCCTTGCTTTGTCATTCCTTAGCCTTGCCTCGCCTGACCGTGCCTTGCCTTGCGTTAGCCTTTCCTTGCCTTGCCGTGCATTGCCTAGCCGTGCGTTGCCGTCCCTTAGCCTTGTTTCCCCTTGCCGAGCCGTTCCTTCTGTTACCCTTGCCTTGCCTTGCTTTCCCTTGCCTTCCTTGCCTTCCGTTACACTTTGCTTGCCTTCCGGGCATTGCCTAGCCTTGCGTTGTCGTGCCTTAGCCTTGCCTCGTCTGACCGTGCCTTCCCTTGCGTTACCCTTTCTTTGCCTTGCCGTGCATTGCCTAGCCCTGCGTTGTCGTGCATTAGCCTTGCCTTGCCTCACCGTGCCTTGCCTTGCGTTACCCTTTCCTTGCCTTGCCGTTCATTGCCTAGCCGTGAGTTGTCGTGCCTTAGCCTTGTTTCCCCTTGCCGTGCCTTTCCTTCCGTTACCCTTGCCTTCCCTTGCTTTCCCTGGCCTTCCTTGCCTTCCATTACTCTTTGCTTGCCTTCCGTGCATTGCGTAGCCTTGCGTTGTCGTGCTTTAGCCTTTTTTCACCTTGCCATAGCCTTGCTTGCGTTGCCTTGCTTTGCCTTGCATTCCTTGCCTCCGTTACTCTTTGCTTGCCTTCCGTGCATTGTCTAGCCTTGCGTTGTCATTCCTTAGCCTTGCCTCGCCTGACCGTGCCTTGCCTTGCGTTACCCTTTCCTTGCCTTGCCGTGCATTAGCCTTGCCTTGCCTCACCGTGCCTTGCCTTGCGTTACCCTTTCCATGCCTTCCCATTCATTGCCTAGCCGTGCGTTGTCGTGCCTTAGCCTTGTTTGCCCTTGCCGTGCCTTTCCTTCCGTTACCCTTGCCTTGCCTTGCTTTCCCTTGCATTCCTTGCCTTCCGTTCCTCTTTGCTTGCCTTCCGTGCATTGCCTAGCCTTGCGTTGTCCTGCCTTAGCCTTCCCTCGTCTGACCGTGCCTTCCCTTGCGTTACCCTTTCCTTGCCTTGCCGTTCACTGCCTAGCCCTGCGTTGTCGGGCATTAGCCTTGCCTTGCCTCACCGTGCCTTGCCTTGCGTTACCCTTTCCTTGCCTTGCCGTTCATTGCCTGGCCGTGCGTTGTCGTGCCTTAGCCTTGTTTCCCCTTGCCGTGCGTTTCCTTCCGTTACCCTTGCCTTGCCTTGCTTTCCCTTGCCTTCCTTGCTTTCCGTTACTCTTTTCTTGCCTTCCGTGCATTGCCTAGCCTTGCGTTGTCGTGCCTTAGCCTTGCCTCGCCTGACCGTGCCTTGCCTTGCGTTAGCCTTTCCTTGCCTTGCCGGGCATTGCCCAGCCGTGCGTTGTCGTGCATTAGCCTTGCCTTGCCTCACCGTGCCTTGCCTTGCGTTACCCTTTCCTTGCCTTGCCGTGCATTGCCTAGCCGTGCGTTGTCGTGCCTTAGCCTTGTTTCCCCTTGCCGTGCCGTGCCTTTTGTTACACTTGCCTTGCCTGGATTTGCCTTGCCTTCCTTTCCTTCCGTTTTTCTTTCCTTGCCTTACCGTGCACTGTCTAGCCTTGCGTTGTTGTGCATTAGCCTTGCCTCACCTGACCGTGCCTTGCCTTGCGTTACCCTTTCCTTGGCTGGCCGTGCATTGCCTAGCCGTGCGTTGCCGTCCCTTAGCCGTGTTTCCCCTTGCCGAGCCGTTCCTTCTGTTACCCTTGCCTTGCCTTGCTTTCCCTTGCTTTCCTTGCCTTCCGTTACTCTTTGCTTGCCTTCCGGGCATTGCCTAGCCATGCGTTGTCGTGCCTTGGCCTTGCCTCGTCTGACCGTGCCTTCCCTTGCGTTACCCTTTCCTTGCCTTGCCGTGCATTGCCTAGCCGTGCGTTGTCGTGCATTAGCCTTGCCTTGCCTCACCGTGCCTTGCCTTGCGTTACCCTTTCCTTGCCTTGCCGTGCATTGCCTAGCCGTGCGTTGTCGTGCCTTAGCCTTGTTTCCCCTTGCCGTGAGTTTCCTTCCGTTACCCTTGCCTTGCCTTGCTTTCCCTTGCCTTCTTTGCCTTCCGTTCCTCTTTGCTTGCCTTCCGTGCATTGCCTAGCCTTGCGTTGTCGTGCCTTAGCCTTGCCTCGTCTGACCGTGCCTTCCCTTGCGTTACCCTTTCCTTGCCTTGCCGTGCATTGCCTAGCCCTGCGTTGTCGTGCATTAGCCTTGCCTTGCCTCACCGTGCCTTGCCTTGTGTTACCCTTTCCTTGCCTTGCCGTTCATTGCCTAGCCGTGCGTTGTCGTGCCTTAGCCTTGTTTCCCCTTGCCGTGCCTTTCCTTCCGTTACCCTTGACTTCCCTTGCTTTCCCTGGCCTTCCTTGCCTTCCGTTCCTCTTTGCTTGCCTTCCGTGCATTGCGTAGCCTTGCGTTGTCGTGCTTTAGGCTTTTTTCTCCTTGCCATAGCCTTGCTTGCGTTGCCTTGCTTTGCCTTGCATTCCTTGCCTTCCGTTACTCTTTGCTTGCCTTCCGTGCATTGTCTAGCCTTGCGTTGTCATTCCTTAGCCTTGCCTCGCCTGACCGTGCTTTGCCTTGCGTTACCCTTTCCTTGCCTTGCCGTGCATTGCCTAGCCGTGCGTTGTCGTGCATTAGCCTTGCCTTGCCTCACCGTGCCTTGCCTTGCGTTACCCTGTCCTTGCCTTGCCGTTCATTGCCTAGCCTTGCGTTGTCGTGCCTTAGACTTGTTTCCCCTTGCCGTGCCTTTCCTTCCGTTACCCTTGACTTCCCTTGCTTTCCCTGGTCTTTCTTGCCTTCCGTTACTCTTTGCTTGCCTTCCGTGCATTGCGTAGCCTTGCGTTGTCGTGCTTTAGCCTTTTTTCACCTTGCCATAGCCTTGCTTGCGTTGCCTTGCTTTGCCTTGCATTCCTTGCCTTCCGTTACTCTTTGCTTGCCTTCCGTGCATTGTCTAGCCTTGCGTTGTCGTTCCTTAGCCTTGCCTCGCCTGACCGTGCCTTGCGTTGCGTTACCATTTCCTTGCCTTGCCGTGCATTGCCTAGCCGTGCGTTGTCGTGCATTAGCCTTGGCTTGCCTCACCGTGCCTTGCCTTGCGTTACCCTTTCCTTGCCTTGCCGTGCATTGCCTAGCCGTGCGTTGTCGTGCCTTAGCCTTGTTTCACCTTGCTATAGCCTTGCTTGCGTTGCCTTGCTTTGCCTTGCCTTCCTTGCCTTCCGTTACTCTTTGCTTGCCTTCCGTGCATTGCTTAGCCTTGATTTGTCGTGCCTTAGCCTTTTTTCACCTTGCCATAGCCTTGCTTGCGTTGCCTTGATTTCCCTTGCATTCCTTGCCTTCCGTTACTCTTTGCTTGCCTTCCTTGCATTGCCTAGCCTTGTATTGTCGTGCATTAGCCTTGCCTTGCCTCACCGTGCCTTGCCTTCCGTTACCCTTTCCTTTCCTGGCCGTGCATTACCTAGCCGTGCGTTGCCGTCCCTTCGCCTTGTTTCCCCTTGCCGTGCCGTGCCTTTTGTTACACTTGCCTTGCCTTGCTTTCCCTTGCCTTCCTTGCTTTCCGTTACTCTTTGCTTGCCTTCCGTGCATTGCCTAGCCTTGCGTTGTCGTGCCTTAGCCTTACCTCGCCTGAGCGTGCCTTGCCTTGCGTTAGCCTTTCCTTGCCTTGCCGTGCATTGCCCACCCGTGCGTTGTCGTGCATTAGCCTTGCCTTGCCTCACCGTGCCTTGCCTTGCGTTACCCTTTCCTTGCCTTGCCGTGCATTGCCTAGCCGTGCGTTGTCGTGCCTTAGCCTTGTTTCCCCTTGCCGTGCCGTGCTTTTTGTTACACTTGCCTCGCCTGGATTTGCCTTGCCTTCCTTTCCTTCCGTTTCTCTTTCCTTGCCTTACCGTGCACTGTTTAGCCTTGCGTTGTCGTGCATTAGCCTTGCCTCACCTGACCGTGCCTTGCCTTGCGTTACCCTTTCCTTGGCTGGCCGTGCATTGCCTAGCCGTGCGTTGCCGTCCCTTATCCTTGTTTCCCCTTGCCGAGCCGTTCCTTCTGTTACCCTTGCCTTCCCTTGCTTTCCCTTGCCTTCCTTGCCTTCCGTTACTCTTTGCTTGCCTTCCGGGCATTGCCTAGCCATGCGTTGTCGTGCCTTAGCCTTGCCTCGTCTGACCGTGCCTTCCCTTGCGTTACCCTTTCCTTGCCTTGCCGTGCATTGCCTAGCCGTGTGTTGTCGTGCATTAGCCTTGCTTGCCGTGCCTTGCCTTGCGTTACCCTTTCCTTGCCTTGCCGTGCTTTGCCTAGCCGTGCGTTGTCGTGCCTTAGCCTTGTTTCCCCTTGCCGTGCGTTTCCTTACGTTACCTTTGCCTTGCCTTGCTTTCACTTGCCTTCTTTGCCTTCCGTTCCTCTTTGCTTGCCTTCCGTGCATTGCCTAGCCTTGCGTTGTCGTGCCTTAGCCTTGCCTCGTCTGACCGTGCCTTCCCTTGCGTTACCCTTTCCTTGCCTTGCCGTGCATTGCCTAGCCCTGCGTTGTCGTGCATTAGCCTTGCCTTGCCTCACCGTGCCTTGCCTTGCGTTACCCTTTCATTGCCTTGCCGTTCATTGCCTAGCCGTGCGTTGTCGTGCCTTAGCCTTGTTTCCCCTTGCCGTGCCTTTCCTTCCGTTACCCTTGCCTTCCCTTGCTTTCCCTGGCCTTCCTTGCCTTCCGTTACTCTTTGCTTGCCTTCCGTGCATTGCGTAGCCTTGCGTTGTCGTGCTTTAGCCTTTTTTCACCTTGCCATAGCCTTGCTTGCGTTGCCTTGCTTTGCCTTGCATTCCTTGCCTTCCGTTACTCTTTGCTTGCCTTCCGTGCATTGTCTAGCCTTGCGTTGTCATTCCTTAGCCTTGCCTCGCCTGACCGTGCTTTGCCTTGCGTTACCCTTTCCTTGCCTTGCCGTGCATTGCCTAGCCGTGCGTTGTCGTGCATTAGCCTTGCCTTGCCTCACCGTGCCTTGCCTTGCGTTACCCTTTCCTTGCCTTGCCGTTCATTGCCTAGCCTTGCGTTGTCGTGCCTTAGACTTGTTTCCCCTTGCCGTGCCTTTCCTTCCGTTACCCTTGCCTTCCCTTGCTTTCCCTGGCCTTCCTTGCCTTCCGTTACTCTTTGCTTGCCTTCCGTGCATTGCGTAGCCTTGCGTTGTCGTGCTTTAGCCTTTTTTCACCTTGCCATAGCCTTGCTTGCGTTGCCTTGCTTTGCCTTGCATTCCTTGCCTTCCGTTACTCTTTGCTTGCCTTCCGTGCATTGTCTAGCCTTGCGTTGTCGTTCCTTAGCCTTGCCTCGCCTGACCGTGCCTTGCGTTGCGTTACCATTTCCTTGCCTTGCCGTGCATTGCCTAGCCGTGCGTTGTCGTGCATTAGCCTTGCCTTGCCTCACCGTGCCTTGCCTTGCGTTACCCTTTCCTTGCCTTGCCGTGCATTGCCTAGCCGTGCGTTGTCGTGCCTTAGCCTTGTTTCACCTTGCTATAGCCTTGCTTGCGTTGCCTTGCTTTGCCTTGCCTTCCTTGCCTTCCGTTACTCTTTGCTTGCCTTCCGTGCATTGCCTAGCCTTGCGTTGTCGTGCCTTAGCCTTGCCTCGCCTGACCGTGCCTTGCCTTGCGTTAGCCTTTCCTTGCCTTGCCGTGCATTGCCCAGCCGTGCGTTGTCGTGCATTAGCCTTGCCTTGCCTCACCGTGCCTTGCCTTGCGTTACCCTTTCCTTGCCTTGCTGTGCATTGCCTAGCTGTGCGTTGTCGTGTCTTAGCCTTGTTTCCTCTTGCCGTGCCGTGCCTTTTGTTACACTTGCCTCGCCTGGATTTGCCTTGCCATCCTTTCCTTCCGTTTCTCTTTCCTTGCCTTACCGTGCACTGTATAGCGTTGCGTTGTCGTGCATTAGCCTTGCCTCACCTGACCGTGCCTTGCCTTGCGTGACCCTTTCCTTGCCTTTCCGTGCATTGCCTAGTCCTGCGTTGTCGTGCCTTAGCCTTGTTTCCCCTTGCCGTGCCGTTCCTTCCGTTACCCTTGCCTTGACTTCCTTTCCCTTGCCTTCCTTGATTTCCGTTACTCTGTGCTTGCCTTCCGTGCATTGCCTAGCCTTGCGTTGTCGTGCCTTAGCCTTACCTCGCCTGACCGTGCCTTGCCTTGCGTTAGCCTTTCCTTGCCTTGCCGTGCATTGCCCAGCCGTGCGTTGTCGTGCATTAGCCTTGCCTTGCCTCACCGTGCCTTGCCTTGCGTTACCCTTTCCTTGCCTTGCCGTGCATTGCCTAGCCGTGCGTTGTCGTGTCTTAGCCTTGTTTCCCCTTGCCGTGCCGTGCCTTTTGTTACAATTGCCTTGCCTGGATTTGCCTTGCCTTCCTTTCCTTCCGTTTCTGTTTCCTTGCCTTACCGTGCACTGTCTAGCCTTGCGTTGTCGTGCATTAGCCTTGCCTCACCTGACCGTGCCTTGCCTTGCGTTACCCTTTCCTTGGCTGGCCGTGCATTGCCTAGCCGTGCGTTGCCGTCCCTTAGCCTTGTTTCCCCTTGCCGAGCCGTTCCTTCTGTTACCCTTGCCTTGCCTTGCTTTCCCTTGCCTTCCTTGCCTTCCGTTACTCTTTGCTTGCCTTCCGGGCATTGCCTAGCCTTGCGTTGTCGTGCCTTAGCCTTGCCTCGTCTGACCGTGCCTTCCCTTGCATTACCCTTTCCTTGCCTTACCGTGCATGGCCTAGCAGTGTGTTGTCGTGCATTAGCCTTGCCTTGCCTCACCGTGCCTTGCCTTGCGTTACCCTTTCCTTGCCTTGCCGTTCATTGCCTAGCCGTGCGTTGTCGTGCCTTAGCCTTGTTTCCCCTTGCCGTGCGTTTCCTTCCGTTACCCTTGCCTTGCCTTGCTTTCCCTTGCCTTCCTTGCTTTCCGTTACTCTTTGCTTGCCTTCCGTGCATTGCCTAGCCTTGCGTTGTCGTGCCTTAGCTTTGCCTCGCCTGACCGTGCCTTGCCTTGCGTTAGCCTTTCCTTGCCTTGCCGTGCATTGCCCAGCCGTGCGTTGTCGTGCATTAGCCTTGCCTTGCCTCACCGTGCCTTGCCTTGCGTTACCCTTTCCTTGCCTTGCCGTGCATTGCCTAGCCGTGCGTTGTCGTGTCTTAGCCTTGTTTCCTCTTGCCGTGCCGTGCCTTTTGTTACACTTGCCTCGCCTGGATTTGCCTTGCCTTCCTTTCCTTCCGTTTCTCTTTCCTTGCCTTACCGTGCACTGTCTAGCGTTGCGTTGTCGTGCATTAGCCTTGCCTCACCTGACCGTGCCTTGCCTTGCGTTACCCTTTCCTTGGCTGGCCGTGCATTGCCTAGCCGTGCGTTGCCGTCCCTTAGCTTTGTTTCCCCTTGCCGAGCCGTTCCTTCTGTTACCCTTGCCTTGCCTTGCTTTCCCTTGCCTTCCTTGCCTTCCGTTACTCTTTGCTTGCCTTCCGGGCATTGCCTAGCCTTGCGTTGTCGTGCCTTCGCCTTGCCTCGTCTGACCGTGCCTTCCCTTGCGTTACCCTTTCCTTGCCTTCCCGTGCATTGCCTAGCCCTGCGTTGTCGTGCATTAGCCTTGCCTTGCCTCACCGTGCCTTGCCTTGCGTTACCCTTTCCTTGCCTTGCCGTTCATTGCCTAGCCGTGAGTTGTCGTGCCTTAGCCTTGTTTCCCCTTGCCGTGCCTTTCCGTCCGTTACCCTTGCCTTCCCTTGCTTTCCCTGGCCTTCCTTGCCTTCCATTACTCTTTGCTTGCCTTCCGTGCATTGCGTAGCCTTGCGTTGCCGTGCTTTAGCCTTTTTTCACCTTGCCATAGCCTTGCTTGCGTTGCCTTGCTTTGCCTTGCATTCCTTGCCTTCCGTTACTCTTTGCTTGCCTTCCGTGCATTGTCTAGCCTTGCTTTGTCATTCCTTAGCCTTGCCTCGCCTGACCGTGCCTTGCCTTGCGTTAGCCTTTCCTTGCCTTGCCGTGCATTGCCCAGCCGTGCGTTGTCGTGCATTAGCCTTGCCTTGCCTCACCGTGCCTTGCCTTGCGTTACCCTTTCCTTGCCTTGCCGTGCATTGCCTAGCCGTGCGTTGTCGTGCCTTAGCCTTGTTTCCCCTTGCCGTGCCGTGCCTTTTGTTTCACTTGCCTTGCCTGGATTTGCCTTGCCTTCCTTTCCTTCCGTTTCTCTTTCCTTGCCTTACCGTGCACTGTCTAGCCTTGCGTTGTCGTGCATTAGCCTTGCCTCACCTGACCGTGCCTTGCCTTGCGTTACCCTTTCCTTGGCTGGCCGTGCATTGCCTAGCCGTGCGTTGCCGTCCCTTAGCCTTGTTTCCCCTTGCCGAGCCGTTCCTTCTGTTACCCTTGCCTTGCCTTGCTTTCCCTTGCCTTCTTTGCCTTCCGTTCCTCTTTGCTTGCCTTCCGTGCATTGCCTAGCCTTGCGTTGTCGTGCCTTAGCCTTGCCTCGTCTGACCGTGCCTTGCCTTGCGTTAGCCTTTCCTTGCCTTGCCGTGCATTGCCCAGCCGTGCGTTGTCGTGCATTAGCCTTGCCTTGCCTCACCGTGCCTTGCCTTGCGTTACCCTTTCCTTGCCTTGCCGTGCTTTGCCTAGCCGTGCGTTGTCGTGCCTTAGCCTTGTTTCCCCTTGCCGTGCCGTGCCTTTTGTTACACTTGCCTTGCCTGGATTTGCCTTGCCTTCCTTTCCTTCCATTTCTCTTTCCTTGCCTTACCGTGCACTGTCTAGCCTTGCGTTGTCGTGCATTAGCCTTGCCTCACCTGACCGTGCCTTGCCTTGCGTTACCCTTTCCTTGGCTGGCCGTGCATTGCCTAGCCGTGCGTTGCCGTCCCTTAGCCTTGTTTCCCCTTGCCGAGCCGTTCCTTCTGTTACCCTTGCCTTGCCTTGCTTTCCCTTGCTTTCCTTGCCTTCCGTTACTCTTTGCTTGCCTTCCGGGCATTGCCTAGCCATGCGTTGTCGTGCCTTGGCCTTGCCTCGTCTGACCCTGCCTTCCCTTGCCTTACCCTTTCCTTGCCTTGCCGTGCATTGCCTAGCCGTGCGTTGTCGTGCATTAGCCTTGCCTTGCCTCACCGTGCCTTGCCTTGCGTTACCCTTTCCTTGCCTTGCCGTGCATTGCCTAGCCGTGCGTTGTCGTGCCTTAGCCTTGTTTCCCCTTGCCGTGCGTTTCCTTCCGTTACCCTTGCCTTGCCTTGCCTTCCCTTGCCTTCTTTGCCTTCCGTTCCTCTTTGCTTGCCTTCCGTGCATTGCCTAGCCTTGCGTTGTCGTGCCTTAGCCTTGCCTCGTCTGACCGTGCCTTCCCTTGCGTTACCCTTTCTTTGCCTTGCCGTGCATTGCCTAGCCCTGCGTTGTCGTGCATTAGCCTTGCCTTGCCTCACCGTGCCTTGCCTTGCGTTACCCTTTCCTTGCCTTGCCGTTCATTGCCTAGCCGTGCGTTGTCGAGCCTTAGCCTTGTTTCCCCTTGCCGTGCGTTTCCTTCCGTTACCCTTGCCTTGCCTTGCTTTCCCTTGCCTTCCTTGCTTTCCGTTACTCTTTTCTTGCCTTCCGTGCATTGCCTAGCCTTGCGTTGTCGTGCCTTAGCCTTGCCTCGCCTGACCGTGCCTTGCCTTGCGTTAGCCTTTCCTTGCCTTGCCGGGCATTGCCCAGCCGTGCGTTGTCGTGCATTAGCCTTGCCTTGCCTCACCGTGCCTTGCCTTGCGTTACCCTTTCCTTGCCTTGCCGTGCATTGCCTAGCCGTGCGTTGTCGTGCCTTAGCCTTGTTTCCCCTTGCCGTGGGTTTCCTTCCGTTACCATTGCCTTGCCTTGCTTTCCCTTGCCTTCTTTGCCTTCCGTTCCTCTTTGCTTGCCTTCCGTGCATTGCCTAGCCTTGCGTTGTCGTGCCTTAGCCTTGCCTCGTCTGACCGTGCCTTCCCTTGCGTTACCCTTTCCTTGCCTTGCCGTGCATTGCCTAGCCCTGCGTTGTCGTGCATTAGCCTTGCCTTGCCTCACCGTGCCTTGCCTTGCGTTACCCTTTCCTTGCCTTGCCGTGCATTGCCTAGCCGTGCGTTGTCGTGCCTTAGCCTTGTTTCCCCTTGCCGTGCCTTTCCTTCCGTTACCCTTGCCTTCCCTTGCTTTCCCTGGCCTTCCTTGCCTTCCGTTACTCTTTGCTTGCCTTCCGTGCATTGCGTAGCCATGCGTTGTCGTGCTTTAGGCTTTTTTCTCCTTGCCATAGCCTTGCTTGCGTTGCCTTGCTTTGCCTTGCATTCCTTGCCTTTCGTTACTCTTTGCTTGCCTTCCGTGCATTGTCTAGCCTTGCGTTGTCATTCCTTAGCCTTGCCTCGCCTGACCGTGCTTTGCCTTGCGTTACCCTTTCCTTGCCTTGCCGTGCATTGCCTAGCCGTGCGTTGTCGTGCATTAGCCTTGCCTTGCCTCACCGTGCCTTGCCTTGCGTTACCCTTTCCTTGCCTTGCCGTTCATTGCCTAGCCTTGCGTTGTCGTGCCTTAGACTTGTTTCCCCTTGCCGTGCCTTTCCTTCCGTTACCCTTGACTTCCCTTGCTTTCCCTGGTCTTTCTTGCCTTCCGTTACTCTTTGCTTGCCTTCCGTGCATTGCGTAGCCTTGCGTTGTCGTGCTTTAGCCTTTTTTGACCTTGCCATAGCCTTGCTTGCGTTGCCTTGCTTTGCCTTGCATTCCTTGCCTTCCGTTACTCTTTGCTTGCCTTCCGTGCATTGTCTAGCCTTGCGTTGTCGTTCCTTAGCCTTGCCTCGCCTGACCGTGCCTTGCGTTGCGTTACCATTTCCTTGCCTTGCCGTGCATTGCCTAGCCGTGCGTTGTCGTGCATTAGCCTTGGCTTGCCTCACCGTGCCTTGCCTTGCGTTACCCTTTCCTTGCCTTGCCGTGCATTGCCTAGCCGTGCGTTGTCGTGCCTTAGCCTTGTTTCACCTTGCTATAGCCTTGCTTGCGTTGCCTTGCTTTGCCTTGCCTTCCTTGCCTTCCGTTACTCTTTGCTTGCCTTCCGTGCATTGCTTAGCCTTGATTTGTCGTGCCTTAGCCTTTTTTCACCTTGCCATAGCCTTGCTTGCGTTGCCTTGATTTCCCTTGCATTCCTTGCCTTCCGTTACTCTTTGCTTGCCTTCCTTGCATTGCCTAGCCTTGTATTGTCGTGCATTAGCCTTGCCTTGCCTCACCGTGCCTTGCCTTCCGTTACCCTTTCCTTTCCTGGCCGTGCATTACCTAGCCGTGCGTTGCCGTCCCTTCGCCTTGTTTCCCCTTGCCGTGCCGTGCCTTTTGTTACACTTGCCTTGCCTTGCTTTCCCTTGCCTTCCTTGCTTTCCGTTACTCTTTGCTTGCCTTCCGTGCATTGCCTAGCCTTGCGTTGTCGTGCCTTAGCCTTACCTCTCCTGAGCGTGCCTTGCCTTGCGTTAGCCTTTCCTTGCCTTGCCGTGCATTGCCCAGCCGTGCGTTGTCGTGCATTAGCCTTGCCTTGCCTCACCGTGCCTTGCCTTGCGTTACCCTTTCCTTGCCTTGCCGTGAATTGCCTAGCCGTGCGTTGTCGTGCCTTAGCCTTGTTTCCCCTTGCCGTGCCGTGCTTTTTGTTACACTTGCCTCGCCTGGATTTGCCTTGCCTTCCTTTCCTTCCGTTTCTCTTTCCTTGCCTTACCGTGCACTATCTAGCCTTGCGTTGTCGTGCATTAGCCTTGCCTCACCTGACCGTGCCTTGCCTTGCGTTACCCTTTCCTTGGCTGGCCGTGCATTGCCTAGCCGTGCGTTGCCGTCCCTTAGCCTTGTTTCCCCTTGCCGAGCCGTTCCTTCTGTTACCATTGCCTTCCCTTGCTTTCCCTTGGCTTCCTTGCCTTCCGTTACTCTTTGCTTGCCTTCCGGGCATTCCCTAGCCATGCGTTGTCGTGCCTTAGCCTTGCCTCGTCTGACCGTGCCTTCCCTTGCGTTACCCTTTCCTTGCCTTGCCGTGCATTGCCTAGCCGTGCGTTGTCGTGCATTAGCGTTGCCTTGCCTTACCGTGCCTTGCCTTGCGTTACCCTTTCCTTGCCTTGCCGTGCTTTGCCTAGCCGTGCGTTGTCGTGCCTTAGCCTTGTTTCCCCTTGCCGTGCGTTTCCTTCCGTTACCCTTGCCTTGCCTTGCTTTCCCTTGCCTTCTTTGCCTTCCGTTCCTCTTTGCTTGCCTTCCGTGCATTGCCTAGCCTTGCGTTGTCGTGCCTTAGCCTTGCCTCGTCTGACCGTGCCTTCCCTTGCGTTACCCTTTCCTTGCCTTGCCGTGCATTGCCTAGCCCTGCGTTGTCGTGCATTAGCCTTGCCTTGCCTCACCGTGCCTTGCCTTGCGTTACCCTTTCCTTGCCTTGCCGTTCATTGCCAGCCGTGCGTTGTCGTGCCTTAGCCTTGTTTCCCCTTGCCGTGCCTTTCCTTCCGTTACCCTTGCCTTCCCTTGCTTTCCCTGGCCTTCCTTACCTTCCGTTACTCTTTGCTTGCCTTCCGTGCATTGCGTAGCCTTGCGTTGTCGTGCTTTAGCCTTTTTTCACCTTGCCATAGCCTTGCTTGCGTTGCCTTGCTTTGCCTTGCATTCCTTGCCTTCCGTTACTCTTTGCTTGCCTTCCGTGCATTGTCTAGCCTTGCGTTGTCATTCCTTAGCCTTGCCTCGCCTGACCGTGCCTTGCCTTGCGTTACCGTTTCCTTGCCTTGCCGTGCATTGCCTAGCCGTGCGTTGTCGTGCATTAGCCTTGCCTTGCCTCACCGTGCCTTGCCTTGCGTTACCCTTTCCTTGCCTTGCCGTGCATTGCCTAGCCGTGCGTTGTCGTGCCTTAGCCTTGTTTCCCCTTGCCGTGCCTTTCCTTCCGTTACCCTTGCCTTCTCTTGCTTTCCCTGGCCTTCCTTGCCTTCCGTTACTCTTTGCTTGCCTTCCGTGCATTGCGTAGCCTTGCGTTGTCGTGCTTTAGCCTTTTTTCACCTTGCCATAGCCTTGCTTGCGTTGCCTTGCTTTGCCTTGCATTCCTTGCCTTCCGTTACTCTTTGCTTGCCTTCCGTGCATTGTCTAGCCTTGCGTTGTCGTTCCTTAGCCTTGCCTCGCCTGACCGTGCCTTGCGTTGCGTTACCCTTTCCTTGCCTTGCCGTGCATTGCCTAGCCGTGCGTTGTCGTGCATTAGCCTTGCCTTGCCTCACCGTGCCTTGCCTTGCGTTACCCTTTCCTTGCCTTGCCGTGCATTGCCTAGCCGTGCGTTGTCGTGCCTTAGCCTTGTTTCACCTTGCTATAGCCTTGCTTGCGTTGCCTTGCTTTGCCTTGCCTTCCTTGCCTTCCGTTACTCTTTGCTTGCCTTCCGTGCATTGCCTAGCCTTGCTTTGTCGTGCCTTAGCCTTTTTTCACCTTGCCATAGCCTTGCTTGCGTTGCCTTGATTTGCCTTGAATTCCTTGCCTTCCGTTGCTCTTTGCTTGCCTTCCGTGCATTGCCTAGCCTTGTATTGTCGTGCATTAGCCTTGCCTTGCCTCACCGTGCCTTGCCTTCCGTTACCCTTTCCTTTCCTGGCCGTGCATTGCCTAGCCGTGCGTTGCCGTCCCTTCGCCTTGTTTCCCCTTGCCGTGCCGTGCCTTTTGTTACACTTGCCTTGCCTTGCTTTGCCTTGCCTTCCTTTCCTTCCGTTACTCTTTCCCTGCCTAGCCGTGCACTGCCTAGCCTTGCGTTGTCGTGCATTAGCCTTCCCTCCCCTGACAGTGCCTTGCCTTGCGTGACCCTTTCCTTGCCTTTCCGTGCATTGCCTAGTCCTGCGTTGTCGTGCCTTAGCCTTGTTTCCCCTTGCCGTGCCGTTCCTTCCGTTACCATTGCCTTGACTTCCTTTCCCTTGCCTTCCTTGCTTTCCGTTACTCTGTGCTTGCCTTCCGTGCATTGCCTAGCCTTGCGTTGTCGTGCCTTAGCCTTAACTCGCCTGACCGTGCCTTGCCTTGCGTTAGCCTTTCCTTGCCTTGCCGTGCATTGCCCAGCCGTGCGTTGTCGTGCATTAGCCTTGCCTTGCCTCACCGTGCCTTGCCTTGCGTTACCCTTTCCTTGCCTTGCCGTGCATTGCCTAGCCGTGCGTTGTCGTGTCTTAGCCTTGTTTCCCCTTGCCGTGCCGTGCCTTTTGTTACAATTGCCTTGCCTGGATTTGCCTTGCCTTCCTTTCCTTCCGTTTCTGTTTCCTTGCCTTACCGTGCACTGTCTAGCCTTGCGTTGTCGTGCATTAGCCTTGCCTCACCTGACCGTGCCTTGCCTTGCGTTACCCTTTCCTTGGCTGGCCGTGCATTGCCTAGCCGTGCGTTGCCGTCCCTTAGCCTTGTTTCCCCTTGCCGAGCCGTTCCTTCTGTTACCCTTGCCTTGCCTTGCTTTCCCTTGCCTTCCTTGCCTTCCGTTACTCTTTGCTTGCCTTCCGGGCATTGCCTAGCCTTGCGTTGTCGTGCCTTAGCCTTGCCTCGTCTGACCGTGCCTTCCCTTGCATTACCCTTTCCTTGCCTTACCGTGCATGGCCTAGCAGTGTGTTGTCGTGCATTAGCCTTGCCTTGCCTCACCGTGCCTTGCCTTGCGTTACCCTTTCCTTGCCTTGCCGTTCATTGCCTAGCCGTGCGTTGTCGTGCCTTAGCCTTGTTTCCCCTTGCCGTGCGTTTCCTTCCGTTACCCTTGCCTTGCCTTGCTTTCCCTTGCCTTCCTTGCTTTCCGTTACTCTTTGCTTGCCTTCCGTGCATTGCCTAGCCTTGCGTTGTCGTGCCTTAGCTTTGCCTCGCCTGACCGTGCCTTGCCTTGCGTTAGCCTTTCCTTGCCTTGCCGTGCATTGCCCAGCCGTGCGTTGTCGTGCATTAGCCTTGCCTTGCCTCACCGTGCCTTGCCTTGCGTTACCCTTTCCTTGCCTTGCCGTGCATTGCCTAGCCGTGCGTTGTCGTGTCTTAGCCTTGTTTCCTCTTGCCGTGCCGTGCCTTTTGTTACACTTGCCTCGCCTGGATTTGCCTTGCCTTCCTTTCCTTCCGTTTCTCTTTCCTTGCCTTACCGTGCACTGTCTAGCGTTGCGTTGTCGTGCATTAGCCTTGCCTCACCTGACCGTGCCTTGCCTTGCGTTACCCTTTCCTTGGCTGGCCGTGCATTGCCTAGCCGTGCGTTGCCGTCCCTTAGCTTTGTTTCCCCTTGCCGAGCCGTTCCTTCTGTTACCCTTGCCTTGCCTTGCTTTCCCTTGCCTTCCTTGCCTTCCGTTACTCTTTGCTTGCCTTCCGGGCATTGCCTAGCCTTGCGTTGTCGTGCCTTCGCCTTGCCTCGTCTGACCGTGCCTTCCCTTGCGTTACCCTTTCCTTGCCTTCCCGTGCATTGCCTAGCCCTGCGTTGTCGTGCATTAGCCTTGCCTTGCCTCACCGTGCCTTGCCTTGCGTTACCCTTTCCTTGCCTTGCCGTTCATTGCCTAGCCGTGAGTTGTCGTGCCTTAGCCTTGTTTCCCCTTGCCGTGCCTTTCCGTCCGTTACCCTTGCCTTCCCTTGCTTTCCCTGGCCTTCCTTGCCTTCCATTACTCTTTGCTTGCCTTCCGTGCATTGCGTAGCCTTGCGTTGTCGTGCTTTAGCCTTTTTTCACCTTGCCATAGCCTTGCTTGCGTTGCCTTGCTTTGCCTTGCATTCCTTGCCTTCCGTTACTCTTTGCTTGCCTTCCGTGCATTGTCTAGCCTTGCTTTGTCATTCCTTAGCCTTGCCTCGCCTGACCGTGCCTTGCCTTGCGTTAGCCTTTCCTTGCCTTGCCGTGCATTGCCTAGCCGTGCGTTGCCGTCCCTTAGCCTTGTTTCCCCTTGCCGAGCCGTTCCTTCTGTTACCCTTGCCTTGCCTTGCTTTCCCTTGCCTTCCTTGCCTTCCGTTACACTTTGCTTGCCTTCCGGGCATTGCCAAGCCTTGCGTTGTCGTGCCTTAGCCTTGCCTCGTCTGACCGTGCCTTCCCTTGCGTTACCCTTTCTTTGCCTTGCCGTGCATTGCCTAGCCCTGCGTTGTCGTGCATTAGCCTTGCCTTGCCTCACCGTGCCTTGCCTTGCGTTACCCTTTCCTTGCCTTGCCGTTCATTGCCTAGCCGTGCGTTGTCGTGCCTTAGCCTTGTTTCCCCTTGCCGTGCCTTTCCTTCCGTTACCCTTGCCTTCCCTTGCTTTCCCTGGCCTTCCTTGCCTTCCATTACTCTTTGCTTGCCTTCCGTGCATTGCGTAGCCTTGCGTTGTCGTGCTTTAGCCTTTTTTCACCTTGCCATAGCCTTGCTTGCGTTGCCTTGCTTTGCCTTGCATTCCTTGCCTCCGTTACTCTTTGCTTGCCTTCCGTGCATTGTCTAGCCTTGCGTTGTCATTCCTTAGCCTTGCCTCGCCTGACCGTGCCTTGCCTTGCGTTACCCTTTCCTTGCCTTGCCGTGCATTAGCCTTGCCTTGCCTCACCGTGCCTTGCCTTGCGTTACCCTTTCCATGCCTTCCCATTCATTGCCTAGCCGTGCGTTGTCGTGCCTTAGCCTTGTTTGCCCTTGCCGTGCCTTTCCTTCCGTTACCCTTGCCTTGCCTTGCTTTCCCTTGCATTCCTTGCCTTCCGTTCCTCTTTGCTTGCCTTCCGTGCATTGCCTAGCCTTGCGTTGTCCTGCCTTAGCCTTCGTCGTCTGACCGTGCCTTCCCTTGCGTTACCCTTTCCTTGCCTTGCCGTTCACTGCCTAGCCCTGCGTTGTCGGGCATTAGCCTTGCCTTGCCTCACCGTGCCTTGCCTTGCGTTACCCTTTCCTTGCCTTGCCGTTCATTGCCTGGCCGTGCGTTGTCGTGCCTTAGCCTTGTTTCCCCTTGCCGTGCGTTTCCTTCCGTTACCCTTGCCTTGCCTTGCTTTCCCTTGCCTTCCTTGCTTTCCGTTACTCTTTTCTTGCCTTCCGTGCATTGCCTAGCCTTGCGTTGTCGTGCCTTAGCCTTGCCTCGCCTGACCGTGCCTTGCCTTGCGTTAGCCTTTCCTTGCCTTGCCGGGCATTGCCCAGCCGTGCGTTGTCGTGCATTAGCCTTGCCTTGCCTCACCGTGCCTTGCCTTGCGTTACCCTTTCCTTGCCTTGCCGTGCATTGCCTAGCCGTGCGTTGTCGTGCCTTAGCCTTGTTTCCCCTTGCCGTGCCGTGCCTTTTGTTACACTTGCCTTGCCTGGATTTGCCTTGCCTTCCTTTCCTTCCGTTTTTCTTTCCTTGCCTTACCGTGCACTGTCTAGCCTTGCGTTGTTGTGCATTAGCCTTGCCTCACCTGACCGTGCCTTGCCTTGCGTTACCCTTTCCTTGGCTGGCCGTGCATTGCCTAGCCGTGCGTTGCCGTCCCTTAGCCGTGTTTCCCCTTGCCGAGCCGTTCCTTCTGTTACCCTTGCCTTGCCTTGCTTTCCCTTGCTTTCCTTGCCTTCCGTTACTCTTTGCTTGCCTTCCGGGCATTGCCTAGCCATGCGTTGTCGTGCCTTGGCCTTGCCTCGTCTGACCGTGCCTTCCCTTGCGTTACCCTTTCCTTGCCTTGCCGTGCATTGCCTAGCCGTGCGTTGTCGTGCATTAGCCTTGCCTTGCCTCACCGTGCCTTGCCTTGCGTTACCCTTTCCTTGCCTTGCCGTGCATTGCCTAGCCGTGCGTTGTCGTGCCTTAGCCTTGTTTCCCCTTGCCGTGAGTTTCCTTCCGTTACCCTTGCCTTGCCTTGCTTTCCCTTGCCTTCTTTGCCTTCCGTTCCTCTTTGCTTGCCTTCCGTGCATTGCCTAGCCTTGCGTTGTCGTGCCTTAGCCTTGCCTCGTCTGACCGTGCCTTCCCTTGCGTTACCCTTTCCTTGCCTTGCCGTGCATTGCCTAGCCCTGCGTTGTCGTGCATTAGCCTTGCCTTGCCTCACCGTGCCTTGCCTTGTGTTACCCTTTCCTTGCCTTGCCGTTCATTGCCTAGCCGTGCGTTGTCGTGCCTTAGCCTTGTTTCCCCTTGCCGTGCCTTTCCTTCCGTTACCCTTGCCTTCCCTTGCTTTCCCTGGCCTTCCTTGCCTTCCGTTCCTCTTTGCTTGCCTTCCGTGCATTGCGTAGCCTTGCGTTGTCGTGCTTTAGGCTTTTTTCTCCTTGCCATAGCCTTGCTTGCGTTGCCTTGCTTTGCCTTGCATTCCTTGCCTTCCGTTACTCTTTGCTTGCCTTCCGTGCATTGTCTAGCCTTGCGTTGTCATTCCTTAGCCTTGCCTCGCCTGACCGTGCTTTGCCTTGCGTTACCCTTTCCTTGCCTTGCCGTGCATTGCCTAGCCGTGCGTTGTCGTGCATTAGCCTTGCCTTGCCTCACCGTGCCTTGCCTTGCGTTACCCTTTCCTTGCCTTGCCGTGCATTGCCTAGCCTTGCGTTGTCGTGCCTTAGACTTGTTTCCCCTTGCCGTGCCTTTCCTTCCGTTACCCTTGACTTCCCTTGCTTTCCCTGGTCTTTCTTGCCTTCCGTTACTCTTTGCTTGCCTTCCGTGCATTGCGTAGCCTTGCGTTGTCGTGCCTTTAGCCTTTTTTCACCTTGCCATAGCCTTGCTTGCGTTGCCTTGCTTTGCCTTGCATTCCTTGCCTTCCGTTACTCTTTGCTTGCCTTCCGTGCATTGTCTAGCCTTGCGTTGTCGTTCCTTAGCCTTGCCTCGCCTGACCGTGCCTTGCGTTGCGTTACCATTTCCTTGCCTTGCCGTGCATTGCCTAGCCGTGCGTTGTCGTGCATTAGCCTTGGCTTGCCTCACCGTGCCTTGCCTTGCGTTACCCTTTCCTTGCCTTGCCGTGCATTGCCTAGCCGTGCGTTGTCGTGCCTTAGCCTTGTTTCACCTTGCTATAGCCTTGCTTGCGTTGCCTTGCTTTGCCTTGCCTTCCTTGCCTTCCGTTACTCTTTGCTTGCCTTCCGTGCATTGCTTAGCCTTGATTTGTCGTGCCTTAGCCTTTTTTCACCTTGCCATAGCCTTGCTTGCGTTGCCTTGATTTCCCTTGCATTCCTTGCCTTCCGTTACTCTTTGCTTGCCTTCCTTGCATTGCCTAGCCTTGTATTGTCGTGCATTAGCCTTGCCTTGCCTCACCGTGCCTTGCCTTCCGTTACCCTTTCCTTTCCTGGCCGTGCATTACCTAGCCGTGCGTTGCCGTCCCTTCGCCTTGTTTCCCCTTGCCGTGCCGTGCCTTTTGTTACACTTGCCTTGCCTTGCTTTCCCTTGCCTTCCTTGCTTTCCGTTACTCTTTGCTTGCCTTCCGTGCATTGCCTAGCCTTGCGTTGTCGTGCCTTAGCCTTACCTCGCCTGAGCGTGCCTTGCCTTGCGTTAGCCTTTCCTTGCCTTGCCGTGCATTGCCCAGCCGTGCGTTGTCGTGCATTAGCCTTGCCTTGCCTCACCGTGCCTTGCCTTGCGTTACCCTTTCCTTGCCTTGCCGTGCATTGCCTAGCCGTGCGTTGTCGTGCCTTAGCCTTGTTTCCCCTTGCCGTGCCGTGCTTTTTGTTACACTTGCCTCGCCTGGATTTGCCTTGCCTTCCTTTCCTTCCGTTTCTCTTTCCTTGCCTTACCGTGCACTGTTTAGCCTTGCGTTGTCGTGCATTAGCCTTGCCTCACCTGACCGTGCCTTGCCTTGCGTTACCCTTTCCTTGGCTGGCCGTGCATTGCCTAGCCGTGCGTTGCCGTCCCTTATCCTTGTTTCCCCTTGCCGAGCCGTTCCTTCTGTTACCCTTGCCTTCCCTTGCTTTCCCTTGCCTTCCTTGCCTTCCGTTACTCTTTGCTTGCCTTCCGGGCATTGCCTAGCCATGCGTTGTCGTGCCTTAGCCTTGCCTCGTCTGACCGTGCCTTCCCTTGCGTTACCCTTTCCTTGCCTTGCCGTGCATTGCCTAGCCGTGTGTTGTCGTGCATTAGCCTTGCTTGCCGTGCCTTGCCTTGCGTTACCCTTTCCTTGCCTTGCCGTGCTTTGCCTAGCCGTGCGTTGTCGTGCCTTAGCCTTGTTTCCCCTTGCCGTGCGTTTCCTTACATTACCTTTGCCTTGCCTTGCTTTCACTTGCCTTCTTTGCCTTCCGTTCCTCTTTGCTTGCCTTCCGTGCATTGCCTAGCCTTGCGTTGTCGTGCCTTAGCCTTGCCTCGTCTGACCGTGCCTTCCCTTGCGTTACCCTTTCCTTGCCTTGCCGTGCATTGCCTAGCCCTGCGTTGTCGTGCATTAGCCTTGCCTTGCCTCACCGTGCCTTGCCTTGCGTTACCCTTTCATTGCCTTGCCGTTCATTGCCTAGCCGTGCGTTGTCGTGCCTTAGCCTTGTTTCCCCTTGCCGTGCCTTTCCTTCCGTTACCCTTGCCTTCCCTTGCTTTCCCTGGCCTTCCTTGCCTTCCGTTACTCTTTGCTTGCCTTCCGTGCATTGCGTAGCCTTGCGTTGTCGTGCTTTAGCCTTTTTTCACCTTGCCATAGCCTTGCTTGCGTTGCCTTGCTTTGCCTTGCATTCCTTGCCTTCCGTTACTCTTTGCTTGCCTTCCGTGCATTGTCTAGCCTTGCGTTGTCATTCCTTAGCCTTGCCTCGCCTGACCGTGCTTTGCCTTGCGTTACCCTTTCCTTGCCTTGCCGTGCATTGCCTAGCCGTGCGTTGTCGTGCATTAGCCTTGCCTTGCCTCACCGTGCCTTGCCTTGCGTTACCCTTTCCTTGCCTTGCCGTTCATTGCCTAGCCTTGCGTTGTCGTGCCTTAGACTTGTTTCCCCTTGCCGTGCCTTTCCTTCCGTTACCCTTGCCTTCCCTTGCTTTCCCTGGCCTTCCTTGCCTTCCGTTACTCTTTGCTTGCCTTCCGTGCATTGCGTAGCCTTGCGTTGTCGTGCTTTAGCCTTTTTTCACCTTGCCATAGCCTTGCTTGCGTTGCCTTGCTTTGCCTTGCATTCCTTGCCTTCCGTTACTCTTTGCTTGCCTTCCGTGCATTGTCTAGCCTTGCGTTGTCGTTCCTTAGCCTTGCCTCGCCTGACCGTGCCTTGCGTTGCGTTACCATTTCCTTGCCTTGCCGTGCATTGCCTAGCCGTGCGTTGTCGTGCATTAGCCTTGCCTTGCCTCACCGTGCCTTGCCTTGCGTTACCCTTTCCTTGCCTTGCCGTGCATTGCCTAGCCGTGCGTTGTCGTGCCTTAGCCTTGTTTCACCTTGCTATAGCCTTGCTTTGCCTTGCCTTCCTTGCCTTCCGTTACTCTTTGCTTGCATTGCCTTGCCGTTGCTTTTTCACCTTGCTATAGCCTTGCCTTCCTTGCTTTGCTTCCGTTACTCTTTGCTTGCCTTCCGTGCATTGCCTAGCCTTGCGTTGTCGTGCCTTAGCTTTGCCTCGCCTGACCGTGCCTTGCCTTGCGTTAGCCTTTCCTTGCCTTGCCGTGCATTGCCCAGCCGTGCGTTGTCGTGCATTAGCCTTGCCTTGCCTCACCGTGCCTTGCCTTGCGTTACCCTTTCCTTGCCTTGCCGTGCATTGCCTAGCCGTGCGTTGTCGTGTCTTAGCCTTGTTTCCTCTTGCCGTGCCGTGCCTTTTGTTACACTTGCCTCGCCTGGATTTGCCTTGCCTTCCTTTCCTTCCGTTTCTCTTTCCTTGCCTTACCGTGCACTGTATAGCGTTGCGTTGTCGTGCATTAGCCTTGCCTCACCTGACCGTGCCTTGCCTTGCGTTACCCTTTCCTTGGCTGGCCGTGCATTGCCTAGCCGTGCGTTGCCGTCCCTTAGCCTTGTTTCCCCTTGCCGAGCCGTTCCTTCTGTTACCCTTGCCTTCCCTTGCTTTCCCTTGGCTTCCTTGCCTTCCGTTACTCTTTGCTTGCCTTCCGGGCATTCCCTAGCCATGCGTTGTCGTGCCTTAGCCTTGCCTCGTCTGACCGTGCCTTCCCTTGCGTTACCCTTTCCTTGCCTTGCCGTGCATTGCCTAGCCGTGCGTTGTCGTGCATTAGCGTTGCCTTGCCTTACCGTGCCTTGCCTTGCGTTACCCTTTCCTTGCCTTGCCGTGCTTTGCCTAGCCGTGCGTTGTCGTGCCTTAGCCTTGTTTCCCCTTGCCTTGCGTTTCCTTCCGTTACCCTTGCCTTGCCTTGCTTTCCCTTGCCTTCTTTGCCTTCCGTTCCTCTTTGCTTGCCTTCCGTGCATTGCCTAGCCTTGCGTTGTCGTGCCTTAGCCTTGCCTCGTCTGACCGTGCCTTCCCTTGCGTTACCCTTTCCTTGCCTTGCCGTGCATTGCCTAGCCCTGCGTTGTCGTGCATTAGCCTTGCCTTGCCTCACCGTGCCTTGCCTTGCGTTACCCTTTCCTTGCCTTGCCGTTCATTGCCAGCCGTGCGTTGTCGTGCCTTAGCCTTGTTTCCCCTTGCCGTGCCTTTCCTTCCGTTACCCTTGCCTTCCCTTGCTTTCCCTGGCCTTCCTTACCTTCCGTTACTCTTTGCTTGCCTTCCGTGCATTGCGTAGCCTTGCGTTGTCGTGCTTTAGCCTTTTTTCACCTTGCCATAGCCTTGCTTGCGTTGCCTTGCTTTGCCTTGCATTCCTTGCCTTCCGTTACTCTTTGCTTGCCTTCCGTGCATTGTCTAGCCTTGCGTTGTCATTCCTTAGCCTTGCCTCGCCTGACCGTGCCTTGCCTTGCGTTACCGTTTCCTTGCCTTGCCGTGCATTGCCTAGCCGTGCGTTGTCGTGCATTAGCCTTGCCTTGCCTCACCGTGCCTTGCCTTGCGTTACCCTTTCCTTGCCTTGCCGTGCATTGCCTAGCCGTGCGTTGTCGTGCCTTAGCCTTGTTTCCCCTTGCCGTGCCTTTCCTTCCGTTACCCTTGCCTTCCCTTGCTTTCCCTGGCCTTCCTTGCCTTCCGTTACTCTTTGCTTGCCTTCCGTGCATTGCGTAGCCTTGCGTTGTCGTGCTTTAGCCTTTTTTTCACCTTGCCATAGCCTTGCTTGCGTTGCCTTGCTTTGCCTTGCATTCCTTGCCTTCCGTTACTCTTTGCTTGCCTTCCGTGCATTGTCTAGCCTTGCGTTGTCGTTCCTTAGCCTTGCCTCGCCTGACCGTGCCTTGCCTTGCGTTACCCTTTCCTTGCCTTGCCGTGCATTGCCTAGCCGTGCGTTGTCGTGCATTAGCCTTGCCTTGCCTCACCGTGCCTTGCCTTGCGTTACCCTTTCCTTGCCTTGCCGTGCATTGCCTAGCCGTGCGTTGTCGTGCCTTAGCCTTGTTTCACCTTGCTATAGCCTTGCTTGCGTTGCCTTGCTTTGCCTTGCCTTCCTTGCCTTCCGTTACTCTTTGCTTGCCTTCCGTGCATTGCCTAGCCTTGCTTTGTCGTGCCTTAGCCTTTTTTCACCTTGCCATAGCCTTGCTTGCGTTGCCTTGATTTGCCTTGCATTCCTTGCCTTCCGTTGCTCTTTGCTTGCCTTCCGTGCATTGCCTAGCCTTGTATTGTCGTGCATTAGCCTTGCCTTGCCTCACCGTGCCTTGCCTTCCGTTACCCTTTCCTTTCCTGGCCGTGCATTGCCTAGCCGTGCGTTGCCGTCCCTTCGCCTTGTTTCCCCTTGCCGTGCCGTGCCTTTTGTTACACTTGCCTTGCCTTGCTTTGCCTTGCCTTCCTTTCCTTCCGTTACTCTTTCCCTGCCTAGCCGTGCACTGCCTAGCCTTGCGTTGTCGTGCATTAGCCTTCCCTCCCCTGACAGTGCCTTGCCTTGCGTGACCCTTTCCTTGCCTTTCCGTGCATTGCCTAGTCCTGCGTTGTCGTGCCTTAGCCTTGTTTCCCCTTGCCGTGCCGTTCCTTCCGTTACCCTTGCCTTGACTTCCTTTCCCTTGCCTTCCTTGATTTCCGTTACTCTGTGCTTGCCTTCCGTGCATTGCCTAGCCTTGCGTTGTCGTGCCTTAGCCTTACCTCGCCTGACCGTGCCTTGCCTTGCGTTAGCCTTTCCTTGCCTTGCCGTGCATTGCCCAGCCGTGCGTTGTCGTGCATTAGCCTTGCCTTGCCTCACCGTGCCTTGCCTTGCGTTACCCTTTCCTTGCCTTGCCGTGCATTGCCTAGCCGTGCGTTGTCGTGTCTTAGCCTTGTTTCCCCTTGCCGTGCCGTGCCTTTTGTTACAATTGCCTTGCCTGGATTTGCCTTGCCTTCCTTTCCTTCCGTTTCTGTTTCCTTGCCTTACCGTGCACTGTCTAGCCTTGCGTTGTCGTGCATTAGCCTTGCCTCACCTGACCGTGCCTTGCCTTGCGTTACCCTTTCCTTGGCTGGCCGTGCATTGCCTAGCCGTGCGTTGCCGTCCCTTAGCCTTGTTTCCCCTTGCCGAGCCGTTCCTTCTGTTACCCTTGCCTTGCCTTGCTTTCCCTTGCCTTCCTTGCCTTCCGTTACTCTTTGCTTGCCTTCCGGGCATTGCCTAGCCTTGCGTTGTCGTGCCTTAGCCTTGCCTCGTCTGACCGTGCCTTCCCTTGCATTACCCTTTCCTTGCCTTACCGTGCATGGCCTAGCAGTGTGTTGTCGTGCATTAGCCTTGCCTTGCCTCACCGTGCCTTGCCTTGCGTTACCCTTTCCTTGCCTTGCCGTTCATTGCCTAGCCGTGCGTTGTCGTGCCTTAGCCTTGTTTCCCCTTGCCGTGCGTTTCCTTCCGTTACCCTTGCCTTGCCTTGCTTTCCCTTGCCTTCCTTGCTTTCCGTTACTCTTTGCTTGCCTTCCGTGCATTGCCTAGCCTTGCGTTTTCGTGCCTTAGCTTTGCCTCGCCTGACCGTGCCTTGCCTTGCGTTACCCTTTCCTTGCCTTGCCGTGCATTGCCTAGCCGTGCGTTGTCGTGCATTAGCCTTGCCTTGCCTCACCGTGCCTTGCCTTGCGTTACCCTTTCCTTGCCTTGCCGTGCATTGCCTAGCCGTGCGTTGTCGTGTCTTAGCCTTGTTTCCTCTTGCCGTGCCGTGCCTTTTGTTACACTTGCCTCGCCTGGATTTGCCTTGCCTTCCTTTCCTTCCGTTTCTCTTTCCTTGCCTTACCGTGCACTGTCTAGCGTTGCGTTGTCGTGCATTAGCCTTGCCTCACCTGACCGTGCCTTGCCTTGCGTTACCCTTTCCTTGGCTGGCCGTGCATTGCCTAGCCGTGCGTTGCCGTCCCTTAGCTTTGTTTCCCCTTGCCGAGCCGTTCCTTCTGTTACCCTTGCCTTGCCTTGCTTTCCCTTGCCTTCCTTGCCTTCCGTTACTCTTTGCTTGCCTTCCGGGCATTGCCTAGCCTTGCGTTGTCGTGCCTTCGCCTTGCCTCGTCTGACCGTGCCTTCCCTTGCGTTACCCTTTCCTTGCCTTGCCGTGCATTGCCTAGCCCTGCG
Source organism: Macrotis lagotis (assembly GCF_037893015.1). Taxonomy (NCBI): domain Eukaryota; kingdom Metazoa; phylum Chordata; class Mammalia; order Peramelemorphia; family Peramelidae; genus Macrotis; species Macrotis lagotis. The sequence goes on along the minus strand of NW_027421936.1, from coordinate 82,293 downwards.
TTGTCGTGCATTAGCCTTGCCTTGCCTCACCGTGCCTTGCCTTGCGTTACCCTTTCCTTGCCTTGCCGTTCATTGCCTAGCCGTGAGTTGTCGTGCCTTAGCCTTGTTTCCCCTTGCCGTGCCTTTCCGTCCGTTACCCTTGCCTTCCCTTGCTTTCCCTGGCCTTCCTTGCCTTCCATTACTCTTTGCTTGCCTTCCGTGCATTGCGTAGCCTTGCGTTGTCGTGCTTTAGCCTTTTTTCACCTTGCCATAGCCTTGCTTGCTTTGCCTTGCTTTGCCTTGCATTCCTTGCCTTCCGTTACTCTTTGCTTGCCTTCCGTGCATTGTCTAGCCTTGCTTTGTCATTCCTTAGCCTTGCCTCGCCTGACCGTGCCTTGCCTTGCGTTAGCCTTTCCTTGCCTTGCCGTGCATTGCCCAGCCGTGCGTTGTCGTGCATTAGCCTTGCCTTGCCTCACCGTGCCTTGCCTTGCGTTACCCTTTCCTTGCCTTGCCGTGCATTGCCTAGCCGTGCGTTGTCGTGCCTTAGCCTTGTTTCCCCTTGCCGTGCCGTGCCTTTTGTTTCACTTGCCTTGCCTGGATTTGCCTTGCCTTCCTTTCCTTCCGTTTCTCTTTCCTTGCCTTACCGTGCACTGTCTAGCCTTGCGTTGTCGTGCATTAGCCTTGCCTCACCTGACCGTGCCTTGCCTTGCGTTACCCTTTCCTTGGCTGGCCGTGCATTGCCTAGCCGTGCGTTGCCGTCCCTTAGCCTTGTTTCCCCTTGCCGAGCCGTTCCTTCTGTTACCCTTGCCTTGCCTTGCTTTCCCTTGCTTTCCTTGCCTTCCGTTACTCTTTGCTTGCCTTCCAGGCATTGCCTAGCCATGCGTTGTCGTGCCTTGGCCTTGCCTCGTCTGACCGTGCCTTCCCTTGCCTTACCCTTTCCTTGCCTTGCCGTGCATTGCCTAGCCGTGCGTTGTCGTGCATTAGCCTTGCCTTGCCTCACCGTGCCTTGCCTTGCGTTACCCTTTCCTTGCCTTGCCGTGCATTGCCTAGCCGTGCGTTGTCGTGCCTTAGCCTTGTTTCCCCTTGCCGTGCGTTTCCTTCCGTTACCCTTGCCTTGCCTTGCTTTCCCTTGCCTTCTTTGCCTTCCGTTCCTCTTTGCTTGCCTTCCGTGCATTGCCTAGCCTTGCGTTGTCGTGCCTTAGCCTTGCCTCGTCTGACCGTGCCTTGCCTTGCGTTAGCCTTTCCTTGCCTTGCCGTGCATTGCCCAGCCGTGCGTTGTCGTGCATTAGCCTTGCCTTGCCTCACCGTGCCTTGCCTTGCGTTACCCTTTCCTTGCCTTGCCGTGCATTGCCTAGCCGTGCGTTGTCGTGCCTTAGCCTTGTTTCCCCTTGCCGTGCCGTGCCTTTTGTTACACTTGCCTTGCCTGGATTTGCCTTGCCTTCCTTTCCTTCCATTTCTCTTTCCTTGCCTTACCGTGCACTGTCTAGCCTTGCGTTGTCGTGCATTAGCCTTGCCTCACCTGACCGTGCCTTGCCTTGCGTTACCCTTTCTTTGGCTGGCCGTGCATTGCCTAGCCGTGCGTTGCCGTCCCTTAGCCTTGTTTCCCCTTGCCGAGCCGTTCCTTCTGTTACCCTTGCCTTGCCTTGCTTTCCCTTGCTTTCCTTGCCTTCCGTTACTCTTTGCTTGCCTTCCGGGCATTGCCTAGCCATGCGTTGTCGTGCCTTGGCCTTGCCTCGTCTGACCCTGCCTTCCCTTGCCTTACCCTTTCCTTGCCTTGCCGTGCATTGCCTAGCCGTGCGTTGTCGTGCATTAGCCTTGCCTTGCCTCACCGTGCCTTGCCTTGCGTTACCCTTTCCTTGCCTTGCCGTGCATTGCCTAGCCGTGCGTTGTCGTGCCTTAGCCTTGTTTCCCCTTGCCGTGCGTTTCCTTCCGTTACCCTTGCCTTGCCTTGCCTTCCCTTGCCTTCTTTGCCTTCCGTTCCTCTTTGCTTGCCTTCCGTGCATTGCCTAGCCTTGCGTTGTCGTGCCTTAGCCTTGCCTCGTCTGACCGTGCCTTCCCTTGCGTTACCCTTTCTTTGCCTTGCCGTGCATTGCCTAGCCCTGCGTTGTCGTGCATTAGCCTTGCCTTGCCTCACCGTGCCTTGCCTTGCGTTACCCTTTCCTTGCCTTGCCGTTCATTGCCTAGCCGTGCGTTGTCGAGCCTTAGCCTTGTTTCCCCTTGCCGTGCGTTTCCTTCCGTTACCCTTGCCTTGCCTTGCTTTCCCTTGCCTTCCTTGCTTTCCGTTACTCTTTTCTTGCCTTCCGTGCATTGCCTAGCCTTGCGTTGTCGTGCCTTAGCCTTGCCTCGCCTGACCGTGCCTTGCCTTGCGTTAGCCTTTCCTTGCCTTGCCGGGCATTGCCCAGCCGTGCGTTGTCGTGCATTAGCCTTGCCTTGCCTCACCGTGCCTTGCCTTGCGTTACCCTTTCCTTGCCTTGCCGTGCATTGCCTAGCCGTGCGTTGTCGTGCCTTAGCCTTGTTTCCCCTTGCCGTGAGTTTCCTTCCGTTACCATTGCCTTGCCTTGCTTTCCCTTGCCTTCTTTGCCTTCCGTTCCTCTTTGCTTGCCTTCCGTGCATTGCCTAGCCTTGCGTTGTCGTGCCTTAGCCTTGCCTCGTCTGACCGTGCCTTCCCTTGCGTTACCCTTTCCTTGCCTTGCCGTGCATTGCCTAGCCCTGCGTTGTCGTGCATTAGCCTTGCCTTGCCTCACCGTGCCTTGCCTTGCGTTACCCTTTCCTTGCCTTGCCGTGCATTGCCTAGCCGTGCGTTGTCGTGCCTTAGCCTTGTTTCCCCTTGCCGTGCCTTTCCTTCCGTTACCCTTGCCTTCCCTTGCTTTCCCTGGCCTTCCTTGCCTTCCGTTACTCTTTGCTTGCCTTCCGTGCATTGCGTAGCCATGCGTTGTCGTGCTTTAGGCTTTTTTCTCCTTGCCATAGCCTTGCTTGCGTTGCCTTGCTTTGCCTTGCATTCCTTGCCTTTCGTTACTCTTTGCTTGCCTTCCGTGCATTGTCTAGCCTTGCGTTGTCATTCCTTAGCCTTGCCTCGCCTGACCGTGCTTTGCCTTGCGTTACCCTTTCCTTGCCTTGCCGTGCATTGCCTAGCCGTGCGTTGTCGTGCATTAGCCTTGCCTTGCCTCACCGTGCCTTGCCTTGCGTTACCCTTTCCTTGCCTTGCCGTTCATTGCCTAGCCTTGCGTTGTCGTGCCTTAGACTTGTTTCCCCTTGCCGTGCCTTTCCTTCCGTTACCCTTGACTTCCCTTGCTTTCCCTGGTCTTTCTTGCCTTCCGTTACTCTTTGCTTGCCTTCCGTGCATTGCGTAGCCTTGCGTTGTCGTGCTTTAGCCTTTTTTGACCTTGCCATAGCCTTGCTTGCGTTGCCTTGCTTTGCCTTGCATTCCTTGCCTTCCGTTACTCTTTGCTTGCCTTCCGTGCATTGTCTAGCCTTGCGTTGTCGTTCCTTAGCCTTGCCTCGCCTGACCGTGCCTTGCGTTGCGTTACCATTTCCTTGCCTTGCCGTGCATTGCCTAGCCGTGCGTTGTCGTGCATTAGCCTTGGCTTGCCTCACCGTGCCTTGCCTTGCGTTACCCTTTCCTTGCCTTGCCGTGCATTGCCTAGCCGTGCGTTGTCGTGCCTTAGCCTTGTTTCACCTTGCTATAGCCTTGCTTGCGTTGCCTTGCTTTGCCTTGCCTTCCTTGCCTTCCGTTACTCTTTGCTTGCCTTCCGTGCATTGCTTAGCCTTGATTTGTCGTGCCTTAGCCTTTTTTCACCTTGCCATAGCCTTGCTTGCGTTGCCTTGATTTCCCTTGCATTCCTTGCCTTCCGTTACTCTTTGCTTGCCTTCCTTGCATTGCCTAGCCTTGTATTGTCGTGCATTAGCCTTGCCTTGCCTCACCGTGCCTTGCCTTCCGTTACCCTTTCCTTTCCTGGCCGTGCATTACCTAGCCGTGCGTTGCCGTCCCTTCGCCTTGTTTCCCCTTGCCGTGCCGTGCCTTTTGTTACACTTGCCTTGCCTTGCTTTCCCTTGCCTTCCTTGCTTTCCGTTACTCTTTGCTTGCCTTCCGTGCATTGCCTAGCCTTGCGTTGTCGTGCCTTAGCCTTACCTCGCCTGAGCGTGCCTTGCCTTGCGTTAGCCTTTCCTTGCCTTGCCGTGCATTGCCCAGCCGTGCGTTGTCGTGCATTAGCCTTGCCTCACCTGACCGTGCCTTGCTTTGCGTTACCCTTTCCTTGGCTGGCCGTGCATTGCCTAGCCGTGCGTTGCCGTCCCTTAGCCTTGTTTCCCCTTGCCGAGCCGTTCCTTCTGTTACCCTTGCCTTCCCTTGCTTTCCCTTGCCTTCCTTGCCTTCCGTTACTCTTTGCTTGCCTTCCGGGCATTGCCTAGCCATGCGTTGTCGTGCCTTGGCCTTGCCTCGTCTGACCGTGCCTTCCCTTGCGTTACCCTTTCCTTGCCTTGCCGTGCATTGCCTAGCCGTGCGTTGTCGTGCATTAGCCTTGCCTTGCCTCACCGTGCCTTGCCTTGCGTTACCCTTTCCTTGCCTTGCCGTGCATTGCCTAGCCGTGCGTTGTCGTGCCTTAGCCTTGTTTCCCCTTGCCGTGAGTTTCCTTCCGTTACCCTTGCCTTGCCTTGCTTTCCCTTGCCTTCTTTGCCTTCCGTTCCTCTTTGCTTGCCTTCCGTGCATTGCCTAGCCTTGCGTTGTCGTGCCTTAGCCTTGCCTCGTCTGACCGTGCCTTCCCTTGCGTTACCCTTTCGTTGCCTTGCCGTGCATTGCCTAGCCCTGCGTTGTCGTGCATTAGCCTTGCCTTGCCTCACCGTGCCTTGCCTAGCGTTACCCTTTCCTTGCCTTGCCGTGCATTGCCTAGCCGTGCGTTGTCGTGCCTTAGCCTTGTTTCCCCTTGCCGTGCCTTTCCTTCCGTTACCCTTGCCTTCCCTTGCTTTCCCTGGCCTTCCTTGCCTTCCGTTACTCTTTGCTTGCCTTCCGTGCATTGCGTAGCCTTGCGTTGTCGTGCTTTAGGCTTTTTTCTCCTTGCCATAGCCTTGCTTGCGTTGCCTTGCTTTGCCTTGCATTCCTTGCCTTCCGTTACTCTTTGCTTGCCTTCCGTGCATTGTCTAGCCTTGCGTTGTCATTCCTTAGCCTTGCCTCGCCTGACCGTGCTTTGCCTTGCGTTACCCTTTCCTTGCCTTGCCGTGCATTGCCTAGCCGTGCGTTGTCGTGCATTAGCCTTGCCTTGCCTCACCGTGCCTTGCCTTGCGTTACCCTTTCCTTGCCTTGCCGTTCATTGCCTAGCCTTGCGTTGTCGTGCCTTAGACTTGTTTCCCCTTGCCGTGCCTTTCCTTCCGTTACCCTTGACTTCCCTTGCTTTCCCTGGTCTTTCTTGCCTTCCGTTACTCTTTGCTTGCCTTCCGTGCATTGCGTAGCCTTGCGTTGTCGTGCTTTAGCCTTTTTTGACCTTGCCATAGCCTTGCTTGCGTTGCCTTGCTTTGCCTTGCATTCCTTGCCTTCCGTTACTCTTTGCTTGCCTTCCGTGCATTGTCTAGCCTTGCGTTGTCGTTCCTTAGCCTTGCCTCGCCTGACCGTGCCTTGCGTTGCGTTACCATTTCCTTGCCTTGCCGTGCATTGCCTAGCCGTGCGTTGTCGTGCATTAGCCTTGGCTTGCCTCACCGTGCCTTGCCTTGCGTTACCCTTTCCTTGCCTTGCCGTGCATTGCCTAGCCGTGCGTTGTCGTGCCTTAGCCTTGTTTCACCTTGCTATAGCCTTGCTTGCGTTGCCTTGCTTTGCCTTGCCTTCCTTGCCTTCCGTTACTCTTTGCTTGCCTTCCGTGCATTGCTTGGCCTTGATTTGTCGTGCCTTAGCCTTTTTTCACCTTGCCATAGCCTTGCTTGCGTTGCCTTGATTTCCCTTGCATTCCTTGCCTTCCGTTACTCTTTGCTTGCCTTCCTTGCATTGCCTAGCCTTGTATTGTCGTGCATTAGCCTTGCCTTGCCTCACCGTGCCTTGCCTTCCGTTACCCTTTCCTTTCCTGGCCGTGCATTACCTAGCCGTGCGTTGCCGTCCCTTCGCCTTGTTTCCCCTTGCCGTGCCGTGCCTTTTGTTACACTTGCCTTGCCTTGCTTTCCCTTGCCTTCCTTGCTTTCCGTTACTCTTTGCTTGCCTTCCGTGCATTGCCTAGCCTTGCGTTGTCGTGCCTTAGCCTTACCTCTCCTGAGCGTGCCTTGCCTTGCGTTAGCCTTTCCTTGCCTTGCCGTGCATTGCCCAGCCGTGCGTTGTCGTGCATTAGCCTTGCCTTGCCTCACCGTGCCTTGCCTTGCGTTACCCTTTCCTTGCCTTGCCGTGCATTGCCTAGCCGTGCGTTGTCGTGCCTTAGCCTTGTTTCCCCTTGCCGTGCCGTGCTTTTTGTTACACTTGCCTCGCCTGGATTTGCCTTGCCTTCCTTTCCTTCCGTTTCTCTTTCCTTGCCTTACCGTGCACTATCTAGCCTTGCGTTGTCGTGCATTAGCCTTGCCTCACCTGACCGTGCCTTGCTTTGCGTTACCCTTTCCTTGGCTGGCCGTGCATTGCCTAGCCGTGCGTTGCCGTCCCTTAGCATTGTTTCCCCTTGCCGAGCCGTTCCTTCTGTTACCCTTGCCTTCCCTTGCTTTCCCTTGCCTTCCTTGCCTTCCGTTACTCTTTGCTTGCCTTCCGGGACTTTGCCTAGCCATGCGTTGTCGTGCCTTAGCCTTGCCTCGTCTGACCGTGCCTTCCCTTGCGTTACCCTTTCCTTGCCTTGCCGTGCATTGCCTAGCCGTGTGTTGTCGTGCATTAGCCTTGTTTGCCGTGCCTTGCCTTGCGTTACCCTTTCCTTGCCTTGCCGTGCTTTGCCTAGCCGTGCGTTGTCGTGCCTTAGCCTTGTTTGCCCTTGCCGTGCGTTTCCTTACGTTACCTTTGCCTTGCCTTGCTTTCCCTTGCCTTCTTTGCTTCCGTTCCTCTTTGCTTGCCTTCCGTGCATTGCCTAGCCTTGCGTTGTCGTGCCTTAGCCTTGCCTCGTCTGACCGTGCCTTCCCTTGCGTTACCCTTTCCTTGCCTTGCCGTGCATTGCCTAGCCCAGCGTTGTCGTGCATTAGCCTTGCCTTGCCTCACCGTGCCTTGCCTTGCGTTACCCTTTCATTGCCTTGCCGTTCATTGCCTAGCCGTGCGTTGTCGTGCATTAGCCTTGTTTCCCCCTGCCGTGCCTTTCCTTCCGTTACCCTTGCCTTCCCTTGCTTTCCCTGGCCTTCCTTGCCTTCCGTTACTCTTTGCTTGCCTTCCGTGCATTGCGTAGCCTTGCGTTGTCGTGCTTTAGCCTTTTTTCACCTTGCCATAGCCTTGCTTGCGTTGCCTTGCTTTGCCTTGCATTCCTTGCCTTCCGTTACTCTTTGCTTGCCTTCCGTGCATTGTCTAGCCTTGCGTTGTCATTCCTTAGCCTTGCCTCGCCTGACCGTGCTTTGCCTTGCGTTACCCTTTCCTTGCCTTGCCGTGCATTGCCTAGCCGTGCGTTGTCGTGCATTAGCCTTGCCTTGCCTCACCGTGCCTTGCCTTGCGTTACCCTTTCCTTGCCTTGCCGTTCATTGCCTAGCCTTGCGTTGTCGTGCCTTAGACTTGTTTCCCCTTGCCGTGCCTTTCCTTCCGTTACCCTTGCCTTCCCTTGCTTTCCCTGGCCTTCCTTGCCTTCCGTTACTCTTTGCTTGCCTTCCGTGCATTGCGTAGCCTTGCGTTGTCGTGCTTTAGCCTTTTTTCACCTTGCCATAGCCTTGCTTGCGTTGCCTTGCTTTGCCTTGCATTCCTTGCCTTCCGTTACTCTTTGCTTGCCTTCCGTGCATTGTCTAGCCTTGCGTTGTCGTTCCTTAGCCTTGCCTCGCCTGACCGTGCCTTGCGTTGCGTTACCATTTCCTTGCCTTGCCGTGCATTGCCTAGCCGTGCGTTGTCGTGCATTAGCCTTGCCTTGCCTCACCGTGCCTTGCCTTGCGTTACCCTTTCCTTGCCTTGCCGTGCATTGCCTAGCCGTGCGTTGTCGTGCCTTAGCCTTGTTTCACCTTGCTATAGCCTTGCTTGCGTTGCCTTGCTTTGCCTTGCCTTCCTTGCCTTCCGTTACTCTTTGCTTGCCTTCCGTGCATTGCCTAGCCGTGCGTTGTCGTGCCTTAGCCTTGTTTCACCTTGCTATAGCCTTGCTTGCGTTGCCTTGCTTTGCCTTGCCTTCCTTGCCTTCCGTTACTCTTTGCTTGCCTTCCGTGCATTGCCTAGCCTTGCGTTGTCGTGCCTTAGCTTTGCCTCGCCTGACAGTGCCTTGCCTTGCGTTAGCCTTTCCTTGCCTTGCCGTGCATTGCCCAGCCGTGCGTTGTCGTGCATTAGCCTTGCCTTGCCTCACCGTGCCTTGCCTTGCGTTACCCTTTCCTTGCCTTGCCGTGCATTGCCTAGCCGTGCGTTGTCGTGTCTTAGCCTTGTTTCCTCTTGCCGTGCCGTGCCTTTTGTTACACTTGCCTCGCCTGGATTTGCCTTGCCTTCCTTTCCTTCCGTTTCTCTTTCCTTGCCTTACCGTGCACTGTATAGCGTTGCGTTGTCGTGCATTAGCCTTGCCTCACCTGACCGTGCCTTGCCTTGCGTTACCCTTTCCTTGGCTGGCCGTGCATTGCCTAGCCGTGCGTTGCCGTCCCTTAGCCTTGTTTCCCCTTGCCGAGCCGTTCCTTCTGTTACCCTTGCCTTGCCTTGCTTTCCCTTGCGTTCCTTGCCTTCCGTTACACTTTGCTTGCCTTCCGGGCATTGCCTAGCCTTGCGTTGTCGTGCCTTAGCCTTGCCTCGTCTGACCGTGCCTTCCCTTGCGTTACCCTTTCTTTGCCTTGCCGTGCATTGCCTAGCCCTGCGTTGTCGTGCATTAGCCTTGCCTTGCCTCACCGTGCCTTGCCTTGCGTTACCCTTTCCTTGCCTTGCCGTTCATTGCCTAGCCGTGCGTTGTCGTGCCTTAGCCTTGTTTCCCCTTGCCGTGCCTTTCCTTCCGTTACCCTTGCCTTCCCTTGCTTTCCCTGGCCTTCCTTGCCTTCCATTACTCTTTGCTTGCCTTCCGTGCATTGCGTAGCCTTGCGTTGTCGTGCTTTAGCCTTTTTTCACCTTGCCATAGCCTTGCTTGCGTTGCCTTGCTTTGCCTTGCATTCCTTGCCTCCGTTACTCTTTGCTTGCCTTCCGTGCATTGTCTAGCCTTGCGTTGTCATTCCTTAGCCTTGCCTCGCCTGACCGTGCCTTGCCTTGCGTTACCCTTTCCTTGCCTTGCCGTGCATTGCCTAGCCGTGCGTTGTCGTGCATTAGCCTTGCCTTGCCTCACCGTGCCTTGCCTTGCGTTACCCTTTCCATGCCTTCCCATTCATTGCCTAGCCGTGCGTTGTCGTGCCTTAGCCTTGTTTGCCCTTGCCGTGCCTTTCCTTCCGTTACCCTTGCCTTGCCTTGCTTTCCCTTGCATTCCTTGCCTTCCGTTCCTCTTTGCTTGCCTTCCGTGCATTGCCTAGCCTTGCGTTGTCCTGCCTTAGCCTTGCCTCGTCTGACCGTGCCTTCCCTTGCGTTACCCTTTCCTTGCCTTGCCGTTCACTGCCTAGCCCTGCGTTGTCGGGCATTAGCCTTGCCTTGCCTCACCGTGCCTTGCCTTGCGTTACCCTTTCCTTGCCTTGCCGTTCATTGCCTAGCCGTGCGTTGTCGTGCCTTAGCCTTGTTTCCCCTTGCCGTGCGTTTCCTTCCGTTACCCTTGCCTTGCCTTGCTTTCCCTTGCCTTCCTTGCTTTCCGTTACTCTTTTCTTGCCTTCCGTGCATTGCCTAGCCTTGCGTTGTCGTGCCTTAGCCTTGCCTCGCCTGACCGTGCCTTGCCTTGCGTTAGCCTTTCCTTGCCTTGCCGGGCATTGCCCAGCCGTGCGTTGTCGTGCATTAGCCTTGCCTTGCCTCACCGTGCCTTGCCTTGCGTTACCCTTTCCTTGCCTTGCCGTGCATTGCCTAGCCGTGCGTTGTCGTGCCTTAGCCTTGTTTCCCCTTGCCGTGCCGTGCCTTTTGTTACACTTGCCTTGCCTGGATTTGCCTTGCCTTCCTTTCCTTCCGTTTCTCTTTCCTTGCCTTACCGTGAACTGTCTAGCCTTGCGTTGTTGTGCATTAGCCTTGCCTCACCTGACCGTGCCTTGCCTTGCGTTACCCTTTCCTTGGCTGGCCGTGCATTGCCTAGCCGTGCGTTGCCGTCCCTTAGCCTTGTTTCCCCTTGCCGAGCCGTTCCTTCTGTTACCCTTGCCTTGCCTTGCTTTCCCTTGCTTTCCTTGCCTTCCGTTACTCTTTGCTTGCCTTCCGGGCATTGCCTAGCCATGCGTTGTCGTGCCTTGGCCTTGCCTCGTCTGACCGTGCCTTCCCTTGCCTTACCCTTTCCTTGCCTTGCCGTGCATTGCCTAGCCGTGCGTTGTCGTGCATTAGCCTTGCCTTGCCTCACCGTGCCTTGCCTTGCGTTACCCTTTCCTTGCCTTGCCGTGCATTGCCTAGCCGTGCGTTGTCGTGCCTTAGCCTTGTTTCCCCTTGCCGTGAGTTTCCTTCCGTTACCCTTGCCTTGCCTTGCTTTCCCTTGCCTTCTTTGCCTTCCGTTCCTCTTTGCTTGCCTTCCGTGCATTGCCTAGCCTTGCGTTGTCGTGCCTTAGCCTTGCCTCGTCTGACCGTGCCTTCCCTTGCGTTACCCTTTCCTTGCCTTGCCGTGCATTGCCTAGCCCTGCGTTGTCGTGCATTAGCCTTGCCTTGCCTCACCGTGCCTTGCCTTGCGTTACCCTTTCCTTGCCTTGCCGTTCATTGCCTAGCCGTGCGTTGTCGTGCCTTAGCCTTGTTTCCCCTTGCCGTGCCTTTCCTTCCGTTACCCTTGCCTTCCCTTGCTTTCCCTGGCCTTCCTTGCCTTCCGTTACTCTTTGCTTGCCTTCCGTGCATTGCGTAGCCTTGCGTTGTCGTGCGTTAGGCTTTTTTCTCCTTGCCATAGCCTTGCTTGCGTTGCCTTGCTTTGCCTTGCATTCCTTGCCTTCCGTTACTCTTTGCTTGCCTTCCGTGCATTGTCTAGCCTTGCGTTGTCATTCCTTAGCCTTGCCTCGCCTGACCGTGCCTTGCCTTGCGTTACCCTTTCCTTGCCTTGCCGTGCATTGCCTAGCCGTGCGTTGTCGTGCATTAGCCTTGCCTTGCCTCACCGTGCCTTGCCTTGCGTTACCCTTTCCTTGCCTTGCCGTTCATTGCCTAGCCTTGCGTTGTCGTGCCTTAGACTTGTTTCCCCTTGCCGTGCCTTTCCTTCCGTTACCCTTGACTTCCCTTGCTTTCCCTGGTCTTCCTTGCCTTCCGTTACTCTTTGCTTGCCTTCCGTGCATTGCGTAGCCTTGCGTTGTCGTGCTTTAGCCTTTTTTCACCTTGCCATAGCCTTGCTTGCGTTGTCTTGCTTTGCCTTGCATTCCTTGCCTTCCGTTACTCTTTGCTTGCCTTCCGTGCATTGTCTAGCCTTGCGTTGTCGTTCCTTAGCCTTGCCTCGCCTGACCGTGCCTTGCGTTGCGTTACCATTTCCTTGCCTTGCCGTGCATTGCCTAGCCGTGCGTTGTCGTGCATTAGCCTTGGCTTGCCTCACCGTGCCTTGCCTTGCGTTACCCTTTCCTTGCCTTGCCGTGCATTGCCTAGCCGTGCGTTGTCGTGCCTTAGCCTTGTTTCACCTTGCTATAGCCTTGCTTGCGTTGCCTTGCTTTGCCTTGCCTTCCTTGCCTTCCGTTACTCTTTGCTTGCCTTCCGTGCATTGCTTAGCCTTGATTTGTCGTGCCTTAGCCTTTTTTCACCTTGCCATAGCCTTGCTTGCGTTGCCTTGATTTCCCTTGCATTCCTTGCCTTCCGTTACTCTTTGCTTGCCTTCCTTGCATTGCCTAGCCTTGTATTGTCGTGCATTAGCCTTGCCTTGCCTCACCGTGCCTTGCCTTCCGTTACCCTTTCCTTTCCTGGCCGTGCATTACCTAGCCGTGCGTTGCCGTCCCTTCGCCTTGTTTCCCCTTGCCGTGCCGTGCCTTTTGTTACACTTGCCTTGCCTTGCTTTCCCTTGCCTTCCTTGCTTTCCGTTACTCTTTGCTTGCCTTCCGTGCATTGCCTAGCCTTGCGTTGTCGTGCCTTAGCCTTACCTCGCCTGAGCGTGCCTTGCCTTGCGTTAGCCTTTCATTGCCTTGCCGTGCATTGCCCAGCCGTGCGTTGTCGTGCATTAGCCTTGCCTTGCCTCACCGTGCCTTGCCTTGCGTTACCCTTTCCTTGCCTTGCCGTGCATTGCCTAGCCGTGCGTTGTCGTGCCTTAGCCTTGTTTCCCCTTGCCGTGCCGTGCTTTTTGTTACACTTGCCTCGCCTGGATTTGCCTTGCCTTCCTTTCCTTCCGTTTCTCTTTCCTTGCCTTACCGTGCACTGTTTAGCCTTGCGTTGTCGTGCATTAGCCTTGCCTCACCTGACCGTGCCTTGCCTTGCGTTACCCTTTCCTTGGCTGGCCGTGCATTGCCTAGCCGTGCGTTGCCGTCCCTTAGCCTTGTTTCCCCTTGCCGAGCCGTTCCTTCTGTTACCCTTGCCTTCCCTTGCTTTCCCTTGCCTTCCTTGCCTTCCGTTACTCTTTGCTTGCCTTCCGGGCATTGCCTAGCCATGCGTTGTCGTGCCTTAGCCTTGCCTCGTCTGACCGTGCCTTCCCTTGCGTTACCCTTTCCTTGCCTTGCCGTGCATTGCCTAGCCGTGTGTTGTCGTGCATTAGCCTTGCCTTGCCGTGCCTTGCCTTGCGTTACCCTTTCCTTGCCTTGCCGTGCTTTGCCTAGCCGTGCGTTGTCGTGCCTTAGCCTTGTTTCCCCTTGCCGTGCGTTTCCTTACGTTACCTTTGCCTTGCCTTGCTTTCCCTTGCCTTCTTTGCCTTCCGTTCCTCTTTGCTTGCCTTCCGTGCATTGCCTACCCTTGCGTTGTCGTGCCTTAGCCTTGCCTCGTCTGACCGTGCCTTCCCTTGCGTTACCCTTTCCTTGCCTTGCCGTGCATTGCCTAGCCCTGCGTTGTCGTGCATTAGCCTTGCCTTGCCTCACCGTGCCTTGCCTTGCGTTACCCTTTCCTTGCCTTGCCGTTCATTGCCTAGCCGTGCGTTGTCGTGCCTTAGCCTTGTTTCCCCTTGCCGTGCCTTTCCTTCCGTTACCCTTGCCTTCCCTTGCTTTCCCTGGCCTTCCTTGCCTTCCGTTACTCTTTGCTTGCCTTCCGTGCATTGCGTAGCCTTGCGTTGTCGTGCTTTAGCCTTTTTTCACCTTGCCATAGCCTTGCTTGCGTTGCCTTGCTTTTGCTTGCATTCCTTGCCTTCCGTTACTCTTTGCTTGCCTTCCGTGCATTGTCTAGCCTTGCGTTGTCATTCCTTAGCCTTGCCTCGCCTGACCGTGCCTTGCCTTGCGTTACCCTTTCCTTGCCTTGCCGTGCATTGCCTAGCCGTGCGTTGTCGTGCATTTGCCTTGCCTTGCCTCACAGTGCCTTGCCTTGCGTTACCCTTTCCTTGCCTTGCCGTGCATTGCCTAGCCGTGCGTTGTCGTGCCTTAGCCTTGTTTCACCTTGCTATAGCCTTGCTTGCGTTGCCTTGCTTTGCCTTGCCTTCCTTGCCTTCCGTTACTCTTTGCTTGCCTTCCGTGCATTGCCTAGCCTTGCTTTGTCGTGCCTTAGCCTTTTTTCACCTTGCCATAGCCTTGCTTGCGTTGCCTTGATTTGCCTTGCATTCCTTGCCTTCCGTTACTCTTTGCTTGCCTTCCGTGCATTGCCTAGCCTTGTATTGTCGTGCATTAGCCTTGCCTTGCCTCACCGTGCCTTGCCTTCCGTTACCCTTTCCTTTCCTGGCCGTGCATTGCCTAGCCGTGCGTTGCCGTCACTTCGCCTTGTTTCCCCTTGCCGTGCCGTGCCTTTTGTTACACTTGCCTTGCCTTGCTTTGCCTTGCCTTCCTTTCCTTCCGTTACTCTTTCCCTGCCTAGCCGTGCACTGCCTAGCCTTGCGTTGTCGTGCATTAGCCTTCCCTCGCCTGACAGTGCCGTGCCTTGCGTGACCCTTTCCTTGCCTTGCCGTGCATTGCCTAGTCCTGCGTTGTCGTGCCTTAGCCTTGTTTCCCCTTGCCGTGCCGTTCCTTCCGTTACCCTTGCCTTGCCTTGCTTTCCCTTGCCTTCCTTGCTTTCCGTTACTCTTTGCTTTCCTTCCGTGCATTGCCTAGCCTTGCGTTGTCGTGCCTTAGCCTTGCCTCGCCTGACCGTGCCTTGCCTTGCGTTAGCCTTTCCTTGCCTTGCCGTGCATTGCCCAGCCGTGCGTTGTCGTGCATTACCCTTGCCTTGCCTCACCGTACCTTGCCTTGCGTTACCCTTTCCTTGCCTTGCCGTGCATTGCCTAGCCCTGCGTTGTCGTGCCTTAGCCTTGTTTCCCCTTTCCGTGCGTTTCCTTCCGTTACCCTTGCCTTGCCTAGCTTTCCCTTGCCTTCCTTGCCTTCCGTTCCTCTTTGCCTTGCGTTGTCGTGCCTTAGCCTTGCCTTGCCTCACCGTGCCTTTCCTTCCGTTACCCTTGCCTTCCCTTGCTTTCCCTGGCCTTCCTTGCCTTCCGTTACTCTTTGCTTGCCTTCCGTGCATTGCGTAGCCTTGCGTTGTCGTGCTTTAGCCTTTTTTTCACCTTGCCATAGACTTGCTTGCGTTGCCTTGCTTTGCCTTGCATTCCTTGCCTTCCGTTACTCTTTGCTTGCCTTCCGTGCATTGCCTAGCCTTGCGTTGTCGTGCCTTAGCCTTGCCTCGTCTGACCGTGCCTTCCCTTGCGTTACCCTTTCCTTGCCTTCCCGTGCATTGCCTAGCCCTGCGTTGTCGTGCATTAGCCTTGCCTTGCCTCACCGTGCCTTGCCTTGCGTTACCCTTTCCTTGCCTTGCCGTTCATTGCCTAGCCGTGCGTTGTCGTGCCTTAGCCTTGTTTCCCCTTCCGTGCGTTTCCTTCCGTTACCCTTGCCTTGCCTTGCTTTCCCTTGACTTCCTTGCTTTCCGTTACTCTTTGCTTGCCTTCCGTGCATTGCCTAGCCTTGCGTTGTCGTGCCTTAGCCTTGCCTCGCCTGACTGTGCCATGCCTTACGTTAGCCTTTCCTTGCCTTGCCGTGCATTGCCCAGGCGTGCGTTGTCGTGCATTAGCCTTGCCTTGCCTCACCGTGCCTTGCCTTGCGTTACCCTTTCCTTGCCTTGCCGTGCATTGCCTAGCCGTGCGTTGTCGTGCCTTAGCCTTTTGTCCCCTTGCCGTGCCGTTCCTTCCGTTACCCTTGCCTTGCCTTGCTTTCCCTTGCCTTCCTTGCCTTCCGTTACTCTTTGCTTGCCTTCCGTGCATTGCCTAGCCTTGCGTTGTCGTGCCTTAGCCTTGCGTCGCCTGACCGTGCCTTGCCTTGCGTTAGCCTTTCCTTGCCTTGCCGTGCATTGCCTAGCCGTGCGTTGTCGTGCATTAGCCTTGCCTTGCCTCACCGTGCCTTGCCTTGCGTTACCCTTTCCTCGCCTTGCCGTGCATTGCCTAGCCGTGCGTTGTCGTGCCTTAGCCTTGTTTCCCCTTGCCGTGCCGTGCCTTTTGTTACACTTGACTTGCCTGGATTTGCCTTGCCTTCCTTTCCTTCCGTTACTCTTTCCTTGCCTTACCGTGCACTGCCTAGACTTGCGTTGTCGTGCATTAGCCTTGCCATGCTTGACCGTGCCTTGCCTTGCCTTACCCTTTCCTTGCCTTGCCGTGTATTGCCTAGCAGTGCGTTGTCGTGCATTAGCCTTGCCTTCCCTCACCGTGCCTTGCCTTGCTTTACCCTTTCCTTGCCTTGCCGTGCATTGCCTAGCCGTGCGTTGTCGTGCCTTAGCCTTGTTTCCCCTTGCCGTGCGTTTCCTTCCGTTACCCTTGCCTTGCTTTGCTTTCCCTTGCCTTCCTTGCCTTCCGTTCCTCTTATCTTGCCTTCGGTGCATTGCCTAGCTTTGCGTTGTCGTGCCTTAGCCTTGCCTCGTCTGACCGTGCCTTCCCTTGCGTTACCCTTTCCTTGCCTTGCCGTGAATTGCCTAGCCCTGCGTTGTCGTTCATTAGCCTTGCCTTGCCTCACCGTGCCTTGCCTTGCGTTACCCTTTCCTTGCCTTGCCGTTCATTGCCTAGCCGTGCGTTGTCGTGCCTTAGCCTTGTTTCGCCTTGCCGTGCCTTTCCTTCCGTTACCCTTGCCTTGCCGTGCTTTCCCTGGCCTTCCTTGCCTTCCGTTACTCTTTGCTTGCCTTCCGCGCATTGCGTAGCCTTGCGTTGTCGTGCTTTAGCCTTTTTTCACCTTGCCATAGCCTTGCTTGCGTTGCCTTGCTTTGCCTTGCATTCCTTGCCTTCCGTTACTCTTTGCATGCCTTCCGTGCATTACCTAGCCTTGTATTGTCGTGCATTAGACTTGCCTTGCCTCACCGTGCCTTGCCTTGCGTTTCCCTTTCCTTGCCTGGCCGTTCATTGCCTAGCCGTGCGTTGCCGTCCCTTCGCCTTGTTTCCCCTTGCCGTGCCGTGCCTTTTGTTACACTTGCCTTGCCTTGCTTTGCCTTGCCTTCCTTTCCTTCCGTTACTCTTTCCCTGGCTAGCCGTGCACTGCCTAGCCGTGCGTTGTCGTGCATTCGCCTTGCCTTGACTCACCGTGCCTTCCCTTGCGTTACCCTTTCCTTGCCTTCCGTGCATTGCCTAGCCGTGCGTTGTCGTGCCATAGCCTTGTTTCACCTTGCTATAGCCTTGCTTGCGTTGCCTTGCTTTGCCTTGCCTTCCTTGCCTTCCGTTACTCTTTGCTTGCCTTCCGTGCATTGCCTAGCCTTGCTTTGTCGTGCCTTAGCCTTTTTTCACCTTGCCATAGCCTTGCTTGCGTTGCCTTGATTTGCCTTGCATTCCTTGCCTTCCGTTACTCTTTGCTTGCCTTCCGTGCATTGCCTAGCCTTGTATTGTCGTGCATTAGCCTTGCCTTGCCTCACCGTGCCTTGCCTTCCGTTACCCTTTCCTTTCCTGGCCGTGCATTGCCTAGCCGTGCGTTGCCGTCCCTTCGCCTTGTTTCCCCTTGCCGTGCCGTGCCTTTTGTTACACTTGCCTTGCCTTGCTTTGCCTTGCCTTCCTTTCCATCCGTTACTCTTTCCCTGCCTAGCCGTGCACTGCCTAGCCTTGCGTTGTCGTGCATTAGCCTTCCCTCGCCTGACAGTGCCTTGCCTTGCGTGACCCTTTCCTTGCCTTGCCGTGCATTGCCTAGTCCTGCGTTGTCGTGCCTTAGCCTTGTTTCCCCTTGCCGTGCCGTTCCTTCCGTTACCCTTGCCTTGCCTTGCTTTCCCTTGCCTTCCTTGCTTTCCGTTACTCTTTGCTTTCCTTCCGTGCATTGCCTAGCCTTGCGTTGTCGTGCCTTAGCCTTGCCTCGCCTGACCGTGCCTTGCCTTGCGTTAGCCTTTCCTTGCCTTGCCGTGCATTGCCCAGCCGTGCGTTGTCGTGCATTACCCTTGCCTTGCCTCACCGTACCTTGCCTTGCGTTACCCTTTCCTTGCCTTGCCGTGCATTGCCTAGCCCTGCGTTGTCGTGCCTTAGCCTTGTTTCCCCTTTCCGTGCGTTTCCTTCCGTTACCCTTGCCTTGCCTAGCTTTCCCTTGCCTTCCTTGCCTTCCGTTCCTCTTTGCCTTGCGTTGTCGTGCCTTAGCCTTGCCTCGTCTGACCGTGCCTTCCCTTGCGTTACCCTTTCCTTGCCTTGCCGTGCATTGCCTAGCCGTGCGTTGTCGTGCCTTAGCCTTGCCTTGCCTCACCGTGCCTTTCCTTCCGTTACCCTTGCCTTCCCTTGCTTTCCCTGGCCTTCCTTGCCTTCCGTTACTCTTTGCTTGCCTTCCGTGCTTTGCGTAGCCTTGCGTTGTCGTGCTTTAGCCTTTTTTTCACCTTGCCATAGACTTGCTTGCGTTGCCTTGCTTTGCCTTGCATTCCTTGCCTTCCGTTACTCTTTGCTTGCCTTCCGTGCATTGCCTAGCCTTGCGTTGTCGTGCCTTAGCCTTGCCTCGTCTGACCGTGCCTTCCCTTGCGTTACCCTTTCCTTGCCTTCCCGTGCATTGCCTAGCCCTGCGTTGTCGTGCATTAGCCTTGCCTTGCCTCACCGTGCCTTGCCTTGCGTTACCCTTTCCTTGCCTTGCCGTTCATTGCCTAGCCGTGCGTTGTCGTGCCTTAGCCTTGTTTCCCCTTCCGTGCGTTTCCTTCCGTTACCCTTGCCTTGCCTTGCTTTCCCTTGCCTTCCTTGCTTTCCGTTACTCTTTGCTTGCCTTCCGTGCATTGCCTAGCCTTGCGTTGTCGTGCCTTAGCCTTGCCTCGCCTGACCGTGCCATGCCTTGCGTTAGCCTTTCCTTGCCTTGCCGTGCATTGCCCAGGCGTGCGTTGTCGTGCATTAGCCTTGCCTTGCCTCACCGTGCCTTGCCTTGCGTTACCCTTTCCTTGCCTGGCCGTGCATTGCCTAGCCGTGCGTTGTCGTGCCTTAGCCTTTTGTCCCCTTGCCGTGCCGTTCCTTCCGTTACCCTTGCCTTGCCTTGCTTTCCCTTGCCTTCCTTGCCTTCCGTTACTCTTTGCTTGCCTTCCGTGCATTGCCTAGCCTTGCGTTGTCGTGCCTTAGCCTTGCCTCGCCTGACCGTGCCTTGCCTTGCGTTAGCCTTTCCTTGCCTTGCCGTGCATTGCCTAGCCGTGCGTTGTCGTGCATTAGCCTTGCCTTGCCTCACCGTGCCTTGCCTTGCGTTACCCTTTCCTCGCCTTGCCGTGCATTGCCTAGCCGTGCGTTGTCGTGCCTTAGCCTTGTTTCCCCTTGCCGTGCCGTGCCTTTTGTTACACTTGACTTGCCTGGATTTGCCTTGCCTTCCTTTCCTTCCGTTACTCTTTCCTTGCCTTACCGTGCACTGCCTAGCCTTGCGTTGTCGTGCATTAGCCTTGCCTTGCTTGACCGTGCCTTGCCTTGCGTTACCCTTTCCTTGCCTTGCCGTGTATTGCCTAGCAGTGCGTTGTCGTGCATTAGCCTTGCCTTCCCTCACCGTGCCTTGCCTTGCTTTACCCTTTCCTTGCCTTGCCGTGCATTGCCTAGCCGTGCGTTGTCGTGCCTTAGCCTTGTTTCCCCTTGCCGTGCGTTTCCTTCCGTTACCCTTGCCTTGCTTTGCTTTCCCTTGCCTTCCTTGCCTTCCGTTCCTCTTATCTTGCCTTCGGTGCATTGCCTAGCTTTGCGTTGTCGTGCCTTAGCCTTGCCTCGTCTGACCGTGCCTTCCCTTGCGTTACCCTTTCCTTGCCTTGCCGTGAATTGCCTAGCCCTGCGTTGTCGTTCATTAGCCTTGCCTTGCCTCACCGTGCCTTGCCTTGCGTTACCCTTTCCTTGCCTTGCCGTTCATTGCCTAGCCGTGCGTTGTCGTGCCTTAGCCTTGTTTCGCCTTGCCGTGCCTTTCCTTCCGTTACCCTTGCCTTGCCGTGCTTTCCCTGGCCTTCCTTGCCTTCCGTTACTCTTTGCTTGCCTTCCGCGCATTGCGTAGCCTTGCGTTGTCGTGCTTTAGCCTTTTTTCACCTTGCCATAGCCTTGCTTGCGTTGCCTTGCTTTGCCTTGCATTCCTTGCCTTCCGTTACTCTTTGCATGCCTTCCGTGCATTACCTAGCCTTGTATTGTCGTGCATTAGACTTGCCTTGCCTCACCGTGCCTTGCCTTGCGTTACCCTTTCCTTGCCTGGCCGTTCATTGCCTAGCCGTGCGTTGCCGTCCCTTCGCCTTGTTTCCCCTTGCCGTGCCGTGCCATTTGTTACACTTGCCTTGCCTTGCTTTGCCTTGCCTTCCTTTCCTTCCGTTACTCTTTCCCTGGCTAGCCGTGCACTGCCTAGCCGTGCGTTGTCGTGCATTCGCCTTGCCTTGACTCACCGTGCCTTGCCTTGCGTTACCCTTTCCTTGCCTTGCCGTGCATTGCCTAGCCGTGCGTTGTCGTGCCATAGCCTTGTTTCACCTTGCTATAACCTTGCTTGCGTTGCCTTGCTTTGCGTTGCCTTCCGTGCCTTCCGTTACTCTTTGCTTGCCTTCCGTGCATTGCCTAGCCGTGCGTTGTCGTGCCATAGCCTTGTTTCACCTGGCTATAGCCTTGCTTGCGTTGCCTTGCTTTCCCTTGCCTTCCTTGCCTTCCGTTCCTCTTTGCTTGCCTTCCGTGCATTGCCTAGCGTTGCCTTGTCGTGCATTAGCCTTGCCTTGCCTGACCGTGCCTTGCCTTGCGTTACCCTTTCCTTGGCTGGCCGTGCATTGCCTAGCCGTGCGTTGCCGTGCCTTAGCCTTGTTTGCCCTTGCAGAGCCGTTCCTTCCATTACCCTTGCCTTCCTTGCCCTCCGTTACTCTTTGCTTGCCTTACCGTGCACTGCCTAGCCTTGCGTTGTCGTGCATTAGCCTTGCCTTGCCTGACCGTGCCTTGCCTTGCGTTACCCTTTCCTTGCCTTGCCGTGCATTGCCTAGCCGTGCGTTGTCGTGCATTAGCCTTGCCTTGCCTCACCGTTCCTTGCCTTGCGTTACCCTTTCCTTGCCTTGCCGTGCATTGCCTAGCCGTGCGTTTTCGTGCCTTAGCCTTGTTTCCCCTTGCCGTGCGTTTCCTTCCGTTACCCTTGCCTTGCCTTGCTTTCCCTTGCCTTCCTTTCCTTCCGTTACTCTTTGCTTGCCTTCCGTGCATTGCGTAGCCTTGCGTTGTCGTGCTTTAGCCTTTTTTCACCTTGCCATAGCCTTGCTTGCGTTGCCTTGCTTTGCCTTGCATTCCTTGCCTTCCGTTACTCTTTGCTTGCCTTCCGTGCATTGTCTAGCCTTGCGTTGTCGTTCCTTAGCCTAGCCTCGCCTGACCGTGCCTTGCCTTGCGTTACCCTTTCCTTGCCTTGCCGTGCATTGCCTAGCCGTGCGTTGTCGTGCATTAGCCTTGCCTTGCCTGACGGTGCCTTGCCTTGCGTTACTCTTTCCTTGCCTTGCCGTGCATTGCCTAGCCGTGCGTTGTCGTGCCTTAGCCTTGTTTCACCTTGGTATAGACTTGCTTGCGTTGCCTTGCTTTGCCTTGCCTTCCTTGACTTCCGTTACTCTTTGCTTGCCTTCCGTGCATTGCCTAGCCTTGCGTTGTCGTGCCTTAGCCTTTCTTCACCTTGTCGTGCATTAGCCTTGCCTTGCCTCACCGTGCCTTGACTTGCGTTACCCTTTCCTTGCCTGGCCGTGCATTGCCTAGCCGTGCGTTGCCGTCCCTTCGACTTGTTTCCCCTTGCCGTGCCGTGCCTTTTGTTACACTTGCCTTGCCTTGCTTTGCCTTGCCTTCCTTTCCTTCCGTTACTCTTTCCCTGCCTAGCCGTGCACTGCCTCGCCTTGCGTTGTCGTGCCTTAGCCTTGCCTCGTCTGACCGTGCCTTCCCCTGCGTTACCCTTTCCTTGCCTTGCCGTGCATTGCCTAGCCCTGCGTTGTCATTGCCTAGCCTTGCCTGCGTTGTCGTGCATTAGCCTTGCCTTGCCTCACCGTGCCTGGACTTGCGTTACCCTTTCCTTGCCTTGCCGTTCATTGCCTAGCCATGCGTTGTCGTGCCTTAGCCTTGTTTGCCCTTGCCGTGCCTTTCCTTCCATTTCCCTTGCCTTCCCTTGCTTTCCCTGGCCTTCCTTGCCTTCCGTTACACTTTGCTTGCCTTCCGTGCATTGCGTAGCCTTGCGTTGTCGTGCTTTAGCCTTTTTTCACCTTGCCATAGCCTTGCTTGCGTTGCCTTGCTTTGCCTTGCATTCCTTGCCTTCCGTTACTCTTTGCTTGCCTTCCGTGCATTGTCTAGCCTTGCGTTGTCATTCCTTAGCCTTGCCTCGCCTGACCGTGCCTTGCCTTGCGTTACCCTTTCCTTTCCTTGCCGTGCATTGCCTAGCCGTGCGTTGTCGTGCATTAGCCTTGCCTTGCCTCACCGTGCCTTGCCTTGCGTTACCCTTTCCTTGACTTGCCGTTCATTGCCTAGCCGTGCGTTGTCGTGCCTTAGCCTTGTTTCACCTTGCTATAGCCTTGCTTGCGTTGCCTTGCTTTGCCTTGCCTTCCTTGCCTTTCGTTACTCTTTGCTTGCCTTCCGTGCATTGCCTAGCCTTGCTTTGTCGTGCCTTAGCCTTTTTTCACCTTCCCATAGCCTTGCTTGCGTTGCCTTGCTTTGCCTTGCATTCCTTGCCTTCCGTTACTCTTTGCTTGCCTTCCGTGCATTGCCTAGCATTGTATTGTCGTGCATTAGCCTTGCCTTGCCTCACCGTGCCTTGCCTTCCGTTACCCTTTCCTTGCCTGGCCGTGCATTGCCTAGCCGTGCGTTGTCGTGCCTTAGCCTTGTTTCCCCTTGCCGTGCCGTTCCTGTTGTTACACTTGCCTTGCCTGGATTTGCCTTGCCTTCCTTTCCTTCCGTTACTCTTTCCTTGCCTTACCGTGGACTGCCTAGCCTTGCGTTGTCGTGCATTAGTCTTGCGTTGCCTGAGCGTGCCTTGCCTTGCGTTACCCTTTCCTTGGCTGGCCGTGCATTGCCTAGCTGTGCGTGGCCGTCCCTTAGCCTTGTTTCCCCTTGCCGAGTCGTTCCTTCTGTTACCCTTGCCTTGCCTTGCTTTCCCTTGCCTTCCTTGCCTTCCGTTACTCTTTGCTTGCCTTCCGTGCATTGCCTAGCCTTGCGTTGTCGTGCCTTAGCCTTGCCTCGTCTGACCGTGCCTTCCCTTGCGTTACCCTTTCCTTGCCTTGCCGTGCATTGCCTAGCCGTGCGTTGTCGTGCCTTAGCCTTGTTTCCCCTTGCCGTGCCTTTCCTTCCGTTACCCTTGCCTTCCCTTGCTTTCCCTGGCCTTCCTTGCCTTCCGTTACTCTTTGCTTGCCTTCCGTGCATTGCGTAGCCTTGCGTTGTCGTGCTTTAGCCTTTTTTCACCTTGCCATAGCCTTGCTTGCGTTGCCTTGCTTTTGCTTGCATTCCTTGCCTTCCGTTACTCTTTGCTTGCCTTCCGTGCATTGTCTAGCCTTGCGTTGTCATTCCTTAGCCTTGCCTCGCCTGACCGTGCCTTGCCTTGCGTTACCCTTTCCTTGCCTTGCCGTGCATTGCCTAGCCGTGCGTTGTCGTGCATTTGCCTTGCCTTGCCTCACAGTGCCTTGCCTTGCGTTACCCTTTCCTTGCCTTGCCGTGCATTGCCTAGCCGTGCGTTGTCGTGCCTTAGCCTTGTTTCACCTTGCTATAGCCTTGCTTGCGTTGCCTTGCTTTGCCTTGCCTTCCTTGCCTTCCGTTACTCTTTGCTTGCCTTCCGTGCATTGCCTAGCCTTGCTTTGTCGTGCCTTAGCCTTTTTTCACCTTGCCATAGCCTTGCTTGCGTTGCCTTGATTTGCCTTGCATTCCTTGCCTTCCGTTACTCTTTGCTTGCCTTCCGTGCATTGCCTAGCCTTGTATTGTCGTGCATTAGCCTTGCCTTGCCTCACCGTGCCTTGCCTTCCGTTACCCTTTCCTTTCCTGGCCGTGCATTGCCTAGCCGTGCGTTGCCGTCACTTCGCCTTGTTTCCCCTTGCCGTGCCGTGCCTTTTGTTACACTTGCCTTGCCTTGCTTTGCCTTGCCTTCCTTTCCTTCCGTTACTCTTTCCCTGCCTAGCCGTGCACTGCCTAGCCTTGCGTTGTCGTGCATTAGCCTTCCCTCGCCTGACAGTGCCTTGCCTTGCGTGACCCTTTCCTTGCCTTGCCGTGCATTGCCTAGTCCTGCGTTGTCGTGCCTTAGCCTTGTTTCCCCTTGCCGTGCCGTTCCTTCCGTTACCCTTGCCTTGCCTTGCTTTCCCTTGCCTTCCTTGCTTTCCGTTACTCTTTGCTTTCCTTCCGTGCATTGCCTAGCCTTGCGTTGTCGTGCCTGAGCCTTGCCTCGCCTGACCGTGCCTTGCCTTGCGTTAGCCTTTCCTTGCCTTGCCGTGCATTGCCCAGCCGTGCGTTGTCGTGCATTACCCTTGCCTTGCCTCACCGTACCTTGCCTTGCGTTACCCTTTCCTTGCCTTGCCGTGCATTGCCTAGCCCTGCGTTGTCGTGCCTTAGCCTTGTTTCCCCTTTCCGTGCGTTTCCTTCCGTTACCCTTGCCTTGCCTAGCTTTCCCTTGCCTTCCTTGCCTTCCGTTCCTCTTTGCCTTGCGTTGTCGTGCCTTAGCCTTGCCTCGTCTGACCGTGCCTTCCCTTGCGTTACCCTTTCCTTGCCTTGCCGTGCATTTCCTAGCCGTGCGTTGTCGTGCCTTAGCCTTGCCTTGCCTCACCGTGCCTTTCCTTCCGTTACCCTTGCCTTCCCTTGCTTTCCCTGGCCTTCCTTGCCTTCCGTTACTCTTTGCTTGCCTTCCGTGCTTTGCGTAGCCTTGCGTTGTCGTGCTTTAGCCTTTTTTTCACCTTGCCATAGACTTGCTTGCGTTGCCTTGCTTTGCTTTGCATTCCTTGCCTTCCGTTACTCTTTGCTTGCCTTCCGTGCATTGCCTAGCCTTGCGTTGTCGTGCCTTAGCCTTGCCTCGTCTGACCGTGCCTTCCCTTGCGTTACCCTTTCCTTGCCTTCCCGTGCATTGCCTAGCCCTGCGTTGTCGTGCATTAGCCTTGCCTTGCCTCACCGTGCCTTGCCTTGCGTTACCCTTTCCTTGCCTTGCCGTTCATTGCCTAGCCGTGCGTTGTCGTGCCTTAGCCTTGTTTCCCCTTGCCGTGCCGTTCCTTCCGTTACCCTTGCCTTGCCTTGCTTTCCCTTGCCTTCCTTGCTTTCCGTTACTCTTTGCTTTCCTTCCGTGCATTGCCTAGCCTTGCGTTGTCGTGCCTTAGCCTTGCCTCGCCTGACCGTGCCTTGCCTTGCGTTAGCCTTTCCTTGCCTTGCCGTGCATTGCCCAGCCGTGCGTTGTCGTGCATTACCCTTGCCTTGCCTCACCGTACCTTGCCTTGCGTTACCCTTTCCTTGCCTTGCCGTGCATTGCCTAGCCCTGCGTTGTCGTGCCTTAGCCTTGTTTCCCCTTTCCGTGCGTTTCCTTCCGTTACCCTTGCCTTGCCTAGCTTTCCCTTGCCTTCCTTGCCTTCCGTTCCTCTTTGCCTTGCGTTGTCGTGCCTTAGCCTTGCCTCGTCTGACCGTGCCTTTCCTTCCGTTACCCTTGCCTTCCCTTGCTTTCCCTGGCCTTCCTTGCCTTCCGTTACTCTTTGCTTGCCTTCCGTGCATTGCGTAGCCTTGCGTTGTCGTGCTTTAGCCTTTTTTTCACCTTGCCATAGACTTGCTTGCGTTGCCTTGCTTTGCCTTGCATTCCTTGCCTTCCGTTACTCTTTGCTTGCCTTCCGTGCATTGCCTAGCCTTGCGTTGTCGTGCCTTAGCCTTGCCTCGTCTGACCGTGCCTTCCCTTGCGTTACCCTTTCCTTGCCTTCCCGTGCATTGCCTAGCCCTGCGTTGTCGTGCATTAGCCTTGCCTTGCCTCACCGTGCCTTGCCTTGCGTTACCCTTTCCTTGCCTTGCCGTTCATTGCCTAGCCGTGCGTTGTCGTGCCTTAGCCTTGTTTCCCCTTCCGTGCGTTTCCTTCCGTTACCCTTGCCTTGCCTTGCTTTCCCTTGCCTTCCTTGCTTTCCGTTACTCTTTGCTTGCCTTCCGTGCATTGCCTAGCCTTGCGTTGTCGTGCCTTAGCCTTGCCTCGCCTGACCGTGCCATGCCTTGCGTTAGCCTTTCCTTGCCTTGCCGTGCATTGCCCAGGCGTGCGTTGTCGTGCATTAGCCTTGCCTTGCCTCACCGTGCCTTGCCTTGCGTTACCCTTTCCTTGCCTGGCCGTGCATTGCCTAGCCGTGCGTTGTCGTGCCTTAGCCTTTTGTCCCCTTGCCGTGCCGTTCCTTCCGTTACCCTTGCCTTGCCTTGCTTTCCCTTGCCTTCCTTGCCTTCCGTTACTCTTTGCTTGCCTTCCGTGCATTGCCTAGCCTTGCGTTGTCGTGCCTTAGCCTTGCCTCGCCTGACCGTGCCTTGCCTTGCGTTAGCCTTTCCTTGCCTTGCCGTGCATTGCCTAGCCGTGCGTTGTCGTGCATTAGCCTTGCCTTGCCTCACCGTGCCTTGCCTTGCGTTACCCTTTCCTTGCCTTGCCGTGCATTGCCTAGCCGTGCGTTGTCGTGCCTTAGCCTTGTTTCGCCTTGCCGTGCCTTTCCTTCCGTTACCCTTGCCTTGCCGTGCTTTCCCTGGCCTTCCTTGCCTTCCGTTACTCTTTGCTTGCCTTCCGCGCATTGCGTAGCCTTGCGTTGTCGTGCTTTAGCCTTTTTTCACCTTGCCATAGCCTTGCTTGCGTTGCCTTGCTTTGCCTTGCATTCCTTGCCTTCCGTTACTCTTTGCATGCCTTCCGTGCATTACCAAGCCTTGTATTGTCGTGCATTAGACTTGCCTTGCCTCACCGTGCCTTGCCTTGCGTTACCCTTTCCTTGCCTGGCCGTTCATTGCCTAGCCGTGCGTTGCCGTCCCTTCGCCTTGTTTCCCCTTGCCGTGCCGTGCCTTTTGTTACACTTGCCTTGCCTTGCTTTGCCTTGCCTTCCTTTCCTTCCGTTACTCTTTCCCTGGCTAGCCGTGCACTGCCTAGCCGTGCGTTGTCGTGCATTCGCCTTGCCTTGACTCACCGTGCCTTGCCTTGCGTTACCCTTTCCTTGCCTTGCCGTGCATTGCCTAGCCGTGCGTTGTCGTGCCATAGCCTTGTTTCACCTTGCTATAACCTTGCTTGCGTTGCCTTGCTTTGCGTTGACTTCCGTGCCTTCCGTTACTCTTTGCTTGCCTTCCGTGCATTGCCTAGCCGTGCGTTGTCGTGCGATAGCCTTGTTTCACCTGTCTATAGCCTTGCTTGCGTTGCCTTGCTTTCCCTTGCCTTCCTTGCCTTCCGTTCCTCTTTGCTTGCCTTCCGTGCATTGCCTAGCGTTGCCTTGTCGTGCATTAGCCTTGCCTTGCCTGACCGTGCCTTGCCTTGCGTTACCCTTTCCTTGGCTGGCCGTGCATTGCCTAGCCGTGCGTTGCCGTGCCTTAGCCTTGTTTGCCCTTGCAGAGCCGTTCCTTCCATTACCCTTGCCTTCCTTGCCCTCCGTTACTCTTTGCTTGCCTTACCGTGCACTGCCTAGCCTTGCGTTGTCGTGCATTAGCCTTGCCTTGCCTGACCGTGCCTTGCCTTGCGTTACCCTTTCCTTGCCTTGCCGTGCATTGCCTAGCCGTGCGTTGTCGTGCATTAGCCTTGGCTTGCCTCACCGTTCCTTGCCTTGCGTTACCCTTTCCTTGCCTTGCCGTGCATTGCCTAGCCGTGCGTTTTCGTGCCTTAGCCTTGTTTCCCCTTGCCGTGCGTTTCCTTCCGTTACCCTTGCCTTGCCTTGCTTTCCCTTGCCTTCCTTTCCTTCCGTTACTCTTTGCTTGCCTTCCGTGCATTGCGTAGCCTTGCGTTGTCGTGCTTTAGCCTTTTTTCACCTTGCCATAGCCTTGCTTGCGTTGCCTTGCTTTGCCTTGCATTCCTTGCCTTCCGTTACTCTTTGCTTGCCTTCCGTGCATTGTCTAGCCTTGCGTTGTCGTTCCTTAGCCTAGCCTCGCCTGACCGTGCCTTGCCTTGCGTTACCCTTTCCTTGCCTTGCCGTGCATTGCCTAGCCGTGCGTTGTCGTGCATTAGCCTTGCCTTGCCTGACGGTGCCTTGCCTTGCGTTACTCTTTCCTTGCCTTGCCGTGCATTGCCTAGCCGTGCGTTGTCGTGCCTTAGCCTTGTTTCACCTTGGTATAGACTTGCTTGCGTTGCCTTGCTTTGCCTTGCCTTCCTTGACTTCCGTTACTCTTTGCTTGCCTTCCGTGCATTGCCTAGCCTTGCGTTGTCGTGCCTTAGCCTTTCTTCACCTTGCCATAGCCTTGCTTGCGTTGCCTTGCTTTGCCTTGCATTCCTTGCCTTCCGTTACTCTTTGCTTGCCTTCCGTGCATTGCCTAGCCTTGTATTGTCGTGCATTAGCCTTGCCTTGCCTCACCGTGCCTTGACTTGCGTTACCCTTTCCTTGCCTGGCCGTGCATTGCCTAGCCGTGCGTTGCCGTCCCTTCGCCTTGTTTCCCCTTGCCGTGCCGTGCCTTTTGTTACACTTGCCTTGCCTTGCTTTGCCTTGCCTTCCTTTCCTTCCGTTACTCTTTCCCTGCCTAGCCGTGCACTGCCTCGCCTTGCGTTGTCGTGCCTTAGCCTTGCCTCGTCTGACCGTGCCTTCCCCTGCGTTACCCTTTCCTTGCCTTGCCGTGCATTGCCTAGCCCTGCGTTGTCATGCATTAGCCTTGCCTCGCCTGACCGTGCCTTGCCTTGCGTTACCCTTTCCTTGCTTTGCTGTGCATTGCCTAGCCGTGCGTTGTCGTGCATTAGCCTTGCCTTGCCTCACCGTGCCTGGACTTGCGTTACCCTTTCCTTGCCTTGCCGTTCATTGCCTAGCCATGCGTTGTCGTGCCTTAGCCTTGTTTGCCCTTGCCGTGCCTTTCCTTCCATTTCCCTTGCCTTCCCTTGCTTTCCCTGGCCTTCCTTGCCTTCCGTTACACTTTGCTTGCCTTCCGTGCATTGCGTAGCCTTGCGTTGTCGTGCTTTAGCCTTTTTTCACCTTGCCATAGCCTTGCTTGCGTTGCCTTGCTTTGCCTTGCATTCCTTGCCTTCCGTTACTCTTTGCTTGCCTTCCGTGCATTGTCTAGCCTTGCGTTGTAATTCCTTAGCCTTGCCTCGCCTGACCGTGCCTTGCCTTGCGTTACCCTTTCCTTTCCTTGCCGTGCATTGCCTAGCCGTGCGTTGTCGTGCATTAGCCTTGCCTTGCCTCACCGTGCCTTGCCTTGCGTTACCCTTTCCTTGACTTGCCGTTCATTGCCTAGCCGTGCGTTGTCGTGCCTTAGCCTTGTTTCACCTTGCTATAGCCTTGCTTGCGTTGCCTTGCTTTGCCTTGCATTCCTTGCCTTCCGTTACTCTTTGCTTGCCTTCCGTGCATTGTCTAGCCTTGCGTTGTCATTCCTTAGCCTTGCCTCGCCTGACCGTGCCTTGCCTTGCGTTACCCTTTCCTTTCCTTGCCGTGCATTGCCTAGCCGTGCGTTGTCGTGCATTAGCCTTGCCTTGCCTCACCGTGCCTTGCCTTGCGTTACCCTTTCCTTGCCTTGCCGTGCATTGCCTAGCCGTGCGTTGTCGTGCCTTAGCCTTGTTTCCCCTTGCCGTGCGTTTCCTTCCGTTACCCTTGCCTTGCCTTGCTTTCCCTTGCCTTCTTTGCCTTCCGTTCCTCTTTGCTTGCCTTCCGTGCATTGCCTAGCCTTGCGTTGTCGTGCCTTAGCCTTGCCTCGTCTGACCGTGCCTTGCCTTGCGTTAGCCTTTCCTTGCCTTGCCGTGCATTGCCCAGCCGTGCGTTGTCGTGCATTAGCCTTGCCTTGCCTCACCGTGCCTTGCCTTGCGTTACCCTTTCCTTGCCTTGCCGTGCATTGCCTAGCCGTGCGTTGTCGTGCCTTAGCCTTGTTTCCCCTTGCCGTGCCGTGCCTTTTGTTACACTTGCCTTGCCTGGATTTGCCTTGCCTTCCTTTCCTTCCATTTCTCTTTCCTTGCCTTACCGTGCACTGTCTAGCCTTGCGTTGTCGTGCATTAGCCTTGCCTCACCTGACCGTGCCTTGCCTTGCGTTACCCTTTCCTTGGCTGGCCGTGCATTGCCTAGCCGTGCGTTGCCGTCCCTTAGCCTTGTTTCCCCTTGCCGAGCCGTTCCTTCTGTTACCCTTGCCTTGCCTTGCTTTCCCTTGCTTTCCTTGCCTTCCGTTACTCTTTGCTTGCCTTCCGGGCATTGCCTAGCCATGCGTTGTCGTGCCTTGGCCTTGCCTCGTCTGACCCTGCCTTCCCTTGCCTTACCCTTTCCTTGCCTTGCCGTGCATTGCCTAGCCGTGCGTTGTCGTGCATTAGCCTTGCCTTGCCTCACCGTGCCTTGCCTTGCGTTACCCTTTCCTTGCCTTGCCGTGCATTGCCTAGCCGTGCGTTTTCGTGCCTTAGCCTTGTTTCCCCTTGCCGTGCGTTTCCTTCCGTTACCCTTGCCTTGCCTTGCTTTCCCTTGCCTTCCTTTCCTTCCGTTACTCTTTGCTTGCCTTCCGTGCATTGCGTAGCCTTGCGTTGTCGTGCTTTAGCCTTTTTTCACCTTGCCATAGCCTTGCTTGCGTTGCCTTGCTTTGCCTTGCATTCCTTGCCTTCCGTTACTCTTTGCTTGCCTTCCGTGCATTGTCTAGCCTTGCGTTGTCGTTCCTTAGCCTAGCCTCGCCTGACCGTGCCTTGCCTTGCGTTACCCTTTCCTTGCCTTGCCGTGCATTGCCTAGCCGTGCGTTGTCGTGCATTAGCCTTGCCTTGCCTGACGGTGCCTTGCCTTGCGTTACTCTTTCCTTGCCTTGCCGTGCATTGCCTAGCCGTGCGTTGTCGTGCCTTAGCCTTGTTTCACCTTGGTATAGACTTGCTTGCGTTGCCTTGCTTTGCCTTGCCTTCCTTGACTTCCGTTACTCTTTGCTTGCCTTCCGTGCATTGCCTAGCCTTGCGTTGTCGTGCCTTAGCCTTTCTTCACCTTGCCATAGCCTTGCTTGCGTTGCCTTGCTTTGCCTTGCATTCCTTGCCTTCCGTTACTCTTTGCTTGCCTTCCGTGCATTGCCTAGCCTTGTATTGTCGTGCATTAGCCTTGCCTTGCCTCACCGTGCCTTGACTTGCGTTACCCTTTCCTTGCCTGGCCGTGCATTGCCTAGCCGTGCGTTGCCGTCCCTTCGCCTTGTTTCCCCTTGCCGTGCCGTGCCTTTTGTTACACTTGCCTTGCCTTGCTTTGCCTTGCCTTCCTTTCCTTCCGTTACTCTTTCCCTGCCTAGCCGTGCACTGCCTCGCCTTGCGTTGTCGTGCCTTAGCCTTGCCTCGTCTGACCGTGCCTTCCCCTGCGTGACCCTTTCCTTGCCTTGCCGTGCATTGCCTAGCCCTGCGTTGTCATGCATTAGCCTTGCCTCGCCTGACCGTGCTTTGCCTTGCGTTACCCTTTCCTTGCTTTGCTGTGCATTGCCTAGCCGTGCGTTGTCGTGCATTAGCCTTGCCTTGCCTCACCGTGCCTGGACTTGCGTTACCCTTTCCTTGCCTTGCCGTTCATTGCCTAGCCATGCGTTGTCGTGCCTTAGCCTTGTTTGCCCTTGCCGTGCCTTTCCTTCCATTTCCCTTGCCTTCCCTTGCTTTCCCTGGCCTTCCTTGCCTTCCGTTACACTTTGCTTGCCTTCCGTGCATTGCGTAGCCTTGCGTTGTCGTGCTTTAGCCTTTTTTCACCTTGCCATAGCCTTGCTTGCGTTGCCTTGCTTTGCCTTGCATTCCTTGCCTTCCGTTACTCTTTGCTTGCCTTCCGTGCATTGTCTAGCCTTGCGTTGTAATTCCTTAGCCTTGCCTCGCCTGACCGTGCCTTGCCTTGCGTTACCCTTTCCTTTCCTTGCCGTGCATTGCCTAGCCGTGCGTTGTCGTGCATTAGCCTTGCCTTGCCTCACCGTGCCTTGCCTTGCGTTACCCTTTCCTTGACTTGCCGTTCATTGCCTAGCCGTGCGTTGTCGTGCCTTAGCCTTGTTTCACCTTGCTATAGCCTTGCTTGCGTTGCCTTGCTTTGCCTTGCATTCCTTGCCTTCCGTTACTCTTTGCTTGCCTTCCGTGCATTGTCTAGCCTTGCGTTGTCATTCCTTAGCCTTGCCTCGCCTGACCGTGCCTTGCCTTGCGTTACCCTTTCCTTTCCTTGCCGTGCATTGCCTAGCCGTGCGTTGTCGTGCATTAGCCTTGCCTTGCCTCACCGTGCCTTGCCTTGCGTTACCCTTTCCTTGCCTTGCCGTGCATTGCCTAGCCGTGCGTTGTCGTGCCTTAGCCTTGTTTCCCCTTGCCGTGCGTTTCCTTCCGTTACCCTTGCCTTGCCTTGCTTTCCCTTGCCTTCTTTGCCTTCCGTTCCTCTTTGCTTGCCTTCCGTGCATTGCCTAGCCTTGCGTTGTCGTGCCTTAGCCTTGCCTCGTCTGACCTTGCCTTGCCTTGCGTTAGCCTTTCCTTGCCTTGCCGTGCATTGCCCAGCCGTGCGTTGTCGTGCATTAGCCTTGCCTTGCCTCACCGTGCCTTGCCTTGCGTTACCCTTTCCTTGCCTTGCCGTGCATTGCCTAGCCGTGCGTTGTCGTGCCTTAGCCTTGTTTCCCCTTGCCGTGCCGTGCCTTTTGTTACACTTGCCTTGCCTGGATTTGCCTTGCCTTCCTTTCCTTCCATTTCTCTTTCCTTGCCTTACCGTGCACTGTCTAGCCTTGCGTTGTCGTGCATTAGCCTTGCCTCACCTGACCGTGCCTTGCCTTGCGTTACCCTTTCCTTGGCTGGCCGTGCATTGCCTAGCCGTGCGTTGCCGTCCCTTAGCCTTGTTTCCCCTTGCCGAGCCTTTCCTTCTGTTACCCTTGCCTTGCCTTGCTTTCCCTTGCTTTCCTTGCCTTCCGTTACTCTTTGCTTGCCTTCCGGGCATTGCCTAGCCATGCGTTGTCGTGCCTTGGCCTTGCCTCGTCTGACCCTGCCTTCCCTTGCCTTACCCTTTCCTTGCCTTGCCGTGCATTGCCTAGCCGTGCGTTGTCGTGCATTAGCCTTGCCTTGCCTCACCGTGCCTTGCCTTGCGTTACCCTTTCCTTGCCTTGCCGTGCATTGCCTAGCCGTGCGTTGTCGTGCCTTAGCCTTGTTTCCCCTTGCCGTGCGTTTCCTTCCGTTACCCTTGCCTTGCCTTGCTTTCCCTTGCCTTCTTTGCCTTCCGTTCCTCTTTGCTTGCCTTCCGTGCATTGCCTAGCCTTGCGTTGTCGTGCCTTAGCCTTGCCTCGTCTGACCGTGCCTTCCCTTGCGTTACCCTTTCCTTGCCTTGCCGTGCATTGCCTAGCCCTGCGTTGTCGTGCATTAGCCTTGCCTTGCCTCACCGTGCCTTGCCTTGCGTTACCCTTTCATTGCCTTGCCGTTCATTGCCTAGCCGTGCGTTGTCGTGCCTTAGCCTTGTTTCCCCTTGCCGCGCCTTTCCTTCCGTTACCCTTGCCTTCCCTTGCTTTCCCTGGCCTTCCTTGCCTTCCGTTACTCTTTGCTTGCCTTCCGTGCATTGCGTAGCCTTGCGTTGTCGTGCTTTACCCTTTTTTCACCTTGCCATAGCCTTGCTTGCGTTGCCTTGCTTTGCCTTGCATTCCTTGCCTTCCGTTACTCTTTGCTTGCCTTCCGTGCATTGTCTAGCCTTGCGTTGTCATTCCTTAGCCTTGCCTCGCCTGACCGTGCTTTGCCTTGCGTTACCCTTTCCTTGCCTTGCCGTGCATTGCCTAGCCGTGCGTTGTCGTGCATTAGCCTTGCCTTGCCTCACCGTGCCTTGCCTTGCGTTACCCTTTCCTTGCCTTGCCATTCATTGCCTAGCCTTGCGTTGTCGTGCCTTAGACTTGTTTCCCCTTGCCGTGCCTTTCCTTCCGTTACCCTTGCCTTCCCTTGCTTTCCCTGGCCTTCCTTGCCTTCCGTTACTCTTTGCTTGGCTTCCGTGCATTGCGTAGCCTTGCGTTGTCGTGCTTTAGCCTTTTTTCACCTTGCCATAGCCTTGCTTGCGTTGCCTTGCTTTGCCTTGCATTCCTTGCCTTCCGTTACTCTTTGCTTGCCTTCCGTGCATTGTCTAGCCTTGCGTTGTCGTTCCTTAGCCTTGCCTCGCCTGACCGTGCCTTGCGTTGCGTTACCATTTCCTTGCCTTGCCGTGCATTGCCTAGCCGTGCGTTGTCGTGCATTAGCCTTGCCTTGCCTCACCGTGCCTTGCCTTGCGTTACCCTTTCCTTGCCTTGCCGTGCATTGCCTAGCCGTGCGTTGTCGTGCCTTAGCCTTGTTTCACCTTGCTATAGCCTTGCTTGCGTTGCCTTGCTTTGCCTTGCCTTCCTTGCCTTCCGTTACTCTTTGCTTGCCTTCCGTGCATTGCCTAGCCGTGCGTTGTCGTGCCTTAGCCTTGTTTCACCTTGCTATAGCCTTGCTTGCGTTGCCTTGCTTTGCCTTGCCTTCCTTGCCTTCCGTTACTCTTTGCTTGCCTTCCGTGCATTGCCTAGCCTTGCGTTGTCGTGCCTTAGCTTTGCCTCGCCTGACCGTGCCTTGCCTTGCGTTAGCCTTTCCTTGCCTTGCCGTGCATTGCCCAGCCGTGCGTTGTCGTGCATTAGCCTTGCCTTGCCTCACCGTGCCTTGCCTTGCGTTACCCTTTCCTTGCCTTGCCGTGCATTGCCTAGCCGTGCGTTGTCGTGTCTTAGCCTTGTTTCCTCTTGCCGTGCCGTGCCTTTTGTTACACTTGCCTCGCCTGGATTTGCCTTGCCTTCCTTTCCTTCCGTTTCTCTTTCCTTGCCTTACCGTGCACTGTATAGCGTTGCGTTGTCGTGCATTAGCCTTGCCTCACCTGACCGTGCCTTGCCTTGCGTTACCCTTTCCTTGGCTGGCCGTGAATTGCCTAGCCGTGCGTTGCCGTCCCTTAGCCTTGTTTCCCCTTGCCGAGCCGTTCCTTCTGTTACCCTTGCCTTGCCTTGCTTTCCCTTGCCTACCTTGCCTTCCGTTACACTTTGCTTGCCTTCCGGGCATTGCCTAGCCTTGCGTTGTCGTGCCTTAGCCTTGCCTCGTCTGACCGTGCCTTCCCTTGCGTTACCCTTTCTTTGCCTTGCCGTGCATTGCCTAGCCCTGCGTTGTCGTGCATTAGCCTTGCCTTGCCTCACCGTGCCTTGCCTTGCGTTACCCTTTCCTTGCCTTGCCGTTCATTGCCTAGCCGTGCGTTGTCGAGCCTTAGCCTTGTTTCCCCTTGCCGTGCCTTTCCTTCCGTTACCCTTGCCTTCCCTTGCTTTCCCTGGCCTTCCTTGCCTTCCATTACTCTTTGCTTGCCTTCCGTGCATTGCGTAGCCTTGCGTTGTCGTGCTTTAGCCTTTTTTCACCTTGCCATAGCCTTGCTTGCGTTGCCTTGCTTTGCCTTGCATTCCTTGCCTCCGTTACTCTTTGTTTGCCTTCCGTGCATTGTCTAGCCTTGCGTTGTCATTCCTTAGCCTTGCCTCGCCTGACCGTGCCTTGCCTTGCGTTACCCTTTCCTTGCCTTGCCGTGCATTGCCTAGCCGTGCGTTGTCGTGCATTAGCCTTGCCTTGCCTCACCGTGCCTTGCCTTGCGTTACCCTTTCCATGCCTTCCCATTCATTGCCTAGCCGTGCGTTGTCGTGCCTTAGCCTTGTTTCCCCTTGCCGTGCGTTTCCTTCCGTTACCCTTGCCTTGCCTTGCTTTCCCTTGCCTTCCTTGCTTTCCGTTACTCTTTTCTTGCCTTCCGTGCATTGCCTAGCCTTGCGTTGTCGTGCCTTAGCCTTGCCTCGCCTGACCGTGCCTTGCCTTGCGTTAGCCTTTCCTTGCCTTGCCGGGCATTGCCCAGCCGTGCGTTGTCGTGCATTAGCCTTGCCTTGCCTCACCGTGCCTTGCCTTGCGTTACCCTTTCCTTGCCTTGCCGTGCATTGCCTAGCCGTGCGTTGTCGTGCCTTAGCCTTGTTTCCCCTTGCCGTGAGTTTCCTTCCGTTACCATTGCCTTGCCTTGCTTTCCCTTGCCTTCTTTGCCTTCCGTTCCTCTTTGCTTGCCTTCCGTGCATTGCCTAGCCTTGCGTTGTCGTGCCTTAGCCTTGCCTCGTCTGACCGTGCCTTCCCTTGCGTTACCCTTTCCTTGCCTTGCCGTGCATTGCCTAGCCCTGCGTTGTCGTGCATTAGCCTTGCCTTGCCTCACCGTGCCTTGCCTTGCGTTACCCTTTCCTTACCTTGTCGTGCATTGCCTAGCCGTGCGTTGTCGTGCCTTAGCCTTGTTTCCCCTTGCCGTGCCTTTCCTTCCGTTACCCTTGCCTTCCCTTGCTTTCCCTGGCCTTCCTTGCCTTCCGTTACTCTTTGCTTGCCTTCCGTGCATTGCGTAGCCTTGCGTTGTCGTGCTTTAGGCTTTTTTCTCCTTGCCATAGCCTTGCTTGCGTTGCCTTGCTTTGCCTTGCATTCCTTGCCTTCCGTTACTCTTTGCTTGCCTTCCGTGCATTGTCTAGCCTTGCGTTGTCATTCCTTAGCCTTGCCTCGCCTGACCGTGCTTTGCCTTGCGTTACCCTTTCCTTGCCTTGCCGTGCATTGCCTAGCCGTGCGTTGTCGTGCATTAGCCTTGCCTTGCCTCACCGTGCCTTGCCTTGCGTTACCCTTTCCTTGCCTTGCCGTTCATTGCCTAGCCTTGCGTTGTCGTGCCTTAGACTTGTTTCCCCTTGCCGTGCCTTTCCTTCCGTTACCCTTGACTTCCCTTGCTTTCCCTGGTCTTTCTTGCCTTCCGTTACTCTTTGCTTGCCTTCCGTGCATTGCGTAGCCTTGCGTTGTCGTGCTTTAGCCTTTTTTGACCTTGCCATAGCCTTGCTTGCGTTGCCTTGCTTTGCCTTGCATTCCTTGCCTTCCGTTACTCTTTGCTTGCCTTCCGTGCATTGTCTAGCCTTGCGTTGTCGTTCCTTAGCCTTGCCTCGCCTGACCGTGCCTTGCGTTGCGTTACCATTTCCTTGCCTTGCCGTGCATTGCCTAGCCGTGCGTTGTCGTGCATTAG
Source organism: Macrotis lagotis (assembly GCF_037893015.1). Classification (NCBI taxonomy): domain Eukaryota; kingdom Metazoa; phylum Chordata; class Mammalia; order Peramelemorphia; family Peramelidae; genus Macrotis; species Macrotis lagotis. The sequence goes on along the minus strand of NW_027421936.1, from coordinate 45,728 downwards.
CCTTGGCTTGCCTCACCGTGCCTTGCCTTGCGTTACCCTTTCCTTGCCTTGCCGTGCATTGCCTAGCCGTGCGTTGTCGTGCCTTAGCCTTGTTTCACCTTGCTATAGCCTTGCTTGCGTTGCCTTGCTTTGCCTTGCCTTCCTTGCCTTCCGTTACTCTTTGCTTGCCTTCCGTGCATTGCTTAGCCTTGATTTGTCGTGCCTTAGCCTTTTTTCACCTTGCCATAGCCTTGCTTGCGTTGCCTTGATTTCCCTTGCATTCCTTGCCTTCCGTTACTCTTTGCTTGCCTTCCTTGCATTGCCTAGCCTTGTATTGTCGTGCATTAGCCTTGCCTTGCCTCACCGTGCCTTGCCTTCCGTTACCCTTTCCTTTCCTGGCCGTGCATTACCTAGCCGTGCGTTGCCGTCCCTTCGCCTTGTTTCCCCTTGCCGTGCCGTGCCTTTTGTTACACTTGCCTTGCCTTGCTTTCCCTTGCCTTCCTTGCTTTCCGTTACTCTTTGCTTGCCTTCCGTGCATTGCCTAGCCTTGCGTTGTCGTGCCTTAGCCTTACCTCGCCTGAGCGTGCCTTGCCTTGCGTTAGCCTTTCCTTGCCTTGCCGTGCATTGCCCAGCCGTGCGTTGTCGTGCATTAGCCTTGCCTCACCTGACCGTGCCTTGCTTTGCGTTACCCTTTCCTTGGCTGGCCGTGCATTGCCTAGCCGTGCGTTGCCGTCCCTTAGCCTTGTTTCCCCTTGCCGAGCCGTTCCTTCTGTTACCCTTGCCTTCCCTTGCTTTCCCTTGCCTTCCTTGCCTTCCGTTACTCTTTGCTTGCCTTCCGGGAATTGCCTAGCCATGCGTTGTCGTGCCTTGGCCTTGCCTCGTCTGACCGTGCCTTCCCTTGCGTTACCCTTTCCTTGCCTTGCCGTGCATTGCCTAGCCGTGCGTTGTCGTGCATTAGCCTTGCCTTGCCTCACCGTGCCTTGCCTTGCGTTACCCTTTCCTTGCCTTGCCGTGCATTGCCTAGCCGTGCGTTGTCGTGCCTTAGCCTTGTTTCCCCTTCCCGTGAGTTTCCTTCCGTTACCCTTGCCTTGCCTTGCTTTCCCTTGCCTTCTTTGCCTTCCGTTCCTCTTTGCTTGCCTTCCGTGCATTGCCTAGCCTTGCGTTGTCGTGCCTTAGCCTTGCCTCGTCTGACCGTGCCTTCCCTTGCGTTACCCTTTCCTTGCCTTGCCGTGCATTGCCTAGCCCTGCGTTGTCGTGCATTAGCCTTGCCTTGCCTCACCGTGCCTTGCCTTGCGTTACCCTTTCCTTGCCTTGCCGTGCATTGCCTAGCCGTGCGTTGTCGTGCCTTAGCCTTGTTTCCCCTTGCCGTGCCTTTCCTTCCGTTACCCTTGCCTTCCCTTGCTTTCCCTGGCCTTCCTTGCCTTCCGTTACTCTTTGCTTGACTTCCGTGCATTGCGTAGCCTTGCGTTGTCGTGCTTTAGGCTTTTTTCTCCTTGCCATAGCCTTGCTTGCGTTGCCTTGCTTTGCCTTGCATTCCTTGCCTTCCGTTACTCTTTGCTTGCCTTCCGTGCATTGTCTAGCCTTGCGTTGTCATTCCTTAGCCTTGCCTCGCCTGACCGTGCTTTGCCTTGCGTTACCCTTTCCTTGCCTTGCCGTGCATTGCCTAGCCGTGCGTTGTCGTGCATTAGCCTTGCCTTGCCTCACCGTGCCTTGCCTTGCGTTACCCTTTCCTTGCCTTGCCGTTCATTGCCTAGCCTTGCGTTGTCGTGCCTTAGACTTGTTTCCCCTTGCCGTGCCTTTCCTTCCGTTACCCTTGACTTCCCTTGCTTTCCCTGGTCTTTCTTGCCTTCCGTTACTCTTTGCTTGCCTTCCGTGCATTGCGTAGCCTTGCGTTGTCGTGCTTTAGCCTTTTTTGACCTTGCCATAGCCTTGCTTGCGTTGCCTTGCTTTGCCTTGCATTCCTTGCCTTCCGTTACTCTTTGCTTGCCTTCCGTGCATTGTCTAGCCTTGCGTTGTCGTTCCTTAGCCTTGCCTCGCCTGACCGTGCCTTGCGTTGCGTTACCATTTCCTTGCCTTGCCGTGCATTGCCTAGCCGTGCGTTGTCGTGCATTAGCCTTGGCTTGCCTCACCGTGCCTTGCCTTGCGTTACCCTTTCCTTGCCTTGCCGTGCATTGCCTAGCCGTGCGTTGTCGTGCCTTAGCCTTGTTTCACCTTGCTATAGCCTTGCTTGCGTTGCCTTGCTTTGCCTTGCCTTCCTTGCCTTCCGTTACTCTTTGCTTGCCTTCCGTGCATTGCTTAGCCTTGATTTGTCGTGCCTTAGCCTTTTTTCAACTTGCCATAGCCTTGCTTGCGTTGCCTTGATTTCCCTTGCATTCCTTGCCTTCCGTTACTCTTTGCTTGCCTTCCTTGCATTACCTAGCCTTGTATTGTCGTGCATTAGCCTTGCCTTGCCTCACCGTGCCTTGCCTTCCGTTACCCTTTCCTTTCCTGGCCGTGCATTACCTAGCCGTGCGTTGCCGTCCCTTCGCCTTGTTTCCCCTTGCCGTGCCGTGCCTTTTGTTACACTTGCCTTGCCTTGCTTTCCCTTGCCTTCCTTGCTTTCCGTTACTCTTTGCTTGCCTTCCGTGCATTGCCTAGCCTTGCGTTGTCGTGCCTTAGCCTTACCTCGCCTGAGAGTGCCTTGCCTTGCGTTAGCCTTTCCTTGCCTTGCCGTGCATTGCCCAGCCGTGCGTTGTCGTGCATTAGCCTTGCCTTGCCTCACCGTGCCTTGCCTTGCGTTACCCTTTCCTTGCCTTGCCGTGCATTGCCTAGCCGTGCGTTGTCGTGCCTTAGCCTTGTTTCCCCTTGCCGTGCCGTGCTTTTTGTTACACTTGCCTCGCCTGGATTTGCCTTGCCTTCCTTTCCTTCCGTTTCTCTTTCCTTGCCTTACCGTGCACTATCTAGCCTTGCGTTGTCGTGCATTAGCCTTGCCTCACCTGACCGTGCCTTGCTTTGCGTTACCCTTTCCTTGGCTGGCCGTGCATTGCCTAGCCGTGCGTTGCCGTCCCTTAGCATTGTTTCCCCTTGCCGAGCCGTTCCTTCTGTTACCCTTGCCTTCCCTTGCTTTCCCTTGCCTTCCTTGCCTTCCGTTACTCTTTGCTTGCCTTCCGGGACTTTGCCTAGCCATGCGTTGTCGTGCCTTAGCCTTGCCTCGTCTGACCGTGCCTTCCCTTGCGTTACCCTTTCCTTGCCTTGCCGTGCATTGCCTAGCCGTGTGTTGTCGTGCATTAGCCTTGCTTGCCGTGCCTTGCCTTGCGTTACCCTTTCCTTGCCTTGCCGTGCTTTGCCTAGCCGTGCGTTGTCGTGCCTTAGCCTTGTTTGCCCTTGCCGTGCGTTTCCTTACGTTACCTTTGCCTTGCCTTGCTTTCCCTTGCCTTCTTTGCCTTCCGTTCCTCTTTGCTTGCCTTCCGTGCATTGCCTAGCCTTGCGTTGTCGTGCCTTAGCCTTGCCTCGTCTGACCGTGCCTTCCCTTGCGTTACCCTTTCCTTGCCTTGCCGTGCATTGCCTAGCCCAGCGTTGTCGTGCATTAGCCTTGCCTTGCCTCACCGTGCCTTGCCTTGCGTTACCCTTTCCTTGCCTTGCCGTTCATTGCCTAGCCGTGCGTTGTCGTGCATTAGCCTTGTTTCCCCTTGCCGTGCCTTTCCTTCCGTTACCCTTGCCTTCCCTTGCTTTCCCTGGCCTTCCTTGCCTTCCGTTACTCTTTGCTTGCCTTCCGTGCATTGCGTAGCCTTGCGTTGTCGTGCTTTAGCCTTTTTTCACCTTGCCATAGCCTTGCTTGCGTTGCCTTGCTTTGCCTTGCATTCCTTGCCTTCCGTTACTCTTTGCTTGCCTTCCGTGCATTGTCTAGCCTTGCGTTGTCATTCCTTAGCCTTGCCTCGCCTGACCGTGCTTTGCCTTGCGTTACCCTTTCCTTGCCTTGCCGTGCATTGCCTAGCCGTGCGTTGTCGTGCATTAGCCTTGCCTTGCCTCACCGTGCCTTGCCTTGCGTTACCCTTTCCTTGCCTTGCCGTTCATTGCCTAGCCTTGCGTTGTCGTGCCTTAGACTTGTTTCCCCTTGCCGTGCCTTTCCTTCCGTTACCCTTGCCTTCCCTTGCTTTCCCTGGCCTTCCTTGCCTTCCGTTACTCTTTGCTTGCCTTCCGTGCATTGCGTAGCCTTGCGTTGTCGTGCTTTAGCCTTTTTTCACCTTGCCATAGCCTTGCTTGCGTTGCCTTGCTTTGCCTTGCATTCCTTGCCTTCCGTTACTCTTTGCTTGCCTTCCGTGCATTGTCTAGCCTTGCGTTGTCGTTCCTTAGCCTTGCCTCGCCTGACCGTGCCTTGCGTTGCGTTACCATTTCCTTGCCTTGCCGTGCATTGCCTAGCCGTGCGTTGTCGTGCATTAGCCTTGCCTTGCCTCACCGTGCCTTGCCTTGCGTTACCCTTTCCTTGCCTTGCCGTGCATTGCCTAGCCATGCGTTGTCGTGCCTTAGCCTTGTTTCACCTTGCTATAGCCTTGCTTGCGTTGCCTTGCTTTGCCTTGCCTTCCTTGCCTTCCGTTACTCTTTGCTTGCCTTCCGTGCATTGCCTAGCCGTGCGTTGTCGTGCCTTAGCCTTGTTTCACCTTGCTATAGCCTTGCTTGCGTTGCCTTGCTTTGCCTTGCCTTCCTTGCCTTCCGTTACTCTTTGCTTGCCTTCCGTGCATTGCCTAGCCTTGCGTTGTCGTGCCTTAGCCTTGCCTCGCCTGACCGTGCCTTGCCTTGCGTTAGCCTTTCCTTGCCTTGCCGTGCATTGCCCAGCCGTGCGTTGTCGTGCATTAGCCTTGCCTTGCCTCACCGTGCCTTGCCTTGCGTTACCCTTTCCTTGGCTGGCCGTGCATTGCCTAGCCGTGCGTTGCCGTCCCTTAGCCTTGTTTCCCCTTGCCGAGCCGTTCCTTCTGTTACCCTTGCCTTGCCTTGCTTTCCCTTGCGTTCCTTGCCTTCCGTTACACTTTGCTTGCCTTCCGGGCATTGCCTAGCCTTGCGTTGTCGTGCCTTAGCCTTGCCTCGTCTGACCGTGCCTTCCCTTGCGTTACCCTTTCCTTGCCTTGCCGTGCATTGCCTAGCCCTGCGTTGTCGTGCATTAGCCTTGCCTTGCCTCACCGTGCCTTGCCTTGCGTTACCCTTTCCTTGCCTTGCCGTTCATTGCCTAGCCGTGCGTTGTCGTGCCTTAGCCTTGTTTCCCCTTGCCGTGCCTTTCCTTCCGTTACCCTTGCCTTCCCTTGCTTTCCCTGGCCTTCCTTGCCTTCCATTACTCTTTGCTTGCCTTCCGTGCATTGCGTAGCCTTGCGTTGTCGTGCTTTAGCCTTTTTTCACCTTGCCATAGCCTTGCTTGCGTTGCCTTGCTTTGCCTTGCATTCCTTGCCTCCGTTACTCTTTGCTTGCCTTCCGTGCATTGTCTAGCCTTGCGTTGTCATTCCTTAGCCTTGCCTCGCCTGACCGTGCCTTGCCTTGCGTTACCCTTTCCTTGCCTTGCCGTGCATTGCCTAGCCGTGCGTTGTCGTGCATTAGCCTTGCCTTGCCTCACCGTGCCTTGCCTTGCGTTACCCTTTCCATGCCTTCCCATTCATTGCCTAGCCGTGCGTTGTCGTGCCTTAGCCTTGTTTGCCCTTGCCGTGCCTTTCCTTCCGTTACCCTTGCCTTGCCTTGCTTTCCCTTGCATTCCTTGCCTTCCGTTCCTCTTTGCTTGCCTTCCGTGCATTGCCTAGCCTTGCGTTGTCCTGCCTTAGCCTTGCCTCGTCTGACCGTGCCTTCCCTTGCGTTACCCTTTCCTTGCCTTGCCGTTCACTGCCTAGCCCTGCGTTGTCGGGCATTAGCCTTGCCTTGCCTCACCGTGCCTTGCCTTGCGTTACCCTTTCCTTGCCTTGCCGTTCATTGCCTAGCCGTGCGTTGTCGTGCCTTAGCCTTGTTTCCCCTTGCCGTGCGTTTCCTTCCGTTACCCTTGCCTTGCCTTGCTTTCCCTTGCCTTCCTTGCTTTCCGTTACTCTTTTCTTGCCTTCCGTGCATTGCCTAGCCTTGCGTTGTCGTGCCTTAGCCTTGCCTCGCCTGACCGTGCCTTGCCTTGCGTTAGCCTTTCCTTGCCTTGCCGGGCATTGCCCAGCCGTGCGTTGTCGTGCATTAGCCTTGCCTTGCCTCACCGTGCCTTGCCTTGCGTTACCCTTTCCTTGCCTTGCCGTGCATTGCCTAGCCGTGCGTTGTCGTGCCTTAGCCTTGTTTCCCCTTGCCGTGCCGTGCCTTTTGTTACACTTGCCTTGCCTGGATTTGCCTTGCCTTCCTTTCCTTCCGTTTCTCTTTCCTTGCCTTACCGTGAACTGTCTAGCCTTGCGTTGTTGTGCATTAGCCTTGCCTCACCTGACCGTGCCTTGCCTTGCGTTACCCTTTCCTTGGCTGGCCGTGCATTGCCTAGCCGTGCGTTGCCGTCCCTTAGCCTTGTTTCCCCTTGCCGAGCCGTTCCTTCTGTTACCCTTGCCTTGCCTTGCTTTCCCTTGCTTTCCTTGCCTTCCGTTACTCTTTGCTTGCCTTCCGGGCATTGCCTAGCCATGCGTTGTCGTGCCTTGGCCTTGCCTCGTCTGACCGTGCCTTCCCTTGCCTTACCCTTTCCTTGCCTTGCCGTGCATTGCCTAGCCGTGCGTTGTCGTGCATTAGCCTTGCCTTGCCTCACCGTGCCTTGCCTTGCGTTACCCTTTCCTTGCCTTGCCGTGCATTGCCTAGCCGTGCGTTGTCGTGCCTTAGCCTTGTTTCCCCTTGCCGTGAGTTTCCTTCCGTTACCCTTGCCTTGCCTTGCTTTCCCTTGCCTTCTTTGCCTTCCGTTCCTCTTTGCTTGCCTTCCGTGCATTGCCTAGCCTTGCGTTGTCGTGCCTTAGCCTTGCCTCGTCTGACCGTGCCTTCCCTTGCGTTACCCTTTCCTTGCCTTGCCGTGCATTGCCTAGCCCTGCGTTGTCGTGCATTAGCCTTGCCTTGCCTCACCGTGCCTTGCCTTGCGTTACCCTTTCCTTGCCTTGCCGTTCATTGCCTAGCCGTGCGTTGTCGTGCCTTAGCCTTGTTTCCCCTTGCCGTGCCTTTCCTTCCGTTACCCTTGCCTTCCCTTGCTTTCCCTGGCCTTCCTTGCCTTCCGTTACTCTTTGCTTGCCTTCCGTGCATTGCGTAGCCTTGCGTTGTCGTGCGTTAGGCTTTTTTCTCCTTGCCATAGCCTTGCTTGCGTTGCCTTGCTTTGCCTTGCATTCCTTGCCTTCCGTTACTCTTTGCTTGCCTTCCGTGCATTGTCTAGCCTTGCGTTGTCATTCCTTAGCCTTGCCTCGCCTGACCGTGCTTTGCCTTGCGTTACCCTTTCCTTGCCTTGCCGTGCATTGCCTAGCCGTGCGTTGTCGTGCATTAGCCTTGCCTTGCCTCACCGTGCCTTGCCTTGCGTTACCCTTTCCTTGCCTTGCCGTTCATTGCCTAGCCTTGCGTTGTCGTGCCTTAGACTTGTTTCCCCTTGCCGTGCCTTTCCTTCCGTTACCCTTGACTTCCCTTGCTTTCCCTGGTCTTCCTTGCCTTCCGTTACTCTTTGCTTGCCTTCCGTGCATTGCGTAGCCTTGCGTTGTCGTGCTTTAGCCTTTTTTCACCTTGCCATAGCTTTGCTTGCGTTGTCTTGCTTTGCCTTGCATTCCTTGCCTTCCGTTACTCTTTGCTTGCCTTCCGTGCATTGTCTAGCCTTGCGTTGTCGTTCCTTAGCCTTGCCTCGCCTGACCGTGCCTTGCGTTGCGTTACCATTTCCTTGCCTTGCCGTGCATTGCCTAGCCGTGCGTTGTCGTGCATTAGCCTTGGCTTGCCTCACCGTGCCTTGCCTTGCGTTACCCTTTCCTTGCCTTGCCGTGCATTGCCTAGCCGTGCGTTGTCGTGCCTTAGCCTTGTTTCACCTTGCTATAGCCTTGCTTGCGTTGCCTTGCTTTGCCTTGCCTTCCTTGCCTTCCGTTACTCTTTGCTTGCCTTCCGTGCATTGCTTAGCCTTGATTTGTCGTGCCTTAGCCTTTTTTCACCTTGCCATAGCCTTGCTTGCGTTGCCTTGATTTCCCTTGCATTCCTTGCCTTCCGTTACTCTTTGCTTGCCTTCCTTGCATTGCCTAGCCTTGTATTGTCGTGCATTAGCCTTGCCTTGCCTCACCGTGCCTTGCCTTCCGTTACCCTTTCCTTTCCTGGCCGTGCATTACCTAGCCGTGCGTTGCCGTCCCTTCGCCTTGTTTCCCCTTGCCGTGCCGTGCCTTTTGTTACACTTGCCTTGCCTTGCTTTCCCTTGCCTTCCTTGCTTTCCGTTACTCTTTGCTTGCCTTCCGTGCATTGCCTAGCCTTGCGTTGTCGTGCCTTAGCCTTACCTCGCCTGAGCGTGCCTTGCCTTGCGTTAGCCTTTCATTGCCTTGCCGTGCATTGCCCAGCCGTGCGTTGTCGTGCATTAGCCTTGCCTTGCCTCACCGTGCCTTGCCTTGCGTTACCCTTTCCTTGCCTTGCCGTGCATTGCCTAGCCGTGCGTTTTCGTGCCTTAGCCTTGTTTCCCCTTGCCGTGCGTTTCCTTCCGTTACCCTTGCCTTGCCTTGCTTTCCCTTGCCTTCCTTGCCTTCCGTTACTCTTTGCTTGCCTTACCGTGCACTGTCTAGCCTTGCGTTGTCGTGCTTTAGCCTTTTTTCACCTTGCCATAGCCTTGCTTGCGTTGCCTTGCTTTGCCTTGCATTCCTTGCCTTCCGTTACTCTTTGCTTGCCTTCCGTGCATTGTCTAGCCTTGCGTTGTCGTGCCTTAGCCTTGCCTCGCCTGACCGTGCCTTGCCTTGCGTTAGCCTTTCCTTGCCTTGCCGGGCATTGCCCAGCCGTGCGTTGTCGTGCATTAGCCTTGCCTTGCCTCACCGTGCCTTGCCTTGCGTTACCCTTTCCTTGCCTTGCCGTGCATTGCCTAGCCGTGCGTTGTCGTGCCTTAGCCTTGTTTCCCCTTGCCGTGCCGTGCCTTTTGTTACACTTGCCTTGCCTGGATTTGCCTTGCCTTCCTTTCCTTGCGTTACCCTTTCCTTGCCTTGCCGTGCATTGCCTAGCCGTGCGTTGTCGTGCATTAGCCTTGCCTTGCCTGACCGTGCCTTGCCTTGCGTTACCCTTTCCTTGCCTTGCCGTGCATTGCCTAGCCGTGCGTTGTCGTGCCTTAGCCTTGTTTCCCCTTGCCGTGAGTTTCCTTCCGTTGCCCTTGCCTTGCCTTGCTTTCCCTTGCCTTCTTTGCCTTCCGTTCCTCTTTGCTTGCCTTCCGTGCATTGCCTAGCCTTGCGTTGTCGTGCCTTAGCCTTGCCTCGTCTGACCGTGCCTTCCCTTGCGTTACCCTTTCCTTGCCTTGCCGTGCATTGCCTAGCCCTGCGTTGTCGTGCATTAGCCTTGCCTTGCCTCACCGTGCCTTGCCTTGCGTTACCCTTTCCTTGCCTTGCCGTTCATTGCCTAGCCGTGCGTTGTCGTGCCTTAGCCTTGTTTCCCCTTGCCGTGCCTTTCCTTCCGTTACCCTTGCCTTCCCTTGCTTTCCCTGGCCTTCCTTGCCTTCCGTTACTCTTTGCTTGCCTTCCGTGCATTGCGTAGCCTTGCGTTGTCGTGCGTTAGGCTTTTTTCTCCTTGCCATAGCCTTGCTTGCGTTGCCTTGCTTTGCCTTGCATTCCTTGCCTTCCGTTACTCTTTGCTTGCCTTCCGTGCATTGTCTAGCCTTGCGTTGTCATTCCTTAGCCTTGCCTCGCCTGACCGTGCTTTGCCTTGCGTTACCCTTTCCTTGCCTTGCCGTGCATTGCCTAGCCGTGCGTTGTCGTGCATTAGCCTTGCCTTGCCTCACCGTGCCTTGCCTTGCGTTACCCTTTCCTTGCCTTGCCGTTCATTGCCTAGCCTTGCGTTGTCGTGCCTTAGACTTGTTTCCCCTTGCCGTGCCTTTCCTTCCGTTACCCTTGACTTCCCTTGCTTTCCCTGGTCTTCCTTGCCTTCCGTTACTCTTTGCTTGCCTTCCGTGCATTGCCTAGCCTTGCGTTGTCGTGCTTTAGCCTTTTTTCACCTTGCCATAGCCTTGCCTTCCGTTACTCTTTGCTTGCCTTCCGTGCATTGCCTAGCCTTGCGTTGTCGTGCCTTAGCCTTGCCTCACCTGACCGTGCCTTGCGTTGCGTTACCATTTCCTTGCCTTGCCGTGCATTGCCTAGCCGTGCGTTGTCGTGCATTAGCCTTGGCTTGCCTCACCGTGCCTTGCCTTGCGTTACCCTTTCCTTGCCTTGCCGTGCATTGCCTAGCCGTGCGTTGTCGTGCCTTAGCCTTGTTTCACCTTGCTATAGCCTTGCTTGCGTTGCCTTGCTTTGCCTTGCCTTCCTTGCCTTCCGTTACTCTTTGCTTGCCTTCCGTGCATTGCTTAGCCTTGATTTGTCGTGCCTTAGCCTTTTTTCACCTTGCCATAGCCTTGCTTGCGTTGCCTTGATTTCCCTTGCATTCCTTGCCTTCCGTTACTCTTTGCTTGCCTTCCTTGCATTGCCTAGCCTTGCCTAGCAGTGCGTTGTCGTGCATTAGCCTTGCCTTGCCTCACCGTGCCTTGCCTTCCGTTACCCTTTCCTTTCCTGGCCGTGCATTACCTAGCCGTGCGTTGCCGTCCCTTCGCCTTGTTTCCCCTTGCCGTGCCGTGCCTTTTGTTACACTTGCCTTGCCTTGCTTTCCCTTGCCTTCCTTGCTTTCCGTTACTCTTTGCTTGCCTTCCGTGCATTGCCTAGCCTTGCGTTGTCGTGCCTTAGCCTTACCTCGCCTGAGCGTGCCTTGCCTTGCGTTAGCCTTTCATTGCCTTGCCGTGCATTGCCCAGCCGTGCGTTGTCGTGCATTAGCCTTGCCTTGCCTCACCGTGCCTTGCCTTGCGTTACCCTTTCCTTGCCTTGCCGTGCATTGCCTAGCCGTGCGTTTTCGTGCCTTAGCCTTGTTCCCCTTGCCGTGCGTTTCCTTCCGTTACCCTTGCCTTGCCTTGCTTTCCCTTGCCTTCCTTTCCTTCCGTTACTCTTTGCTTGCCTTCCGTGCATTGCGTAGCCTTGCGTTGTCGTGCTTTAGCCTTTTTTCACCTTGCCATAGCCTTGCTTGCGTTGCCTTGCTTTGCCTTGCATTCCTTGCCTTCCGTTACTCTTTGCTTGCCTTCCGTGCATTGTCTAGCCTTGCGTTGTCGTTCCTTAGCCTAGCCTCGCCTGACCGTGCCTTGCCTTGCGTTACCCTTTCCTTGCCTTGCCGTGCATTGCCTAGCCGTGCGTTGTCGTGCATTAGCCTTGCCTTGCCTGACGGTGCCTTGCCTTGCGTTACTCTTTCCTTGCCTTGCCGTGCATTGCCTAGCCGTGCGTTGTCGTGCCTTAGCCTTGTTTCACCTTGGTATAGACTTGCTTGCGTTGCCTTGCTTTGCCTTGCCTTCCTTGACTTCCGTTACTCTTTGCTTGCCTTCCGTGCATTGCCTAGCCTTGCGTTGTCGTGCCTTAGCCTTTCTTCACCTTGCCATAGCCTTGCTTGCGTTGCCTTGCTTTGCCTTGCATTCCTTGCCTTCCGTTACTCTTTGCTTGCCTTCCGTGCATTGCCTAGCCTTGTATTGTCGTGCATTAGCCTTGCCTTGCCTCACCGTGCCTTGACTTGCGTTACCCTTTCCTTGCCTGGCCGTGCATTGCCTAGCCGTGCGTTGCCGTCCCTTCGCCTTGTTTCCCCTTGCCGTGCCGTGCCTTTTGTTACACTTGCCTTGCCTTGCTTTGCCTTGCCTTCCTTTCCTTCCGTTACTCTTTCCCTGCCTAGCCGTGCACTGCCTCGCCTTGCGTTGTCGTGCCTTAGCCTTGCCTCGTCTGACCGTGCCTTCCCCTGCCTCCGTGACCCTTTCCTTGCCTTGCCGTGCATTGCCTAGCCCTGCGTTGTCATGCATTAGCCTTGCCTCGCCTGACCGTGCCTTGCCTTGCGTTACCCTTTCCTTGCTTTGCTGTGCATTGCCTAGCCGTGCGTTGTCGTGCATTAGCCTTGCCTTGCCTCACCGTGCCTGGACTTGCGTTACCCTTTCCTTGCCTTGCCGTTCATTGCCTAGCCATGCGTTGTCGTGCCTTAGCCTTGTTTGCCCTTGCCGTGCCTTTCCTTCCCTTTCCCTTGCCTTCCCTTGCTTTCCCTGGCCTTCCTTGCCTTCCGTTACACTTTGCTTGCCTTCCGTGCATTGCGTAGCCTTGCGTTGTCGTGCTTTAGCCTTTTTTCACCTTGCCATAGCCTTGCTTGCGTTGCCTTGCTTTGCCTTGCATTCCTTGCCTTCCGTTACTCTTTGCTTGCCTTCCGTGCATTGTCTAGCCTTGCGTTGTAATTCCTTAGCCTTGCCTCGCCTGACCGTGCCTTGCCTTGCGTTACCCTTTCCTTTCCTTGCCGTGCATTGCCTAGCCGTGCGTTGTCGTGCATTAGCCTTGCCTTGCCTCACCGTGCCTTGCCTTGCGTTACCCTTTCCTTGACTTGCCGTTCATTGCCTAGCCGTGCGTTGTCGTGCCTTAGCCTTGTTTCACCTTGCTATAGCCTTGCTTGCGTTGCCTTGCTTTGCCTTGCATTCCTTGCCTTCCGTTACTCTTTGCTTGCCTTCCGTGCATTGTCTAGCCTTGCGTTGTCATTCCTTAGCCTTGCCTCGCCTGACCGTGCCTTGCCTTGCGTTACCCTTTCCTTTCCTTGCCGTGCATTGCCTAGCCGTGCGTTGTCGTGCATTAGCCTTGCCTTGCCTCACCGTGCCTTGCCTTGCGTTACCCTTTCCTTGCCTTGCCGTGCATTGCCTAGCCGTGCGTTGTCGTGCCTTAGCCTTGTTTCCCCTTGCCGTGCGTTTCCTTCCGTTACCCTTGCCTTGCCTTGCTTTCCCTTGCCTTCTTTGCCTTCCGTTCCTCTTTGCTTGCCTTCCGTGCATTGCCTAGCCTTGCGTTGTCGTGCCTTAGCCTTGCCTCGTCTGACCGTGCCTTGCCTTGCGTTAGCCTTTCCTTGCCTTGCCGTGCATTGCCCAGCCGTGCGTTGTCGTGCATTAGCCTTGCCTTGCCTCACCGTGCCTTGCCTTGCGTTACCCTTTCCTTGCCTTGCCGTGCATTGCCTAGCCGTGCGTTGTCGTGCCTTAGCCTTGTTTCCCCTTGCCGTGCCGTGCCTTTTGTTACACTTGCCTTGCCTGGATTTGCCTTGCCTTCCTTTCCTTCCATTTCTCTTTCCTTGCCTTACCGTGCACTGTCTAGCCTTGCGTTGTCGTGCATTAGCCTTGCCTCACCTGACCGTGCCTTGCCTTGCGTTACCCTTTCCTTGGCTGGCCGTGCATTGCCTAGCCGTGCGTTGCCGTCCCTTAGCCTTGTTTCCCCTTGCCGAGCCGTTCCTTCTGTTACCCTTGCCTTGCCTTGCTTTCCCTTGCTTTCCTTGCCTTCCGTTACTCTTTGCTTGCCTTCCGGGCATTGCCTAGCCATGCGTTGTCGTGCCTTGGCCTTGCCTCGTCTGACCCTGCCTTCCCTTGCCTTACCCTTTCCTTGCCTTGCCGTGCATTGCCTAGCCGTGCGTTGTCGTGCATTAGCCTTGCCTTGCCTCACCGTGCCTTGCCTTGCGTTACCCTTTCCTTGCCTTGCCGTGCATTGCCTAGCCGTGCGTTGTCGTGCCTTAGCCTTGTTTCCCCTTGCCGTGCGTTTCCTTCCGTTACCCTTGCCTTGCCTTGCTTTCCCTTGCCTTCTTTGCCTTCCGTTCCTCTTTGCTTGCCTTCCGTGCATTGCCTAGCCTTGCGTTGTCGTGCCTTAGCCTTGCCTCGTCTGACCGTGCCTTCCCTTGCGTTACCCTTTCCTTGCCTTGCCGTGCATTGCCTAGCCCTGCGTTGTCGTGCATTAGCCTTGCCTTGCCTCACCGTGCCTTGCCTTGCGTTACCCTTTCATTGCCTTGCCGTTCATTGCCTAGCCGTGCGTTGTCGTGCCTTAGCCTTGTTTCCCCTTGCCGCGCCTTTCCTTCCGTTACCCTTGCCTTCCCTTGCTTTCCCTGGCCTTCCTTGCCTTCCGTTACTCTTTGCTTGCCTTCCGTGCATTGCGTAGCCTTGCGTTGTCGTGCTTTACCCTTTTTTCACCTTGCCATAGCCTTGCTTGCGTTGCCTTGCTTTGCCTTGCATTCCTTGCCTTCCGTTACTCTTTGCTTGCCTTCCGTGCATTGTCTAGCCTTGCGTTGTCATTCCTTAGCCTTGCCTCGCCTGACCGTGCTTTGCCTTGCGTTACCCTTTCCTTGCCTTGCCGTGCATTGCCTAGCCGTGCGTTGTCGTGCATTAGCCTTGCCTTGCCTCACCGTGCCTTGCCTTGCGTTACCCTTTCCTTGCCTTGCCATTCATTGCCTAGCCTTGCGTTGTCGTGCCTTAGACTTGTTTCCCCTTGCCGTGCCTTTCCTTCCGTTACCCTTGCCTTCCCTTGCTTTCCCTGGCCTTCCTTGCCTTCCGTTACTCTTTGCTTGGCTTCCGTGCATTGCGTAGCCTTGCGTTGTCGTGCTTTAGCCTTTTTTCACCTTGCCATAGCCTTGCTTGCGTTGCCTTGCTTTGCCTTGCATTCCTTGCCTTCCGTTACTCTTTGCTTGCCTTCCGTGCATTGTCTAGCCTTGCGTTGTCGTTCCTTAGCCTTGCCTCGCCTGACCGTGCCTTGCGTTGCGTTACCATTTCCTTGCCTTGCCGTGCATTGCCTAGCCGTGCGTTGTCGTGCATTAGCCTTGCCTTGCCTCACCGTGCCTTGCCTTGCGTTACCCTTTCCTTGCCTTTCCGTGCATTGCCTAGCCGTGCGTTGTCGTGCCATTGCCTTGTTTCACCTTGCTATAGCCTTGCTTGCGTTGCCTTGCTTTGCCTTGCCTTCCTTGCCTTCCGTTACTCTTTGCTTGCCTTCCGTGCATTGCCTAGCCGTGCGTTGTCGTGCCTTAGCCTTGTTTCACCTTGCTATAGCCTTGCTTGCGTTGCCTTGCTTTGCCTTGCCTTCCTTGCCTTCCGTTACTCTTTGCTTGCCTTCCGTGCATTGCCTAGCCTTGCGTTGTCGTGCCTTAGCTTTGCCTCGCCTGACCGTGCCTTGCCTTGCGTTAGCCTTTCCTTTCCTTGCCGTGCATTGCCCAGCCGTGCATTGTCGTGCATTAGCCTTGCCTTGCCTCACCGTGCCATGCCTTGCGTTACCCTTTCCTTGCCTTGCCGTGCATTGCCTAGCCGTGCGTTGTCGTGTCTTAGCCTTGTTTCCTCTTGCCGTGCCGTGCCTTTTGTTACACTTGCCTCGCCTGGATTTGCCTTGCCTTCCTTTCCTTCCGTTTCTCTTTCCTTGCCTTACCGTGCACTGTATAGCGTTGCGTTGTCGTGCATTAGCCTTGCCTCACCTGACCGTGCCTTGCCTTGCGTTACCCTTTCCTTGGCTGGCCGTGAATTGCCTAGCCGTGCGTTGCCGTCCCTTAGCCTTGTTTCCCCTTGCCGAGCCGTTCCTTCTGTTACCCTTGCCTTGCCTTGCTTTCCCTTGCGTTCCTTGCCTTCCGTTACACTTTGCTTGCCTTCCGGGCATTGCCTAGCCTTGCGTTGTCGTGCCTTAGCCTTGCCTCGTCTGACCGTGCCTTCCCTTGCGTTACCCTTTCTTTGCCTTGCCGTGCATTGCCTAGCCCTGCGTTGTCGTGCATTAGCCTTGCCTTGCCTCACCGTGCCTTGCCTTGCGTTACCCTTTCCTTGCCTTGCCGTTCATTGCCTAGCCGTGCGTTGTCGAGCCTTAGCCTTGTTTCCCCTTGCCGTGCCTTTCCTTCCGTTACCCTTGCCTTCCCTTGCTTTCCCTGGCCTTCCTTGCCTTCCATTACTCTTTGCTTGCCTTCCGTGCATTGCGTAGCCTTGCGTTGTCGTGCTTTAGCCTTTTTTCACCTTGCCATAGCCTTGCTTGCGTTGCCTTGCTTTGCCTTGCATTCCTTGCCTCCGATACTCTTTGTTTGCCTTCCGTGCATTGTCTAGCCTTGCGTTGTCATTCCTTAGCCTTGCCTCGCCTGACCGTGCCTTGCCTTGCGTTACCCTTTCCTTGCCTTGCCGTGCATTGCCTAGCCGTGCGTTGTCGTGCATTAGCCTTGCCTTGCCTCACCGTGCCTTGCCTTGCGTTACCCTTTCCATGCCTTCCCATTCATTGCCTAGCCGTGCGTTGTCGTGCCTTAGCCTTGTTTCCCCTTGCCGTGCGTTTCCTTCCGTTACCCTTGCCTTGCCTTGCTTTCCCTTGCCTTCCTTGCTTTCCGTTACTCTTTTCTTGCCTTCCGTGCATTGCCTAGCCTTGCGTTGTCGTGCCTTAGCCTTGCCTCGCCTGACCGTGCCTTGCCTTGCGTTAGCCTTTCCTTGCCTTGCCGGGCATTGCCCAGCCGTGCGTTGTCGTGCATTAGCCTTGCCTTGCCTCACCGTGCCTTGCCTTGCGTTACCCTTTCCTTGCCTTGCCGTGCATTGCCTAGCCGTGCGTTGTCGTGCCTTAGCCTTGTTTCCCCTTGCCGTGAGTTTCCTTCCGTTACCATTGCCTTGCCTTGCTTTCCCTTGCCTTCTTTGCCTTCCGTTCCTCTTTGCTTGCCTTCCGTGCATTGCCTAGCCTTGCGTTGTCGTGCCTTAGCCTTGCCTCGTCTGACCGTGCCTTCCCTTGCGTTACCCTTTCCTTGCCTTGCCGTGCATTGCCTAGCCCTGCGTTGTCGTGCATTAGCCTTGCCTTGCCTCACCGTGCCTTGCCTTGCGTTACCCTTTCCTTGCCTTGCCGTGCATTGCCTAGCCGTGCGTTGTCGTGCCTTAGCCTTGTTTCCCCTTGCCGTGCCTTTCCTTCCGTTACCCTTGCCTTCCCTTGCTTTCCCTGGCCTTCCTTGCCTTCCGTTACTCTTTGCTTGCCTTCCGTGCATTGCGTAGCCTTGCGTTGTCGTGCTTTAGGCTTTTTTCTCCTTGCCATAGCCTTGCTTGCGTTGCCTTGCTTTGCCTTGCATTCCTTGCCTTCCGTTACTCTTTGCTTGCCTTCCGTGCATTGTCTAGCCTTGCGTTGTCATTCCTTAGCCTTGCCTCGCCTGACCGTGCTTTGCCTTGCGTTACCCTTTCCTTGCCTTGCCGTGCATTGCCTAGCCGTGCGTTGTCGTGCATTAGCCTTGCCTTGCCTCACCGTGCCTTGCCTTGCGTTACCCTTTCCTTGCCTTGCCGTTCATTGCCTAGCCTTGCGTTGTCGTGCCTTAGACTTGTTTCCCCTTGCCGTGCCTTTCCTTCCGTTACCCTTGACTTCCCTTGCTTTCCCTGGTCTTTCTTGCCTTCCGTTACTCTTTGCTTGCCTTCCGTGCATTGCGTAGCCTTGCGTTGTCGTGCTTTAGCCTTTTTTGACCTTGCCATAGCCTTGCTTGCGTTGCCTTGCTTTGCCTTGCATTCCTTGCCTTCCGTTACTCTTTGCTTGCCTTCCGTGCATTGTCTAGCCTTGCGTTGTCGTTCCTTAGCCTTGCCTCGCCTGACCGTGCCTTGCGTTGCGTTACCATTTCCTTGCCTTGCCGTGCATTGCCTAGCCGTGCGTTGTCGTGCATTAGCCTTGGCTTGCCTCACCGTGCCTTGCCTTGCGTTACCCTTTCCTTGCCTTGCCGTGCATTGCCTAGCCGTGCGTTGTCGTGCCTTAGCCTTGTTTCACCTTGCTATAGCCTTGCTTGCGTTGCCTTGCTTTGCCTTGCCTTCCTTGCCTTCCGTTACTCTTTGCTTGCCTTCCGTGCATTGCTTAGCCTTGATTTGTCGTGCCTTAGCCTTTTTTCACCTTGCCATAGCCTTGCTTGCGTTGCCTTGATTTCCCTTGCATTCCTTGCCTTCCGTTACTCTTTGCTTGCCTTCCTTGCATTGCCTAGCCTTGTATTGTCGTGCATTAGCCTTGCCTTGCCTCACCGTGCCTTGCCTTCCGTTACCCTTTCCTTTCCTGGCCGTGCATTACCTAGCCGTGCGTTGCCGTCCCTTCGCCTTGTTTCCCCTTGCCGTGCCGTGCCTTTTGTTACACTTGCCTTGCCTTGCTTTCCCTTGCCTTCCTTGCTTTCCGTTACTCTTTGCTTGCCTTCCGTGCATTGCCTAGCCTTGCGTTGTCGTGCCTTAGCCTTACCTCGCCTGAGCGTGCCTTGCCTTGCGTTAGCCTTTCCTTGCCTTGCCGTGCATTGCCCAGCCGTGCGTTGTCGTGCATTAGCCTTGCCTCACCTGACCGTGCCTTGCTTTGCGTTACCCTTTCCTTGGCTGGCCGTGCATTGCCTAGCCGTGCGTTGCCGTCCCTTAGCCTTGTTTCCCCTTGCCGAGCCGTTCCTTCTGTTACCCTTGCCTTCCCTTGCTTTCCCTTGCCTTCCTTGCCTTCCGTTACTCTTTGCTTGCCTTCCGGGAATTGCCTAGCCATGCGTTGTCGTGCCTTGGCCTTGCCTCGTCTGACCGTGCCTTCCCTTGCGTTACCCTTTCCTTGCCTTGCCGTGCATTGCCTAGCCGTGCGTTGTCGTGCATTAGCCTTGCCTTGCCTCACCGTGCCTTGCCTTGCGTTACCCTTTCCTTGCCTTGCCGTGCATTGCCTAGCCGTGCGTTGTCGTGCCTTAGCCTTGTTTCCCCTTCCCGTGAGTTTCCTTCCGTTACCCTTGCCTTGCCTTGCTTTCCCTTGCCTTCTTTGCCTTCCGTTCCTCTTTGCTTGCCTTCCGTGCATTGCCTAGCCTTGCGTTGTCGTGCCTTAGCCTTGCCTCGTCTGACCGTGCCTTCCCTTGCGTTACCCTTTCCTTGCCTTGCCGTGCATTGCCTAGCCCTGCGTTGTCGTGCATTAGCCTTGCCTTGCCTCACCGTGCCTTGCCTTGCGTTACCCTTTCCTTGCCTTGCCGTGCATTGCCTAGCCGTGCGTTGTCGTGCCTTAGCCTTGTTTCCCCTTGCCGTGCCTTTCCTTCCGTTACCCTTGCCTTCCCTTGCTTTCCCTGGCCTTCCTTGCCTTCCGTTACTCTTTGCTTGACTTCCGTGCATTGCGTAGCCTTGCGTTGTCGTGCTTTAGGCTTTTTTCTCCTTGCCATAGCCTTGCTTGCGTTGCCTTGCTTTGCCTTGCATTCCTTGCCTTCCGTTACTCTTTGCTTGCCTTCCGTGCATTGTCTAGCCTTGCGTTGTCATTCCTTAGCCTTGCCTCGCCTGACCGTGCTTTGCCTTGCGTTACCCTTTCCTTGCCTTGCCGTGCATTGCCTAGCCGTGCGTTGTCGTGCATTAGCCTTGCCTTGCCTCACCGTGCCTTGCCTTGCGTTACCCTTTCCTTGCCTTGCCGTTCATTGCCTAGCCTTGCGTTGTCGTGCCTTAGACTTGTTTCCCCTTGCCGTGCCTTTCCTTCCGTTACCCTTGACTTCCCTTGCTTTCCCTGGTCTTTCTTGCCTTCCGTTACTCTTTGCTTGCCTTCCGTGCATTGCGTAGCCTTGCGTTGTCGTGCTTTAGCCTTTTTTGACCTTGCCATAGCCTTGCTTGCGTTGCCTTGCTTTGCCTTGCATTCCTTGCCTTCCGTTACTCTTTGCTTGCCTTCCGTGCATTGTCTAGCCTTGCGTTGTCGTTCCTTAGCCTTGCCTCGCCTGACCGTGCCTTGCGTTGCGTTACCATTTCCTTGCCTTGCCGTGCATTGCCTAGCCGTGCGTTGTCGTGCATTAGCCTTGGCTTGCCTCACCGTGCCTTGCCTTGCGTTACCCTTTCCTTGCCTTGCCGTGCATTGCCTAGCCGTGCGTTGTCGTGCCTTAGCCTTGTTTCACCTTGCTATAGCCTTGCTTGCGTTGCCTTGCTTTGCCTTGCCTTCCTTGCCTTCCGTTACTCTTTGCTTGCCTTCCGTGCATTGCTTAGCCTTGATTTGTCGTGCCTTAGCCTTTTTTCAACTTGCCATAGCCTTGCTTGCGTTGCCTTGATTTCCCTTGCATTCCTTGCCTTCCGTTACTCTTTGCTTGCCTTCCTTGCATTACCTAGCCTTGTATTGTCGTGCATTAGCCTTGCCTTGCCTCACCGTGCCTTGCCTTCCGTTACCCTTTCCTTGCCTTGCCGTGCATTGCCTAGCCGTGCGTTGTCGTGCCTTAGCCTTGTTTCCCCTTGCCGTGCCGTTTCCTTCCGTTACCCTTGCCTTGCCTTGCTTTCCCTTGCCTTCTTTGCCTTCCGTTCCTCTTTGCTTGCCTTCCGTGCATTGCCTAGCCTTGCGTTGTCGTGCCTTAGCCTTACCTCGCCTGAGCGTGCCTTGCCTTGCGTTAGCCTTTCCTTGCCTTGCCGTGCATTGCCCAGCCGTGCGTTGTCGTGCATTAGCCTTGCCTTGCCTCACCGTGCCTTGCCTTGCGTTACCCTTTCCTTGCCTTGCCGTGCATTGCCTAGCCGTGCGTTGTCGTGCCTTAGCCTTGTTTCCCCTTGCCGTGCCGTGCCTTTTGTTACACTTGCCTTGCCTGGATTTGCCTTGCCTTCCTTTCCTTCCGTTTCTCTTTCCTTGCCTTACCGTGCACTGTCTAGCCTTGCGTTGTCGTGCATTAGCCTTGCCTCACCTGACCGTGCCTTGCCTTGCGTTACCCTTTCCTTGGCTGGCCGTGCATTGCCTAGCCGTGCGTTGCCGTCCCTTAGCATTGTTTCCCCTTGCCGAGCCGTTCCTTCTGTTACCCTTGCCTTCCCTTGCTTTCCCTTGCTTTCCTTGCCTTCCGTTACTCTTTGCTTGCCTTCCGGGTATTGCCTAGCCATGCGTTGTCGTGCCTTGGCCTTGCCTCGTCTGACCCTGCCTTCCCTTGCCTTACCCTTTCCTTGCCTTGCCGTGCATTGCCTAGCCCTGCGTTGTCGTGCATTAGCCTTGCCTTGCCTCACCGTACCTTGCTTTGCGTTACCCTTTCCTTGCCTTGCCGTGCATTGCCTAGCCGTGCGTTGTCGTGCCTTAGCCTTGTTTCCCCTTGCCGTGCGTTTCCTTCCGTTACCCTTGCCTTGCCTTGCTTTCCCTTGCCTTCTTTGCCTTCCGTTCCTCTTTGCTTGCCTTCCGTGCATTGCCTAGCCTTGCGTTGTCGTGCCTTAGCCTTGCCTCGTCTAACCGTGCCTTCCCTTGCGTTACCCTTTCCTTGCCTTGCCGTGCATTGCCTAGCCCAGCGTTGTCGTGCATTAGCCTTGCCTTGCCTCACCGTGCCTTGCCTTGCGTTACCCTTTCATTGCCTTGCCGTTCATTGCCTAGCCGTGCGTTGTCGTGCGCCTTGTTTCCCCCTTTGCCTTTCCTTCCGTTACCCTTGCCTTCCCTTGCTTTCCCTGGCCTTCCTTGCCTTCCGTTACTCTTTGCTTGCCTTCCGTGCATTGCGTAGCCTTGCGTTGTCGTGCTTTAGCCTTTTTTCACCTTGCCATAGCCTTGCTTGCGTTGCCTTGCTTTGCCTTGCATTCCTTGCTTTCCGTTACTCTTTGCTTGCCTTCCGTGCATTGTCTAGCCTTGCGTTGTCATTCCTTAGCCTTGCCTCGCCTGACCGTGCTTTGCCTTGCGTTACCCTTTCCTTGCCTTGCCGTGCATTGCCTAGCCGTGCGTTGTCGTGCATTAGCCTTGCCTTGCCTCACCGTGCCTTGCCTTGCGTTACCCTTTCCTTGCCTTGCCGTTCATTGCCTAGCCTTGCGTTGTCGTGCCTTAGACTTGTTTCCCCTTGCCGTGCCTTTCCTTCCGTTACCCTTGCCTTCCCTTGCTTTCCCTGGCCTTCCTTGCCTTCCGTTACTCTTTGCTTGCCTTCCGTGCATTGCGTAGCCTTGCGTTGTCGTGCTTTAGCCTTTTTTCACCTTGCCATAGCCTTGCTTGCGTTGCCTTGCTTTGCCTTGCATTCCTTGCCTTCCGTTACTCTTTGCTTGCCTTCCGTGCATTGTCTAGCCTTGCGTTGTCGTTCCTTAGCCTTGCCTCGCCTGACCGTGCCTTGCGTTGCGTTACCATTTCCTTGCCTTGCCGTGCATTGCCTAGCCGTGCGTTGTCGTGCATTAGCCTTGCCTTGCCTCACCGTGCCTTGCCTTGCGTTACCCTTTCCTTGCCTTGCCGTGCATTGCCTAGCCGTGCGTTGTCGTGCCTTAGCCTTGTTTCACCTTGCTATAGCCTTGCTTGCGTTGCCTTGCTTTGCCTTGCCTTCCTTGCCTTCCGTTACTCTTTGCTTGCCTTCCGTGCATTGCCTAGCCGTGCGTTGTCGTGCCTTAGCCTTGTTTCACCTTGCTATAGACTTGTTTGCGTTGCCTTGCTTTGCCTTGCCTTCCTTGCCTTCCGTTACTCTTTGCTTGCCTTCCGTGCATTGCCTAGCCTTGCGTTGTCGTGCCTTAGCTTTGCCTCGCCTGAAAGTGCCTTGCCATGCGTTAGCCTTTCCTTGCCTTGCCGTGCATTGCCCAGCCGTGCGTTGTCGTGCATTAGCCTTGCCTTGCCTCACCGTGCCTTGCCTTGCGTTACCCTTTCCTTGCCTTGCCGTGCATTGCCTAGCCGTGCGTTGTCGTGTCTTAGCCTTGTTTCCTCTTGCCGTGCCGTGCCTTTTGTTACACTTGCCTCGCCTGGATTTGCCTTGCCTTCCTTTCCTTCCGTTTCTCTTTCCTTGCCTTACCGTGCACTGTATAGCGTTGCGTTGTCGTGCATTAGCCTTGCCTCACCTGACCGTGCCTTGCCTTGCGTTACCCTTTCCTTGGCTGGCCGTGCATTGCCTAGCCGTGCGTTGCCGTCCCTTAGCCTTGTTTCCCCTTGCCGAGCCGTTCCTTCTGTTACCCTTGCCTTGCCTTGCTTTCCCTTGCCTTCCTTGCCTTCCGTTACACTTTGCTTGCCTTCCGGGCATTGCCTAGCCTTGCGTTGTCGTGCCTTAGCCTTGCCTCGTCTGACCGTGCCTTCCCTTGCGTTACCCTTTCTTTGCCTTGCCGTGCATTGCCTAGCCCTGCGTTGTCGTGCATTAGCCTTGCCTTGCCTCACCGTGCCTTGCCTTGCGTTACCCTTTCCTTGCCTTGCCGTTCATTGCCTAGCCGTGCGTTGTCGTGCCTTAGCCTTGTTTCCCCTTGCCGTGCCTTTCCTTCCGTTACCCTTGCCTTCCCTTGCTTTCCCTGGCCTTCCTTGCCTTCCATTACTCTTTGCTTGCCTTCCGTGCATTGCGTAGCCTTGCGTTGTCGTGCTTTAGCCTTTTTTCACCTTGCCATAGCCTTGCTTGCGTTGCCTTGCTTTGCCTTGCATTCCTTGCCTCCGTTACTCTTTGCTTGCCTTCCGTGCATTGTCTAGCCTTGCGTTGTCATTCCTTAGCCTTGCCTCGCCTGACCGTGCCTTGCCTTGCGTTACCCTTTCCTTGCCTTGCCGTGCATTGCCTAGCCGTGCGTTGTCGTGCATTAGCCTTGCCTTGCCTCACCGTGCCTTGCCTTGCGTTACCCTTTCCATGCCTTCCCATTCATTGCCTAGCCGTGCGTTGTCGTGCCTTAGCCTTGTTTGCCCTTGCCGTGCCTTTCCTTCCGTTACCCTTGCCTTGCCTTGCTTTCCCTTGCATTCCTTGCCTTCCGTTCTTTTTTGCTTGCCTTCCGTGCATTGCCTAGCCTTGCGTTGTCCTGCCTTAGCCTTGCCTCGTCTGACCGTGCCTTCCCTTGCGTTACCCTTTCCTTGCCTTGCCGTTCACTGCCTAGCCCTGCGTTGTCGGGCATTAGCCTTGCCTTGCCTCACCGTGCCTTGCCTTGCGTTACCCTTTCCTTGCCTTGCCGTTCATTGCCTAGCCGTGCGTTGTCGTGCCTTAGCCTTGTTTCCCCTTGCCGTGCGTTTCCTTCCGTTACCCTTGCCTTGCCTTGCTTTCCCTTGACTTCCTTGCTTTCCGTTACTCTTTCTTGCCTTCCGTGCATTGCCTAGCCTTGCGTTGTCGTGCCTTAGCCTTGCCTCGCCTGACCGTGCCTTGCCTTGCGTTAGCCTTTCCTTGCCTTGCCGGGCATTGCCCAGCCGTGCGTTGTCGTGCATTAGCCTTGCCTTGCCTCACCGTGCCTTGCCTTGCGTTACCCTTTCCTTGCCTTGCCGTGCATTGCCTAGCCGTGCGTTGTCGTGCCTTAGCCTTGTTTCCCCTTGCCGTGCCGTGCCTTTTGTTACACTTGCCTTGCCTGGATTTGCCTTGCCTTCCTTTCCTTCCGTTTCTCTTTCCTTGCCTTACCGTGCACTGTCTAGCCTTGCGTTGTTGTGCATTAGCCTTGCCTCACCTGACCATGCCTTGCCTTGCGTTACCCTTTCCTTGGCTGGCCGTGCATTGCCAAGCCGTGCGTTGCCGTCCCTTAGCCTTGTTTCCCCTTGCCGAGCCGTTCCTTCTGTTACCCTTGCCTTGCCTTGCTTTCCCTTGCTTTCCTTGCCTTCCGTTACTCTTTGCTTGCCTTCCGGGCATTGCCTAGCCATGCGTTGTCGTGCCTTGGCCTTGCCTCGTCTGACCGTGCCTTCCCTTGCGTTACCCTTTCCTTGGCTTGCCGTGCATTGCCTAGCCGTGCGTTGTCGTGCATTAGCCTTGCCTTGCCTCACCGTGCCTTGCCTTGCGTTACCCTTTCCTTGCCTTGCCGTTCATTGCCTAGCCGTGCGTTGTCGTGCCTTAGCTTTGTTTCCCCTTGCCGTGCCTTTCCTTCCGTTACCCTTGCCTTCCCTTGATTTCCCTGGCCTTCCTTGCCTTCCGTTACTCTTTGCTTGCCTTCCGTGCATTGCGTAGCCTTGCGTTGTCGTGCTTTAGGCTTTTTTCTCCTTGCCATAGCCTTGCTTGCGTTGCCTTGCTTTGCCTTGCATTCCTTGCCTTCCGTTACTCTTTGCTTGCCTTCCGTGCATTGTCTAGCCTTGCGTTGTCATTCCTTAGCCTTGCCTCGCCTGACCGTGCTTTGCCTTGCGTTACCCTTTCCTTGCCTTGCCGTGCATTGCCTAGCCGTGCGTTGTCGTGCATTAGCCTTGCCTTGCCTCACCGTGCCTTGCCTTGCGTTACCCTTTCCTTGCCTTGCCGTTCATTGCCTAGCCTTGCGTTGTCGTGCCTTAGACTTGTTTCCCCTTGCCGTGCCTTTCCTTCCGTTACCCTTGACTTCCCATGCTTTCCCTGGTCTTTCTTGCCTTCCGTTACTCGTTGCTTGCCTTCCGTGCATTGCGTAGCCTTGCGTTGTCGTGCTTTAGCCTTTTTTCACCTTGCCATAGCCTTGCTTGCGTTGCCTTGCTTTGCCTTGCATTCCTTGCCTTCCGTTACTCTTTGCTTGCCTTCCGTGCATTGTCTAGCCTTGCGTTGTCGTTCCTTAGCCTTGCCTCGCCTGACCGTGCCTTGCGTTGCGTTACCATTTCCTTTCCTTGCCGTGCATTGCCTAGCCGTGCGTTGTCGTGCATTAGCCTTGGCTTGCCTCACCGTGCCTTGCCTTGCGTTACCCTTTCCTTGCCTTGGCGTGCATTGCCTAGCCGTGCGTTGTCGTGCCTTAGCCTTGTTTCACCTTGCTATAGCCTTGCTTGCGTTGCCTTGCTTTGCCTTGCCTTCCTTGCCTTCCGTTACTCTTTGCTTGCCTTCCGTGCATTGCTTAGCCTTGATTTGTCGTGCCTTAGCCTTTTTTCACCTTGCCATAGCCTTGCTTGCGTTGCCTTGATTTCCCTTGCATTCCTTGCCTTCCGTTACTCTTTGCTTGCCTTCCTTGCATTGCCTAGCCTTGTATTGTCGTGCATTAGCCTTGTCTTGCCTCACCGTGACTTGCCTTCCGTTACCCTTTCCTTTCCTGGCCGTGCATTACCTAGCCGTGCGTTGCCGTCCCTTCGCCTTGTTTCCCCTTGCCGTGCCGTGCCTTTTGTTACACTTGCCTTGCCTTGCTTTCCCTTGCCTTCCTTGCTTTCCGTTACTCTTTGCTTGCCTTCCGTGCATTGCCTAGCCTTGCGTTGTCGTGCCTTAGCCTTACCTCGCCTGAGCGTGCCTTGCCTTGCGTTAGCCTTTCCTTGCCTTGCCGTGCATTGCCCAGCCGTGCGTTGTCGTGCATTAGCCTTGCCTTGCCTCACCGTGCCTTGCCTTGCGTTACCCTTTCCTTGCCTTGCCGTGCATTGCCTAGCCGTGCGTTGTCGTGCCTTAGCCTTGTTTCCCCTTGCCGTGCCGTGCTTTTTGTTACACTTGCCTCGCCTGGATTTGCCTTGCCTTCCTTTCCTTCCGTTTCTCTTTCCTTGCCTTACCGTGCACTGTTTAGCCTTGCGTTGTCGTGCATTAGCCTTGCCTCACCTCACCGTGCCTTGCCTTCCGTTACCCTTTCCTTGGCTGGCCGTGCATTGCCTAGCCGTGCGTTGCCGTCCCTTAGCCTTGTTTCCCCTTGCCGAGCCGTTCCTTCTGTTACCCTTGCCTTCCCTTGCTTTCCCTTGCCTTCCTTGCCTTCCGTTACTCTTTGCTTGCCTTCCGGACATTGCCTAGCCATGCGTTGTCGTGCCTTAGCCTTGGATCGTCTGACCGTGCCTTCCCTTGCGTTACCCTTTCCTTGCCTTGCCGTGCATTGCCTAGCCGTGTGTTGTCGTGCATTAGCCTTGCCTTGCCGTGCCTTGCCTTGCGTTACCCTTTCCTTGCCTTGCCGTGCTTTGCCTAGCCGTGCGTTGTCGTGCCTTAGCCTTGTTTCCCCTTCCCGTGCGTTTCCTTACGTTACCTTTGCCTTGCCTTGCTTTCCCTTGCCTTCTTTGCCTTCCGTTCCTCTTTGCTTGCCTTCCGTGCATTGCCTAGCCTTGCGTTGTCGTGCCTTAGCCTTGCCTCGTCTGACCGTGCCTTCCCTTGCGTTACCCTTTCCTTGCCTTGCCGTGCATTGCCTAGCCGTGCGTTGTCGTGCCTTAGCCTTGTTTCCCCTTGCCGTGCCTTTCCTTCCGTTACCCTTGCCTTCCCTTGCTTTCCCTGGCCTTCCTTGCCTTCCGTTACTCTTTGCTTGCCTTCCGTGCATTGCGTAGCCTTGCGTTGTCGTGCTTTAGCCTTTTTTCACCTTGCCATAGCCTTGCTTGCGTTGCCTTGCTTTGCCTTGCATTCCTTGCCTTCCGTTACTCTTTGGTTGCCTTCCGTGCATTGTCTAGCCTTGCGTTGTCATTCCTTAGCCTTGCCTCGCCTGACCGTGCTTTGCCTTGCGTTACCCTTTCCTTGCCTTGCCGTGCATTTCCTAGCCGTGCGTTGTCGTGCATTAGCCTTGCCTTGCCTCACCGTGCCTTGCCTTGCGTTACCCTTTCCTTGCCTTGCCGTTCATTGCCTAGCCTTGCGTTGTCGTGCCTTAGACTTGTTTCCCCTTGCCGTGCCTTTGCTTCCGTTACCCTTGCCTTCCCTTGCTTTCCCTGGCGTTCCTTGCCTTCCGTTACTCTTTGCTTGCCTTCCGTGCATTGCGTAGCCTTGCGTTGTCGTACTTTAGCCTTTTTTCACCTTGCCATAGCCTTGCTTGCGTTGCCTTGCTTTGCCTTGCATTCCTTGCCTTCCGTTACTCTTTGCTTGCCTTCCGTGCATTGTCTAGCCTTGCGTTGTCGTTCCTTAGCCTTGCCTCGCCTGACCGTGCCTTGCGTTGCGTTACCATTTCCTTGCCTTGCCGTGCATTGCCTAGCCGTGCGTTGTCGTGCATTAGCCTTGCCTTGCCTCACCGTGCCTTGCCTTGCGTTACCCTTTCCTTGCCTTGCCGTGCATTTCCTAGCCGTGCGTTGTCGTGCCTTAGCCTTGTTTCACCTTGCTATAGCCTTGCTTGCGTTGCCTTGCTAGGCCTTGCCTTCCTTGCCTTCCGTTACTCTTTGCTTGCCTTCCGTGCATTGCCTAGCCTTGCGTTGTCGTGCCTTAGGTTTGCCTCGCCTGACCGTGCCTTGCCTTGCGTTAGCCTTTCCTTGCCTTGCCGTGCATTGCCCAGCCGTGCGTTGTCGTGCATTAGCCTTGCCTTGCCTCACCGTGCCTTGCCTTGCGTTACCCTTTCCTTGCCTTGCCGTGCATCGCCTAGCCGTGCGTTGTCGTGTCTTAGCCTTGTTTCCTCTTGCCGTGCCGTGCCTTTTGTTACACTTGCCTCGCCTGGATTTGCCTTGCCTTCCTTTCCTTCCGTTTCTCTTTCCTTGCCTTACCGTACACTGTATAGCGTTGCGTTGTCGTGCATTAGCCTTGCCTCACCTGACCGTGCCTTGCCTTGCGTTACCCTTTCCTTGGCTGGCCGTGCATTGCCTAGCCGTGCGTTGCCGTCCCTTAGCCTTGTTTCCCCTTGCCGAGCCGTTCCTTCTGTTACCCTTGCCTTGCCTTGCTTTCCCTTGCCTTCCTTGCCTTCCGTTACACTTTGCTTGCCTTCCGTGCATTGCCTAGCCTTGCGTTGTCGTGCCTTAGCCTTGCCTCGTCTGACCGTGCCTTCCCTTGCGTTACCCTTTCTTTGCCTTGCCGTGCATTGCCTAGCCCTGCGTTGTCGTGCATTAGCCTTGCCTTGCCTCACCGTGCCTTGCCTTGCGTTACCCTTTCCTTGCCTTGCCGTTCATTGCCTAGCCGTGCGTTGTCGTGCCTTAGCCTTGTTTCCCCTTGCCGTGCCTTTCCTTCCGTTACCCTTGCCTTCCCTTGCTTTCCCTGGCCTTCCTTGCCTTCCATTACTCTTTGCTTGCCTTCCGTGCATTGCGTAGCCTTGCGTTGTCGTGCTTTAGCCTTTTTTCACCTTGCCATAGCCTTGCTTGCGTTGCCTTGCTTTGCCTTGCATTCCTTGCCTCCGTTACTCTTTGCTTGCCTTCCGTGCATTGTCTAGCCTTGCGTTGTCATTCCTTAGCCTTGCCTCGCCTGACCGTGCCTTGCCTTGCGTTACCCTTTCCTTGCCTTGCCGTGCATTGCCTAGCCGTGCGTTGTCGTGCATTAGCCTTGCCTTGCCTCACCGTGCCTTGCCTTGCGTTACCCTTTCCATGCCTTCCCATTCATTGCCTAGCCGTGCGTTGCCGTGCCTTAGCCTTGTTTGCCCTTGCCGTGCCTTTCCTTCCGTTACCCTTGCCTTGCCTTGCTTTCCCTTGCATTCCTTGCCTTCCGTTCCTCTTTGCTTGCCTTCCGTGCATTGCCTAGCCTTGCGTTGTCCTGCCTTAGCCTTGCCTCGTCTGACCGTGCCTTCCCTTGCGTTACCCTTTCCTTGCCTTGCCGTTCACTGCCTAGCCCTGCGTTGTCGTGCATTAGCCTTGCCTTGCCTCACCGTGCCTTGCCTTGCGTTACCCTTTCCTTGCCTTGCCGTTCATTGCCTAGCCGTGCGTTGTCGTGCCTTAGCCTTGTTTCCCCTTGCCGTGCGTTTCCTTCCGTTACCCTTGCCTTGCCTTGCTTTCCCTTGCCTTCCTTGCTTTCCGTTACTCTTTTCTTGCCTTCCGTGCATTGCCTAGCCTTGCGTTGTCGTGCCTTAGCCTTGCCTCGCCTGACCGTGCCTTGCCTTGCGTTAGCCTTTCCTTGCCTTGCCGGGCATTGCCCAGCCGTGCGTTGTCGTGCATTAGCCTTGCCTTGCCTCACCGTGCCTTGCCTTGCGTTACCCTTTCCTTGCCTTGCCGTGCATTGCCTAGCCGTGCGTTGTCGTGCCTTAGCCTTGTTTCCCCTTGCCGTGCCGTGCCTTTTGTTACACTTGCCTTGCCTGGATTTGCCTTGCCTTCCTTTCCTTCCGTTTCTCTTTCCTTGCCTTACCGTGCACTGTCTAGCCTTGCGTTGTTGTGCATTAGCCTTGCCTCACCTGACCGTGCCTTGCCTTGCGTTACCCTTTCCTTGGCTGGCCGTGCATTGCCTAGCCGTGAGTTGCCGTCCCTTAGCCTTGTTTCCCCTTGCCGAGCCGTTCCTTCTGTTACCCTTGCCTTGCCTTGCTTTCCCTTGCTTTCCTTGCCTTCCGTTACTCTTTGCTTGCCTTCCGGGCATTGCCTAGCCATGCGTTGTCGTGCCTTGGGCTTGCCTCGTCTGACCGTGCCTTCCCTTGCCTTACCCTTTCCTTGCCTTGCCGTGCATTGCCTAGCCGAGCGTTGTCGTGCATTAGCCTTGCCTTGCCTCACCGTGCCTTGCCTTGCGTTACCCTTTCCTTGCCTTGCCGTGCATTGCCTAGCCGTGCGTTGTCGTGCCTTAGCCTTGTTTCCCCTTGCCGTGAGTTTCCTTCCGTTACCCTTGCCTTGCCTTGCTTTCCTTTGCCTTCTTTGCCTTCCGTTCCTCTTTGCTTGCCTTCCGTGCATTGCCTAGCCTTGCGTTGTCGTGCCTTAGCCTTGCCTCGTCTGACCGTGCCTTCCCTTGCGTTACCCTTTCCTTGCCTTGCCGTGCATTGCCTAGTCCTGCGTTGTCGTGCATTAGCCTTGCCTTGCCTCACCGTGCCTTGCCTTGCGTTACCCTTTCCTTGCCTTGCCGTTCATTGCCTAGCCGTGCGTTGTCGTGCCTTAGCCTTGTTTCCCCTTGCCGTGCCTTTCCTTCCGTTACCCTTGCCTTCCCTTGCTTTCCCTGGCCTTCCTTGCCTTCCGTTACTCTTTGCTTGCCTTCCGTGCATTGCGTAGCCTTGCGTTGTCGTGCTTTAGGCTTTTTTCTCCTTGCCATAGCCTTGCTTGCGTTGCCTTGCTTTGCCTTGCATTCCTTGCCTTCCGTTACTCTTTGCTTGCCTTCCGTGCATTGTCTAGCCTTGCGTTGTCATTCCTTAGCCTTGCCTCGCCTGACCGTGCTTTGCCTTGCGTTACCCTTTCCTTGCCTTGCCGTGCATTGCCTAGCCGTGCGTTGTCGTGCATTAGCCTTGCCTTGCCTCACCGTGCCTTGCCTTGCGTTACCCTTTCCTTGCCTTGCCGTTCATTGCCTAGCCTTGCGTTGTCGTGCCTTAGACTTGTTTCCCCTTGCCGTGCCTTTCCTTCCGTTACCCTTGACTTCCCTTGCTTTCCCTGGTCTTCCTTGCCTTCCGTTACTCTTTGCTTGCCTTCCGTGCATTGCGTAGCCTTGCGTTGTCGTGCTTTAGCCTTTTTTCACCTTGCCATAGCCTTGCTTGCGTTGCCTTGCTTTGCCTTGCATTCCTTGCCTTCCGTTACTCTTTGCTTGCCTTCCGTGCATTGCCTAGCCTTGCGTTGTCCTGCCTTAGCCTTGCCTCGTCTGACCGTGCCTTCCCTTGCGTTACCCTTTCTTTGCCTTGCCGTGCATTGCCTAGCCCTGCGTTGTCGTGCATTAGCCTTGCCTTGCCTCACCGTGCCTTGCCTTGCGTTACCCTTTCCTTGCCTTGCCGTTCATTGCCTAGCCGTGCGTTGTCGTGCCTTAGCCTTGTTTCCCCTTGCGGTGCCTTTCCTTCCGTTACCCTTGCCTTCCCTTGCTTTCCCTGGCCTTCCTTGCCTTCCATTACTCTTTGCTTGCCTTCCGTGCATTGCGTAGCCTTGCGTTGTCGTGCTTTAGCCTTTTTTCACCTTGCCATAGCCTTGCTTGCGTTGCCTTGCTTTGCCTTGCATTCCTTGCCTCCGTTACTCTTTGCTTGCCTTCCGTGCATTGTCTAGCCTTGCGTTGTCATTCCTTAGCCTTGCCTCGCCTGACCGTGCCTTGCCTTGCGTTACCCTTTCCTTGCCTTGCCGGGCATTGCCTAGCCGTGCGTTGTCGTGCATTAGCCTTGCCTTGCCTCACCGTGCCTTGCCTTGCGTTACCCTTTCCATGCCTTCCCATTCATTGCCTAGCCGTGCGTTGTCGTGCCTTAGCCTTGTTTGCCCTTGCCGTGCCTTTCCTTCCGTTACCCTTGCCTTGCCTTGCTTTCCCTTGCATTCCTTGCCTTCCGTTCCTCTTTGCTTGCCTTCCGTGCATTGCCTAGCCTTGCGTTGTCCTGCCTTAGCCTTGCCTCGTCTGACCGTGCCTTCCCTTGCGTTACCCTTTCCTTGCCTTGCCGTTCACTGCCTAGCCCTGCGTTGTCGGGCATTAGCCTTGCCTTGCCTCACCGTGCCTTGCCTTGCGTTACCCTTTCCTTGCCTTGCCGTTCATTGCCTAGCCGTGCGTTGTCGTGCCTTAGCCTTGTTTCCCCTTGCCGTGCGTTTCCTTCCGTTACCCTTGCCTTGCCTTGCTTTCCCTTGCCTTCCTTGCTTTCCGTTACTCTTTTCTTCCCTTCCGTGCATTGCCTAGCCTTGCGTTGTCGTGCCTTAGCCTTGCCTCGCCTGACCGTGCCTTGCCTTGCGTTAGCCTTTCCTTGCCTTGCCGGGCATTGCCCAGCCGTGCGTTGTCGTGCATTAGCCTTGCCTTGCCTCACCGTGCCTTGCCTTGCGTTACCCTTTCCTTGCCTTGCCGTTCATTGCCTAGCCGTGCGTTGTCGTGCCTTAGCCTTGTTTCCCCTTGCCGTGCCTTTCCTTCCGTTACCCTTGCCTTCCCTTGCTTTCCCTGGCCTTCCTTGCCTTCCGTTACTCTTTGCTTGCCTTCCGTGCATTGCGTAGCCTTGCGTTGTCGTGCTTTAGCCTTTTTTCACCTTGCCATAGCCTTGCTTGCGTTGCCTTGCTTTGCCTTGCATTCCTTGCCTTCCGTTACTCTTTGCTTGCCTTCCGTGCATTGCCTAGCCTTGCGTTGTCCTGCCTTAGCCTTGCCTCGTCTGACCGTGCCTTCCCTTGCGTTACCCTTTCTTTGCCTTGCCGTGCATTGCCTAGCCCTGCGTTGTCGTGCATTAGCCTTGCCTTGCCTCACCGTGCCTTGCCTTGCGTTACCCTTTCCTTGCCTTGCCGTTCATTGCCTAGCCGTGCGTTGTCGTGCCTTAGCCTTGTTTCCCCTTGCCGTGCCTTTCCTTCCGTTACCCTTGCCTTCCCTTGCTTTCCCTGGCCTTCCTTGCCTTCCATTACTCTTTGCTTGCCTTCCGTGCATTGCGTAGCCTTGCGTTGTCGTGCTTTAGCCTTTTTTCACCTTGCCATAGCCTTGCTTGCGTTGCCTTGCTTTGCCTTGCATTCCTTGCCTCCGTTACTCTTTGCTTGCCTTCCGTGCATTGTCTAGCCTTGCGTTGTCATTCCTTAGCCTTGCCTCGCCTGACCGTGCCTTCCCTTGCGTTACCCTTTCCTTGCCTTGCCGTGCATTGCCTAGCCGTGCGTTGTCGTACATTAGCCTTGCCTTGCCTGACCGTGCCTTGCCTTGCGTTACCCTTTCCTTGCCTTGCCGTGCATTGCCTAGCCGTGCGTTGTCGTGCCTTAGCCTTGTTTCACCTTGCTATAGCCTTGCTTGCGTTGCCTTGCTTTGCCTTGCCTTCCTTGCATTCCGTTACTCTTTGCTTGCCTTCCGTGCATTGCCTAGCCTTGCGTTGTCGTGCCTTAGCCTTTTTTCACCTTGCCATAGCCTGGCTTGAGTTACCTTGCTTTGCCTTGCATTCCTTGCCTTCCGTTACTCTTTGCTTGCCTTCCGTGCATTGCCTAGCCTTGTATTGTCGTGCATTAGCCTTGCCTTGCCTCACCGTGCCTTGCCTTGCGTTAGCCTTTCCTTGCCTTGCCGTGCATTGCCTAGGCGTGCGTTGTCGTGCCTTAGCCTTGTTTCCCCTTGCCGTGCCGTGCCTTTTGTTACACTTGCCTTGCCTGGATTTGCCTTGCCTTCCTTTCCTTCCGTTTCTCTTTCCTTGCCTTACCGTGCACTGTCTAGCCTTGCGTTGTCGTGCATTAGCCTTGCCTCACCTGACCGTGCCTTGCCTTGAGTTACCCTTTCCTTGGCTGGCCGTGCATTGCCTAGCCGTGCGTTGCCGTCCCTTAGCCTTGTTTCCCCTTGCCGAGCCGTTCCTTCTGTTACCCTTGCCTTCCCTTGCTTTCCCTTGCCTTCCTTGCCTTCCGTTACTCTTTGCTTGCCTTCCGGGCATTGCCTAGCCATGCGTTGTCGTGCCTTAGCCTTGCCTCGTCTGACCGTGCCTTCCCTTGCGTTACCCTTTCCTTGCCTTGCCGTGCATTGCCTAGCCGTGTGTTGTCGTGCATTAGCCTTGCCTTGCCGTGCCTTGCCTTGCGTTACCCTTTCCTTGCCTTGCCGTGCTTTGCCTAGCCGTGCGTTGTCGTGCCTTAGCCTTGTTTCCCCTTGCCGTGCGTTTCCTTACGTTACCTTTGCCTTGCCTTGCTTTCCCTTGCCTTCTTTGCCTTCCGTTCCTCTTTGCTTGCCTTCCGTGCATTGCCTAGCCTTGCGTTGTCGTGCCTTAGCCTTGCCTCGTCTGACCGTGCCTTCCCTTGCGTTACCCTTTCCTTGCCTTGCCGTGCATTGCCTAGCCCTGCGTTGTCGTGCATTAGCCTTGCCTTGACTCACCGTGCCTTGCCTTGCGTTACCCTTTCATTGCCTTGCCGTTCATTGCCTAGCCGTGCGTTGTCGTGCCTTAGCCTTGTTTCCCCTTGCCGTGCCTTTCCTTCCGTTACCCTTGCCTTCCCTTGCTTTCCCTGGCCTTCCTTGCCTTCCGTTACTCTTTGCTTGCCTTCCGTGCATTGCGTAGCCTTGCGTTGTCGTGCTTTAGCCTTTTTTCACCTTGCCATAGCCTTGCTTGCGTTGCCTTGCTTTGCCTTGCATTCCTTGCCTTCCGTTACTCTTTGCTTGCCTTCCGTGCATTGTCTAGCCTTGCGTTGTCATTCCTTAGCCTTGCCTCGCCTGACCGTGCTTTGCCTTGCGTTACCCTTTCCTTGCCTTGCCGTGCATTGCCTAGCCGTGCGTTGTCGTGCATTAGCCTTGCCTTGCCTCACCGTGCCTTGCCTTGCGTTACCATTTCCTTGCCTTGCCGTTCATTGCCTAGCCTTGCGTTGTCGTGCCTTAGACTTGTTTCCCCTTGACGTGCCTTTGCTTCCGTTACCCTTGCCTTCCCTTGCTTTCCCTGGCCTTCCTTGCCTTCCGTTACTCTTTGCTTGCCTTCCGTGCATTGCGTAGCCTTGCGTTGTCGTGCTTTAGGCTTTTTTCTCCTTGCCATAGCCTTGCTTGCGTTGCCTTGCTTTGCCTGGCATTCCTTGCCTTCCGTTACTCTTTGCTTGCCTTCCGTGCATTGTCTAGCCTTGCGTTGTCGTTCCTTAGCCTTGCCTCGCCTGACCGTGCCTTGCGTTGCGTTACCATTTCCTTGCCTTGCCGTGCATTGCCTAGCCGTGCGTTGTCGTGCATTAGCCTTGCCTTGCCTCACCGTGCCTTGCCTTGCGTTACCCTTTCCTTGCCTTGCCGTGCATTGCCTAGCCGTGCGTTGTCGTGCCTTAGCCTTGTTTCACCTTGCTATAGCCTTGCTTGCGTTGCCTTGCTTTGCCTTGCCTTCCTTGCCTTCCGTTACTCTTTGCTTGCCTTCCGTGCATTGCCTAGCCGTGCGTTGTCGTGCCTTAGCCTTGTTTCACCTTGCTATAGCCTTGCTTGCGTTGCCTTGCTTTGCCTTGCCTTCCTTGCCTTCCGTTACTCTTTGCTTGCCTTCCGTGCATTGCCTAGCCTTGCGTTGTCGTGCCTTAGCTTTGCCTCGCCTGACCGTGCCTTGCCTTGCGTTACCCTTTCCTTGCCTTGCCGTGCATTGCCTAGCCGTGCGTTGTCGTGTCTTAGCCTTGTTTCCTCTTGCCGTGCCGTGCCTTTTGTTACACTTGCCTCGCCTGGATTTGCCTTGCCTTCCTTTCCTTCCGTTTCTCTTTCCTTGCCTTACCGTGCACTGTATAGCGTTGCGTTGTCGTGCATTAGCCTTGCCTCACCTGACCGTGCCTTGCCTGCGTTACCCTTTCCTTGGCTGGCCGTGCATTGCCTAGCCGTGCGTTGCCGTCCCTTAGCCTTGTTTCCCCTTGCCGAGCCGTTCCTTCTGTTACCCTTGCCTTGCCTTGCTTTCCCTTGCCTTCCTTGCCTTCCGTTACACTTTGTTTGCCTTCCGGGCATTGCCTAGCCTTGCGTTGTCGTGCCTTAGCCTTGCCTCGTCTGACCGTGCCTTCCCTTGCGTTACCCTTTCTTTGCCTTGCCGTGCATTGCCTAGCCCTGCGTTGTCGTGCATTAGCCTTGCCTTGCCTCACCGTGCCTTGCCTTGCGTTACCCTTTCCTTGCCTTGCCGTTCATTGCCTAGCCGTGCGTTGTCGTGCCTTAGCCTTGTTTCCCCTTGCCGTGCCTTTCCTTCCGTTACCCTTGCCTTCCCTTGCTTTCCCTGGCCTTCCTTGCCTTCCATTACTCTTTGCTTGCCTTCCGTGCATTGCGTAGCCTTGCGTTGTCGTGCTTTAGCCTTTTTTCACCTTGCCATAGCCTTGCTTGCGTTGCCTTGCTTTGCCTTGCATTCCTTGCCTCCGTTACTCTTTGCTTGCCTTCCGTGCATTGTCTAGCCTTGCGTTGTCATTCCTTAGCCTTGCCTCGCCTGACCGTGCCTTGCCTTGCGTTACCCTTTCCTTGTCTTGCCGTGCATTGCCTAGCCGTGCGTTGTCGTGCATTAGCCTTGCCTTGCCTCACCGTGCCTTGCCTTGCGTTACCCTTTCCATGCCTTCCCATTCATTGCCTAGCCGTGCGTTGTCGTGCCTTAGCCTTGTTTGCCCTTGCCGTGCCTTTCCTTCCGTTACCCTTGCCTTGCCTTGCTTTCCCTTGCATTCCTTGCCTTCCGTTCCTCTTTGCTTGCCTTCCGTGCATTGCCTAGCCTTGCGTTGTCCTGCCTTAGCCTTGCCTCGTCTGACCGTGCCTTCCCTTGCGTTACCCTTTCCTTGCCTTGCCGTTCACTGCCTAGCCCTGCGTTGTCGGGCATTAGCCTTGCCTTGCCTCACCGTGCCTTGCCTTGCGTTACCCTTTCCTTGCCTTGCCGTTCATTGCCTAGCCGTGCGTTGTCGTGCCTTAGCCTTGTTTCCCCTTGCCGTGCGTTTCCTTCCGTTACCCTTGCCTTGCCTTGCTTTCCCTTGCCTTCCTTGCTTTCCGTTACTCTTTTCTTGCCTTCCGTGCATTGCCTAGCCTTGCGTTGTCGTGCCTTAGCCTTGCCTCGCCTGACCGTGCCTTGCCTTGCGTTAGCCTTTCCTTGCCTTGCCGGGCATTGCCCAGCCGTGCGTTGTCGTGCATTAGCCTTGCCTTGCCTCACCGTGCCTTGCCTTGCGTTACCCTTTCCTTGCCTTGCCGTGCATTGCCTAGCCGTGCGTTGTCGTGCCTTAGCCTTGTTTCCCCTTGCCGTGCCGTGCCTTTTGTTACACTTGCCTTGCCTGGATTTGCCTTGCCTTCCTTTCCTTCCGTTTCTCTTTCCTTGCCTTACCGTGCACTGTCTAGCCTTGCGTTGTTGTGCATTAGCCTTGCCTCACCTGACCGTGCCTTGCCTTGCGTTACCCTTTCCTTGGCTGGCCGTGCATTGCCTAGCCGTGAGTTGCCGTCCCTTAGCCTTGTTTCCCCTTGCCGAGCCGTTCCTTCTGTTACCCTTGCCTTGCCTTGCTTTCCCTTGCTTTCCTTGCCTTCCGTTACTCTTTGCTTGCCTTCCGGGCATTGCCTAGCCATGCGTTGTCGTGCCTTGGCCTTGCCTCGTCTGACCGTGCCTTCCCTTGCCTTACCCTTTCCTTGCCTTGCCGTGCATTGCCTAGCCGAGCGTTGTCGTGCATTAGCCTTGCCTTGCCTCACCGTGCCTTGCCTTGCGTTACCCTTTCCTTGCCTTGCCGTGCATTGCCTAGCCGTGCGTTGTCGTGCCTTAGCCTTGTTTCCCCTTGCCGTGAGTTTCCTTCCGTTACCCTTGCCTTGCCTTGCTTTCCTTTGCCTTCTTTGCCTTCCGTTCCTCTTTGCTTGCCTTCCGTGCATTGCCTAGCCTTGCGTTGTCGTGCCTTAGCCTTGCCTCGTCTGACCGTGCCTTCCCTTGCGTTACCCTTTCCTTGCCTTGCCGTGCATTGCCTAGTCCTGCGTTGTCGTGCATTAGCCTTGCCTTGCCTCACCGTGCCTTGCCTTGCGTTACCCTTTCCTTGCCTTGCCGTTCATTGCCTAGCCGTGCGTTGTCGTGCCTTAGCCTTGTTTCCCCTTGCCGTGCCTTTCCTTCCGTTACCCTTGCCTTCCCTTGCTTTCCCTGGCCTTCCTTGCCTTCCGTTACTCTTTGCTTGCCTTCCGTGCATTGCGTAGCCTTGCGTTGTCGTGCTTTAGGCTTTTTTCTCCTTGCCATAGCCTTGCTTGCGTTGCCTTGCTTTGCCTTGCATTCCTTGCCTTCCGTTACTCTTTGCTTGCCTTCCGTGCATTGTCTAGCCTTGCGTTGTCATTCCTTAGCCTTGCCTCGCCTGACCGTGCTTTGCCTTGCGTTACCCTTTCCTTGCCTTGCCGTGCATTGCCTAGCCGTGCGTTGTCGTGCATTAGCCTTGCCTTGCCTCACCGTGCCTTGCCTTGCGTTACCCTTTCCTTGCCTTGCCGTTCATTGCCTAGCCTTGCGTTGTCGTGCCTTAGACTTGTTTCCCCTTGCCGTGCCTTTCCTTCCGTTACCCTTGACTTCCCTTGCTTTCCCTGGTCTTCCTTGCCTTCCGTTACTCTTTGCTTGCCTTCCGTGCATTGCGTAGCCTTGCGTTGTCGTGCTTTAGCCTTTTTTCACCTTGCCATAGCCTTGCTTGCGTTGCCTTGCTTTGCCTTGCATTCCTTGCCTTCCGTTACTCTTTGCTTGCCTTCCGTGCATTGCCTAGCCTTGCGTTGTCCTGCCTTAGCCTTGCCTCGTCTGACCGTGCCTTCCCTTGCGTTACCCTTTCTTTGCCTTGCCGTGCATTGCCTAGCCCTGCGTTGTCGTGCATTAGCCTTGCCTTGCCTCACCGTGCCTTGCCTTGCGTTACCCTTTCCTTGCCTTGCCGTTCATTGCCTAGCCGTGCGTTGTCGTGCCTTAGCCTTGTTTCCCCTTGCGGTGCCTTTCCTTCCGTTACCCTTGCCTTCCCTTGCTTTCCCTGGCCTTCCTTGCCTTCCATTACTCTTTGCTTGCCTTCCGTGCATTGCGTAGCCTTGCGTTGTCGTGCTTTAGCCTTTTTTCACCTTGCCATAGCCTTGCTTGCGTTGCCTTGCTTTGCCTTGCATTCCTTGCCTCCGTTACTCTTTGCTTGCCTTCCGTGCATTGTCTAGCCTTGCGTTGTCATTCCTTAGCCTTGCCTCGCCTGACCGTGCCTTGCCTTGCGTTACCCTTTCCTTGCCTTGCCGGGCATTGCCTAGCCGTGCGTTGTCGTGCATTAGCCTTGCCTTGCCTCACCGTGCCTTGCCTTGCGTTACCCTTTCCATGCCTTCCCATTCATTGCCTAGCCGTGCGTTGTCGTGCCTTAGCCTTGTTTGCCCTTGCCGTGCCTTTCCTTCCGTTACCCTTGCCTTGCCTTGCTTTCCCTTGCATTCCTTGCCTTCCGTTCCTCTTTGCTTGCCTTCCGTGCATTGCCTAGCCTTGCGTTGTCC
This sequence comes from Macrotis lagotis, assembly GCF_037893015.1. Classification (NCBI taxonomy): domain Eukaryota; kingdom Metazoa; phylum Chordata; class Mammalia; order Peramelemorphia; family Peramelidae; genus Macrotis; species Macrotis lagotis. The sequence goes on along the minus strand of NW_027421936.1, from coordinate 6,611 downwards.
TGCCTTAGCCTTGCCTCGTCTGACCGTGCCTTCCCTTGCGTTACCCTTTCCTTGCCTTGCCGTTCACTGCCTAGCCCTGCGTTGTCGGGCATTAGCCTTGCCTTGCCTCACCGTGCCTTGCCTTGCGTTACCCTTTCCTTGCCTTGCCGTTCATTGCCTAGCCGTGCGTTGTCGTGCCTTAGCCTTGTTTCCCCTTGCCGTGCGTTTCCTTCCGTTACCCTTGCCTTGCCTTGCTTTCCCTTGCCTTCCTTGCTTTCCGTTACTCTTTTCTTCCCTTCCGTGCATTGCCTAGCCTTGCGTTGTCGTGCCTTAGCCTTGCCTCGCCTGACCGTGCCTTGCCTTGCGTTAGCCTTTCCTTGCCTTGCCGGGCATTGCCCAGCCGTGCGTTGTCGTGCATTAGCCTTGCCTTGCCTCACCGTGCCTTGCCTTGCGTTACCCTTTCCTTGCCTTGCCGTTCATTGCCTAGCCGTGCGTTGTCGTGCCTTAGCCTTGTTTCCCCTTGCCGTGCCTTTCCTTCCGTTACCCTTGCCTTCCCTTGCTTTCCCTGGCCTTCCTTGCCTTCCGTTACTCTTTGCTTGCCTTCCGTGCATTGCGTAGCCTTGCGTTGTCGTGCTTTAGCCTTTTTTCACCTTGCCATAGCCTTGCTTGCGTTGCCTTGCTTTGCCTTGCATTCCTTGCCTTCCGTTACTCTTTGCTTGCCTTCCGTGCATTGCCTAGCCTTGCGTTGTCCTGCCTTAGCCTTGCCTCGTCTGACCGTGCCTTCCCTTGCGTTACCCTTTCTTTGCCTTGCCGTGCATTGCCTAGCCCTGCGTTGTCGTGCATTAGCCTTGCCTTGCCTCACCGTGCCTTGCCTTGCGTTACCCTTTCCTTGCCTTGCCGTTCATTGCCTAGCCGTGCGTTGTCGTGCCTTAGCCTTGTTTCCCCTTGCCGTGCCTTTCCTTCCGTTACCCTTGCCTTCCCTTGCTTTCCCTGGCCTTCCTTGCCTTCCATTACTCTTTGCTTGCCTTCCGTGCATTGCGTAGCCTTGCGTTGTCGTGCTTTAGCCTTTTTTCACCTTGCCATAGCCTTGCTTGCGTTGCCTTGCTTTGCCTTGCATTCCTTGCCTCCGTTACTCTTTGCTTGCCTTCCGTGCATTGTCTAGCCTTGCGTTGTCATTCCTTAGCCTTGCCTCGCCTGACCGTGCCTTCCCTTGCGTTACCCTTTCCTTGCCTTGCCGTGCATTGCCTAGCCGTGCGTTGTCGTACATTAGCCTTGCCTTGCCTGACCGTGCCTTGCCTTGCGTTACCCTTTCCTTGCCTTGCCGTGCATTGCCTAGCCGTGCGTTGTCGTGCCTTAGCCTTGTTTCACCTTGCTATAGCCTTGCTTGCGTTGCCTTGCTTTGCCTTGCCTTCCTTGCATTCCGTTACTCTTTGCTTGCCTTCCGTGCATTGCCTAGCCTTGCGTTGTCGTGCCTTAGCCTTTTTTCACCTTGCCATAGCCTGGCTTGAGTTACCTTGCTTTGCCTTGCATTCCTTGCCTTCCGTTACTCTTTGCTTGCCTTCCGTGCATTGCCTAGCCTTGTATTGTCGTGCATTAGCCTTGCCTTGCCTCACCGTGCCTTGCCTTGCGTTAGCCTTTCCTTGCCTTGCCGTGCATTGCCTAGGCGTGCGTTGTCGTGCCTTAGCCTTGTTTCCCCTTGCCGTGCCGTGCCTTTTGTTACACTTGCCTTGCCTGGATTTGCCTTGCCTTCCTTTCCTTCCGTTTCTCTTTCCTTGCCTTACCGTGCACTGTCTAGCCTTGCGTTGTCGTGCATTAGCCTTGCCTCACCTGACCGTGCCTTGCCTTGAGTTACCCTTTCCTTGGCTGGCCGTGCATTGCCTAGCCGTGCGTTGCCGTCCCTTAGCCTTGTTTCCCCTTGCCGAGCCGTTCCTTCTGTTACCCTTGCCTTCCCTTGCTTTCCCTTGCCTTCCTTGCCTTCCGTTACTCTTTGCTTGCCTTCCGGGCATTGCCTAGCCATGCGTTGTCGTGCCTTAGCCTTGCCTCGTCTGACCGTGCCTTCCCTTGCGTTACCCTTTCCTTGCCTTGCCGTGCATTGCCTAGCCGTGTGTTGTCGTGCATTAGCCTTGCCTTGCCGTGCCTTGCCTTGCGTTACCCTTTCCTTGCCTTGCCGTGCTTTGCCTAGCCGTGCGTTGTCGTGCCTTAGCCTTGTTTCCCCTTGCCGTGCGTTTCCTTACGTTACCTTTGCCTTGCCTTGCTTTCCCTTGCCTTCTTTGCCTTCCGTTCCTCTTTGCTTGCCTTCCGTGCATTGCCTAGCCTTGCGTTGTCGTGCCTTAGCCTTGCCTCGTCTGACCGTGCCTTCCCTTGCGTTACCCTTTCCTTGCCTTGCCGTGCATTGCCTAGCCCTGCGTTGTCGTGCATTAGCCTTGCCTTGACTCACCGTGCCTTGCCTTGCGTTACCCTTTCATTGCCTTGCCGTTCATTGCCTAGCCGTGCGTTGTCGTGCCTTAGACTTGTTTCCCCTTGCCGTGCCTTTGCTTCCGTTACCCTTGCCTTCCCTTGCTTTCCCTTTGCTTGCCTTCCGGCCTTCCTTGCCTTCCGTTACTCTTTGCTTGCCTTCCGTGCATTGCGTAGCCTTGCGTTGTCGTGCTTTAGGCTTTTTTCTCCTTGCCATAGCCTTGCTTGCGTTGCCTTGCTTTGCCTTGCATTCCTTGCCTTCCGTTACTCTTTGCTTGCCTTCCGTGCATTGTCTAGCCTTGCGTTGTCGTTCCTTAGCCTTGCCTCGCCTGACCGTGCCTTGCGTTGCGTTACCATTTCCTTGCCTTGCCGTGCATTGCCTAGCCGTGCGTTGTCGTGCATTAGCCTTGCCTTGCCTCACCGTGCCTTGCCTTGCGTTACCCTTTCCTTGCCTTGCCGTGCATTGCCTAGCCGTGCGTTGTCGTGCCTTAGCCTTGTTTCACCTTGCTATAGCCTTGCTTGCGTTGCCTTGCTTTGCCTTGCCTTCCTTGCCTTCCGTTACTCTTTGCTTGCCTTCCGTGCATTGCCTAGCCGTGCGTTGTCGTGCCTTAGCCTTGTTTCACCTTGCTATAGCCTTGCTTGCGTTGCCTTGCTTTGCCTTGCCTTCCTTGCCTTCCGTTACTCTTTGCTTGCCTTCCGTGCATTGCCTAGCCTTGCGTTGTCGTGCCTTAGCTTTGCCTCGCCTGACCGTGCCTTGCCTTGCGTTACCCTTTCCTTGCCTTGCCGTGCATTGCCTAGCCGTGCGTTGTCGTGTCTTAGCCTTGTTTCCTCTTGCCGTGCCGTGCCTTTTGTTACACTTGCCTCGCCTGGATTTGCCTTGCCTTCCTTTCCTTCCGTTTCTCTTTCCTTGCCTTACCGTGCACTGTATAGCGTTGCGTTGTCGTGCATTAGCCTTGCCTCACCTGACCGTGCCTTGCCTGCGTTACCCTTTCCTTGGCTGGCCGTGCATTGCCTAGCCGTGCGTTGCCGTCCCTTAGCCTTGTTTCCCCTTGCCGAGCCGTTCCTTCTGTTACCCTTGCCTTGCCTTGCTTTCCCTTGCCTTCCTTGCCTTCCGTTACACTTTGTTTGCCTTCCGGGCATTGCCTAGCCTTGCGTTGTCGTGCCTTAGCCTTGCCTCGTCTGACCGTGCCTTCCCTTGCGTTACCCTTTCTTTGCCTTGCCGTGCATTGCCTAGCCCTGCGTTGTCGTGCATTAGCCTTGCCTTGCCTCACCGTGCCTTGCCTTGCGTTACCCTTTCCTTGCCTTGCCGTTCATTGCCTAGCCGTGCGTTGTCGTGCCTTAGCCTTGTTTCCCCTTGCCGTGCCTTTCCTTCCGTTACCCTTGCCTTCCCTTGCTTTCCCTGGCCTTCCTTGCCTTCCATTACTCTTTGCTTGCCTTCCGTGCATTGCGTAGCCTTGCGTTGTCGTGCTTTAGCCTTTTTTCACCTTGCCATAGCCTTGCTTGCGTTGCCTTGCTTTGCCTTGCATTCCTTGCCTCCGTTACTCTTTGCTTGCCTTCCGTGCATTGTCTAGCCTTGCGTTGTCATTCCTTAGCCTTGCCTCGCCTGACCGTGCCTTGCCTTGCGTTACCCTTTCCTTGCCTTGCCGTGCATTGCCTAGCCGTGCGTTGTCGTGCCTTAGCCTTGTTTCCCCTTGCCGTGCCTTTCCTTCCGTTACCCTTGCCTTCCCTTGCTTTCCCTGGCCTTCCTTGCCTTCCATTACTCTTTGCTTGCCTTCCGTGCATTGCGTAGCCTTGCGTTGTCGTGCTTTAGCCTTTTTTCACCTTGCCATAGCCTTGCTTGCGTTGCCTTGCTTTGCCTTGCATTCCTTGCCTCCGTTACTCTTTGCTTGCCTTCCGTGCATTGTCTAGCCTTGCGTTGTCATTCCTTAGCATTGCCTCGCCTGACCGTGCCTTGCCTTGCGTTTCCCTTTCCTTGCCTTGCCGTGCATTGCCTAGCCGTGCGTTGTCGTGCATTAGCCTTGCCTTGCCTCACCGTGCCTTGCCTTGCGTTACCCTTTCCATGCCTTCCCATTCATTGCCTAGCCGTGCGTTGTCGTGCCTTAGCCTTGTTTGCCCTTGCCGTGCCTTTCCTTCCGTTACCCTTGCCTTGCCTTGCTTTCCCTTGCATTCCTTGCCTTCCGTTCCTCTTTGCTTGCCTTCCGTGCATTGCCTAGCCTTGCGTTGTCCTGCCTTAGCCTTGCCTCGTCTGACCGTGCCTTCCCTTGCGTTACCCTTTCCTTGCCTTGCCGTTCACTGCCTAGCCCTGCGTTGTCGGGCATTAGCCTTGCCTTGCCTCACCGTGCCTTGCCTTGCGTTACCCTTTCCTTGCCTTGCCGTTCATTGCCTAGCCGTGCGTTGTCGTGCCTTAGCCTTGTTTCCCCTTGCCGTGCGTTTCCTTCCGTTACCCTTGCCTTGCCTTGCTTTCCCTTGCCTTCCTTGCTTTCCGTTACTCTTTTCTTGCCTTCCGTGCATTGCCTAGCCTTGCGTTGTCGTGCCTTAGCCTTGCCTCGCCTGACCGTGCCTTGCCTTGCGTTAGCCTTTCCTTGCCTTGCCGGGCATTGCCCAGCCGTGCGTTGTCGTGCATTAGCCTTGCCTTGCCTCACCGTGCCTTGCCTTGCGTTACCCTTTCCTTGCCTTGCCGTGCATTGCCTAGCCGTGCGTTGTCGTGCCTTAGCCTTGTTTCCCCTTGCCGTGCCGTGCCTTTTGTTACACTTGCCTTGCCTGGATTTGCCTTGCCTTCCTTTCCTTCTGTTTCTCTTTCCTTGCCTTACCGTGCACTGTCTAGCCTTGCGTTGTTGTGCATTAGCCTTGCCTCACCTGACCGTGCCTTGCCTTGCGTTACCCTTTCCTTGGCTGGCCGTGCATTGCCTAGCCGTGAGTTGCCGTCCCTTAGCCTTGTTTCCCCTTGCCGAGCCGTTCCTTCTGTTACCCTTGCCTTGCCTTGCTTTCCCTTGCTTTCCTTGCCTTCCGTTACTCTTTGCTTGCCTTCCGGGCATTGCCTAGCCTTGCGTTGTCGTGCCTTGGCCTTGCCTCGTCTGACCGTGCCTTCCCTTGCCCTACCCTTTCCTTGCCTTGCCGTGCATTGCCTAGCCGAGCGTTGTCGTGCATTAGCCTTGCCTTGCCTCACCGTGCCTTGCCTTGCGTTACCCTTTCCTTGCCTTGCCGTGCATTGCCTAGCCGTGCGTTGTCGTGCCTTAGCCTTGTTTCCCCTTGCCGTGAGTTTCCTTCCGTTACCCTTGCCTTGCCTTGCTTTCCTTTGCCTTCTTTGCCTTCCGTTCCTCTTTGCTTGCCTTCCGTGCATTGCCTAGCCTTGCGTTGTCGTGCCTTAGCCTTGCCTCGTCTGACCGTGCCTTCCCTTGCGTTACCCTTTCCTTGCCTTGCCGTGCATTGCCTAGCCTGCGTTGTCGTGCATTAGCCTTGCCTTGCCTCACCGTGCCTTGCCTTGCGTTACCCTTTCCTTGCCTTGCCGTTCATTGCCTAGCCGTGCGTTGTCGTGCCTTAGCCTTGTTTCCCCTTGCCGTGCCTTTCCTTCCGTTACCCTTGCCTTCCCTTGCTTTCCCTGGCCTTCCTTGCCTTCCGTTACTCTTTGCTTGCCTTCCGTGCATTGCGTAGCCTTGCGTTGTCGTGCTTTAGGCTTTTTTCTCCTTGCCATAGCCTTGCTTGCGTTGCCTTGCTTTGCCTTGCATTCCTTGCCTTCCGTTACTCTTTGCTTGCCTTCCGTGCATTGTCTAGCCTTGCGTTGTCATTCCTTAGCCTTGCCTCGCCTGACCGTGCTTTGCCTTGCGTTACCCTTTCCTTGCCTTGCCGTGCATTGCCTAGCCGTGCGTTGTCGTGCATTAGCCTTGCCTTGCCTCACCGTGCCTTGCCTTGCGTTACCCTTTCCTTGCCTTGCCGTTCATTGCCTAGCCTTGCGTTGTCGTGCCTTAGACTTGTTTCCCCTTGCCGTGCCTTTCCTTCCGTTACCCTTGACTTCCCTTGCTTTCCCTTGTCTTCCTTGCCTTCCGTTACTCTTTGCTTGCCTTCCGTGCATTGCCTAGCCGTGCGTTGTCGTGCATTAGCCTTTTTTCACCTTGCCATAGCCTTGCTTGCGTTGCCTTGCTTTGCCTTGCATTCCTTGCCTTCCGTTACTCTTTGCTTGC